>NC_071396.1:94607702-94907702 GCF_022682495.2 Desmodus rotundus
TGGGTGGAGATTGGTTTGGGAAAAGCCAGTCTTGCTGAGAAGTCTATCTTTTGTTTTACTGGACACAGTGTTTTACAGATGTGTCCATACTGGTTAGAGAGCTCTGGGGCTGATTAAAGCAGTCAAATAAAACAGAATTTAACTTTCCAAGTCAATGTATTTTGACTTTTTTTTTTTGAGTCATGGCGGGGCGTGACCTCCAGAGCAGAGTGGAGACAGAATTATTCAGACTGCTCCAGCTTTGTGACCCCATTGTGCTTAACCGGGTTGGGGAGGCAAAGGAGATTGGTGGGCTAGAGGGAGGACTTGGTCTTTTCCAACTTCTACGGGCAGCTAACTTAACTACGGGAGGGCATGGAGGCCTCGAAGCGCTGCAAAGACTTTTTAAGAAAGAAACCAGAAACCGCATTTTTATGGAGAACCACTGGCAGAAAAGAAGCCCTCACAAACACATTGAATATTTCATTTCTATGGGGAAATCTGGTGATTCATCTTCCCTGCGCATATGTAACCAATTCAGCCTAAAGGTGCATTTAAATAATAATAATTAGCTTGAAGGAGCCTAAAGGGGATATTTACATCTTTGTAGGAGGGCTGCTCCTCCAGTGATGGATGGTGGGCCGGGCTGCCTGGACTGCTGCTGCTACCGCCACCGCTCGCTTTCTGGGAGGCCAGGGGCGGGGGCGGGGGTGGGGGCAAGTCCGAGCCACCGGGGTCACCCAATTTCCCGTCCTCTGGCAGCAGCCTGGAGGAGTTCAGGGCCAGTGGGAAAGCGCCTGCGGCGGCCGGCGCGCGGTCCCGGCTGCTCCCCTTCTCAGACAGCCCTCGGCCCTGGAGAAACCGGGCGCCCCCGACTAAGGGGTCCCCTAGCAGAACCCCTGTCTCGTCTTCCTCCTCATCGTCGTCGGGGTCTCGACTTTCCTCCTCCTCCTCCTCCTCCTCGCCTTCGGGGGGTTTGTGGCTCTCCACGTCCACCTCCTGCTCTTCTTCCTCGTCCTCCTCGTCCTCGGAGCTGTCCTCGCTGGGGTAGCTGCAGCTGGTGCCCCCGGGAGACAGAAGGCCTCGGTGGTGCGGCTGCGGGGCCAGAGGGGGTGGCGGGGGTGGAGGCGGCGGCGGGGCTGGGTGGTGGCGCTCAGAACCTTGCTCGTCGGGCTGCGGAGGCAGCAGCAGCAGAGGTGACGGCGGCTGCGGGGTATGATGGTGGTGGTGATGGTGCGGATGGTGATGGTGATGGTGGTGATGCGCTTGGGCCGAGTGCGGCGCGCCCGCCGACGCCCCGTGCAGCTTGGCCAGGCTCTCTGCGTCGTCCTTGCCACCCACCGGCCGGAAGGCGCTTGAATGATGGTAGCTGCCCCCACCCGCCTTGCGCCCCTCCAGGAGGTGAGGATGGTGGGGCGCGGGCACTCGGGAGCCCGCGGGGCCCGCTCCAGCAGCCGCGGCCCCCGCGCCGGACACGCCGCCGGGGTCTGCCGGTGGCGTGGAGCCCGCGCTGCAGTCCCCGCCGCTGCCGCCCGGGGGCGACTCAAAGAGCGCTTCGCGAGCGCCCGCAGTCCCCGCAGGAGGCTGCGGGCCATTGGCCACGACTGGAGGGGGCTGACCCGGTGGGGGCGCAGCATCAGCGCTCCCACCCGCGCCGCCGGGCTCCGACAGGTCCAGGAAGGCCTGGCGCAGCAGGGCCGGACTTTCTCCAAGCGCGCAACCTAGTGCTGAAGGCGGCTGCGGTGGGGGCTGTAGGTAGGTGGGCACGGGAAGCCCACCTGGGGTCCGCGGGGGCCAGAACATGCAAAAGGGCGGGTAGAAGGCGTCCTTGCGGCCCGCGGGCCAGAAGAGGCCCGACAGGCCGGCCTTGGGCCCAGTGCCGGCGCTGCCCGCGCCCCCCAGGGCCTCGGCTGCGGCCCCCGTGTCCTCCTTCTTGTGGCACAAGCCAAAGGCAGCGGCTGCGGCCGGGAAGGTGTAAGGGTGCGGAAAGAGCCCCCCGCAGCCCGGGAACTTCTGCAGCACACCCCCAAACGAGCCCTTGCTGGGAACCGGTATAACGGGATAGCTGCGTGGGCCCTTGGAGCCGGCCGCCGCGCCCGCGCCGGCGCCCACGCCGGTGACGCAGCCGCCCCCGGCGCCGCCCCCTCCCGCTCCCGCGCCGCCCGAGGCCGCGGCCACCGAGAGGCTGGCGGCGGCGGCCGAAAGACTGGCTGCAGCCACGACGGCCGCCTCCTGCAGCGAGTCGTCCTCGTCGTCGAAGCGCGGCCGCTTGTGATGGGGGTGCGGCGCACCTGCCAGCTCCGCCAGGGGTGGTGGGGGAGGCGGCGGCGGTGGCGCCCCCAGCAGGTGTGGGCCCAGCAGTCCCCCGCCTCCAGCCACTGCTGCGGCCGCTGCCACCGCCGCCGCCTTGACCGAGCTGAGCGGATGGCAGGCGGGGTGCGCGCCCGGCTGAGGCAGCGCGCGCTTGCGGCTACCGCCGTTGAACATGGCCTTGACGTCCTCCCAGGCGAAGACTAGTTCGTCCTGGGGGCTCTTGTCTGTGAGCTTCAGGTGACGACGCCACGAGTTGAAGTTGGCTGCGTCCGGCTGTGTGTACTTGGCGTCGGGCGTACGGTGGGAGTGGAAGATGAACTTGTTGGGCGAGAAGTACATGTTGCAGTAGCTGCATTTGATGCACTTGGCGCGGGAGCTGTTGTAGCGCGCGGGGATGAAGCTGCCGCGGCAGCCCCAGGCGCATTCGTGAGATACGTCGAAAGCGAAGTTGTCCGGCAGCTTGGGCGGCCTGTTTTCGCCTAGGAACGACTTGCACAAGCGCTCGGCCTCACGTTTAGTGATCATGCCACAGCGGCGCGATGAGATGGGCATGGCTCCTGCACGCCGCAGGATCTCCAGCTGCACGGGCGTGCACTGCACGCACGTGATGCCAAGTGCTACGCGGCGATTGTGGATCTCGTTGTAGCTGAAGTTCTTGAGGAGAGTGTTGGAGATCTGCGCCAGGCACAGGCGCTCCTGCCCGTCGATCACCAGCGACACGATGGGAATGCCGTAGAGGATCACCTGGCCCACCTGGTTGGGTTTGAGGTTGGCGTGGCCCGTGCGCTGCTGGCTCAGCGCGTCGGGCTGGAAGGCGCTCGAGGGCGATGCCAGCAGGATGTCGTTGGGCCCCGGCAGCGGGCTGGAAGCCATCTCCTCCGGCGGGAAGCCCGGGCCAAGCCCTCAGGGTCTGCCTTGGAGACTGGAAGAGAAAGGAGAAAGCGTTGTGAAGAGCCTTTTCAACATAAAACACAGGAGTGGATTGAGTCCCTAACTGAAGAATTATAATAACTTCCTTGCTTTGACAGATACGTGATAGTCACCTGGCAGAGTAGACCAAATTTCAGACACAAGGAAGTCATCCCTTAATTTTCTTCCAGGTCACCCTTCTGAAATGCAGGGACTTGGAAGGACTTTTTTTTTCTTTCTGTTCTAAACATCCAAAGTAAATTAGCTATCCCTGATTTATAGAAGCTGTTAGAATAAATGGCATGCCCGCTAGAAATTAGGAAGTAACGATGACAGTTGCAACTAGTACAGATTACAAAAGTTATGAAAAACTGGGGCTTGGCCATTGAAACCCCAATTTAAAAAGAGGCCATTTGCATGAAAATTGATTTTGATTAAAAAAATAAATCCAAACCTTTTAAAAAGTGATTTTTGTGGTGTCTGTAGTTTCCTTGTGGGAAATTCGCTACTGGTTGAGACACATATTATTAAAGCAAAACAAAATCCCTCCCTCCTCATCTTTGTCATTAGATACTTTCATACTGTAATTAGATATTTGGGGGGAAAGGTGGGGAAAATTTACAAAGCCATATGCATGATTGCACCAAAATAGGGGGTCGCACTTTCAATTTTTCAAAAAGCTTACTTGCTGAACTGACGGTTCTGCTTCCAGAGAAGTAGCTTAAACAGATGAAGGTATTGACTAGTACGTTTAAAAACTGTGGGGTTTTTTTTTTGTCATTTCCATGACAATGAACAAATAAACACATGCGCGTGTGCTAGGTCTAGAACAGTGCAAAGAAACTAATAATTTTGCGGGAATCATTATTGATGGGCTTAAGTGGCAAATTAAGGTGTAAGGTGAACCACTTTCTGGGACGTAGCTCTACAGATAGATATCTCTGTCTCTTCAGGGCGGATGTAACCACGCTATAGATAATCTGGGTACTAGGTACTCCGTGGGCACATTGAAAGCGGAAGCCCTAGGTTGGGCCTGCAGTAAAATTCCTATCATCTCTGAGATACCATAATGAGGGAAAATATCCAGTAAATGGAAAATACAGAAAAATCAATGGAAAGAAACCTTTTTGACAACCATGCAAAGTCAAAACAAAGTGGCTCATTCCCTAGAAAGTAGACGTGAGCTTTCTCCCCCAGCCCCACTCCGATGTTGTGTGGGGCGCAGCCCTGGAGAGTCACTGATGCGGTAGCACGGCACTCGCGGACAAGCACACTGGAGTCTGTTGTCACAGCGATTTCAGAGGATACATTATCTTACTCGTTCACCCACATCGTCACACCCTTGCCCTCTCTGGGCCCCTGCGACATCTATCCCCTTGCCTTTGCCCTTCTGCCCTCGGGATACTCAGCTCTCACTACCTTGCGCGGCCTCCAGGAAGGCTGAACAAACCTCGAGGCGATCAATCCAGAGGAGACCCTGCCTTGTCACTTAGGATGGACCAGAGACAGTATTTCTAGGGGACAGGGCATTAAATGGCAGGTCAAGGCACAGTGATATTGGGCCTGACACAATCAGCTCTAACTTCTCCAAATGGTCCTTCAGTGTTCATTTCCCTCCCAAACAAGATTCTTATTACCTTAATAAGACCTCGAGATAACGGGAACACTCGCTTTGGGGCAAAGGAGCGCGGCGGGCCTGGCCCTGGCGGAGGGCTGGTTTTGCGTTACAAATCCGCATCTTTAGCGGCCATAGACTGAGCAGAAGTGTCTGCACTTTCACCCCAAGCCCTCCCAGAAACTCCTATGATAGCAGGGACACGAATAAGAGGGTTTAGGATGGGGGGGGTTAGTTTAAAGAGAGCAAGGGGAGAAAAGACAATTAAAAGTAAGTTGGACAGGAAAAGGAAGCTGGAGAAGTTCCTTATCCTACTCACGAGCCAACAACCCCAACTTAACTCCCTCGACTCCCAAACCGATCGCCACGAAAACCTACCGCTGCGCCTTTCCTAACCCGGAGAATCCCACCGGTGGGGATCTCAAAGAGTGAACCGCACGAGCTGTGTGGCGAGCTAGGGTCGGCCCGTTCTGGCAGTACCTGGTGACCCCTCCGTGTCTTTACGCGCGTGGCTGCCGGCCCATCTTTCGAGGGCTCTCGGAAGCGAAGCATCCAAGCGGGTCCTCGAATCCAGAAGGCAGGACTCGGCGTGAAGATCCTGATGATCGCTGGCGCTTAATGGCGCTCGAGCCCCGACCAGGGGAGAATGACAACCCGATTTGCGGCGGGGCGTCCCCGGACCGCAGAAAGTGTGGGCGCGCGGAAAGCCGCGGCAGGCGAGCCCCAGGTGGAGCGCAGTCTGACAGCGCCTTTCTCTGTCTCTGAACTCGTGTCGGACGGAGGGGACGCCACCCAGCGGGCAAGGTGACGTCACCGTCTCCCTGACACTCCACATTAAAGGGCTGGCATGTTACAGGGAAGGAGGGGGAAAGCGAAAGAGGGAGAGAGCGTAATATCTAGATACATTCTGAGAAGGCACGAAAGCTAACACCTAAACAACCCTCCATTGACAAGGACCTCCCCAGCCCCGGAGCAAACCGCAGCCAGGTGCCAGAGCGGCGTGTCTGATCTGGGAATGGAAAGCCGAATAGTCTGCGTGCATCCGGGGGACCTGGATCCTGGAGGCCCCAGATTCTGGAAGGCGCCTCTAGAAGTGGCTATCCCTGCCCGTTATTGTTCCCGTCCCTCAATTCCCGGCGTCACCCTCCTTCAGGAGTGATCCCTCTGGTACACGGTGCACATCAGTAACCTCACTCGTGTTTCGGAGAAATAGAAACTACAGTCAGGCAGAGAATAGAAGAGCTTCAGCACCTCGTTTGCAGCTCTGCAAACTGAGAAAGAGGGAGAAGTTCTGCGTAGGGCGTCCAGTCTGAAAACTTGGAAGGAAGCACGGGGAGTGTCCTTACTTTGGAACAGAGTTCCTTTTTAGGTCAAGATGCCGAGAATCAGTGCAGCACTCTCTATTTTAGAAAGTGTGCGGTCAAGCGAGGACCTCACGTGAGTGCGTGTGCGCGCAGATCTGTTAACTGCAGAGTAGTTCTCTCACCCATGTTCTGAGACCCACGAAGCAGCCTCAGCACCAGGAAAAGGTGAGACTGGAAGGCACCAAAGCCTCAAATCCTGACAAGCCCTTACTCAAGTTGCTAGTTTCCCCGGAAAAGTAAATTTCTCATGGAACTATGTGGGAGCATTCCCACCCCCCAAAGGGACAACTAGGGTGAGAAGGAACCATTCCCCATGGCTTTCCCAAAGTGAGGCACTCACTAGGATATAACCAAGTGTCAGTATATTGCCTCCTAATTGATCAGCTGTTGGGAGTCAAAATTACCATTCCTGGGTTATCAGAAAGGGAATACGCTACCTATTCAGAGGACATTCTAAGAAGGATACACTCAGGGGGGCGGGATTTGGGAATCCTTTAACTTTTTCCTTTACAATCAAAGCTGAATTTTCAGTTGCTGCCTGTTGAAACACACAGGCTTGAAGGTGGGCGGGCACATTGTTGAACCGATCCGACAACCTCCGCTAACCTGGAAACCCAACCAGGCACCATTGCAGCATTAACAACAAACCATCACTAACTAAACAGAAAGGGAAAATGCGAAATCTTAACACTTCGTCAAAGGTCAGTAAGATCAAGGGGAGTCAATCAAACAGGAAAGCAGGTAATACAGGATTTGTGACTGTTTTAAATTAATATGCCAAAAACAGTTTCAGAGCCATGAAAATCACAGCATTTGTTTGGACATAAGTTTTCAAATGGCAGTGAAATAATTTTTCATTCATCTCCTAGTTCCTAAAGGCATTAGCAGCACAAAATAGACTCTGTTCGAAGGGGCTGAAGTCAACCCAGTGCTCCCTCCCCAGTGTCCTCCAAGCCTCCCATCCAGAAAAGAAAGGAACCTTAAGCTTTCTGCCTGCCCAGCCCATTTTCCAGCAGAGTATCATCGTCATTCCCAAACCCCTTCCCAGGGACAGCAGAAGGCCTCACACTCTTCGGAAGCTTCCAAGGCCAGACCTGTTTTTCCCACCTCCCCTGACTCCTGTTTGGTTTGGGGCTCCCACAAAGTGAGGCCCTAACTTGCTCACTGTTAATGGAGGCCAGGCTGCTAGAACAAAAGCCTGACCCTCGAGGAAAGAAAGCCTGGAAATGGGGCCGATTTTAACACTGAAAGGGGAAGAAATGAAAGTCCTGTCCATGCATTATCATGTGTCACAGGGAAGTGCCTGGTCGCTGCCCAGGAGGGAACACCACGGGGTCTTCGATTTTTATCTGGATGTTCTCATCTTTGCCCCCCAAAGTCTCCTCTTCCTCTTCGAGATCCCACCTTTTTTCTTTTAAACTGTCTTCAACAACATCTTTCTGTGAGAAGAGAAACAGAACCAGTCTTTGCCCTCCCTCCCATCCCAGGTAACACTCGGGTAACACTCCTAGGTTACCCAAGGAGTGAATCCATTAATCCGCACCTGGCATTACCTGTAGCCACCTGCTTATCTGATCTTTCAACATTAACATTTATACACTTCTTTGGGGTCTTACTGCCACACAAACCTATGACTTTCACACAAAAAGTTTCACTGGAAAGAGAAATGTGTGATGTTAGGTTAAGTACTTTTATACGAATAATTCTAAGACTAGAATTACTTCCCAACCCCCGCCCCCATGCCTGAGCCATCAGAGCAGTTCTATTTTTGGAAGATGCAGGTGGAGAACAGTTGCTCAAAGCCAGACTCTGTGCTCCAGAGAATGTTCACCTTGACTTCTGGAGCTGGGCTGCAGAATTACAGCCTTTTTTATACGTTCTGAGTCTGAGCAACTTTCTGTCACTCATTATCTCTTTGACCCTTCGCTTTCCCCTCAGTCTGAACAAGTCTCCTGATGGTCCTCTACTGCCCTTCCATGTTCCTCTCCCGGACCAGGGGCTCCTGGTCCTTGCCGTTCCCTGTCCTGGCCCCCATAGACCCTGGCAGGCTCAGGGAGGAGCCGGCGGTGGCAGAGGCGGAGGCAGCGCGTCCGGGCAGAGTTAATCAATGCTTTCCTATTCCAGCTGACATGCATTTTACACGTCGGGACTCTCCTCAGCCGGCTAATTGATTCAAATTGTTTTATTGGTTAAACTGGTGTCACCCGTTCGCATGATCTATCACCGCACGGAGGAGAGCATTTCCACTCTCATCTCCGTTCCGGGCGGCTGCGGTTCACCCAGGCCAGGGACAGGTAAAAGAGCCCAGACACCGGACCCAAAGGAAAACCACAAACCGAACTGGCCCCCTTGGAACTGGAGAGGCGACGCCTCGATGCAGGCGCACGCGGCCGACGTGGCAGCTTGGATGGAGGTTTCCCGCTGTAGCTTTTAACAATTGGTTGAAGCGAACCCACACCTAGCCTGGGCGTCCAGCACTTCGGAAGCATCTGTTTTAGAGCTACGGCGGCGGACGCTGCGGGCTCCAGCCCAAGGCCTAAACAGAGGCTGGAGCTGTCCGTGGTGCCGAAGCGAATCCTTCGTTCACACTGCGTTCAGGGCTCTCCCGGAAAAAGTCTCCCAGCCTGTAACCATGGGAGCCCTGGAGTCGACTCCTGACTCCACTATGGCCTTGTAGAGGCAGGCGAGGGGCGACCCAGAAGCACACCCCTTGTTTCTACACTACCTGCCCTACCTGCAAGTACTGAGCCACTCCCCACTCCCACCCCTGCTTTTCAAGGACCATAAAGGTAGATAAAGGATTTTTAACACAAAGTCATTACAGTCAGAAGCACCAGATATTCTCTCTCCTCCCACTCTTAGCCTCGGTATTGGAGATTCCAGGATGGTTACAGATCACAGAAACAGCCTCTATCCCCTCACGCATCCACTCCTGCCCTAGTCTCAGCCTTAGGCAGAAGTACTGATCACTGCTTCTGTGCCCCTGCCAGAGGTGTCCCTGATATTGGTGTCTTTGCATCAGGCAGGGCAAGAAAATGGTTTCCCTGTTAGTTCCAATTCTGACAGAGGAGACCTGCATGGCCCAGAGGGAAACTGGAAGATTGGCAGAACTAGCAGGGACTTCACGTTCTAGCAGGGCAGAACTTCAACTCTCTTGAATTTGGGTATGTCAGAAAGTACAGGAGAGTCAGCCAGATGAATCTGGGTGCCCATTTCTCATCAATCACTTACTAGATGTAGAAGCTTGCTTTGATAACTAGCCCCCATGCTGTGTTTCTTCATCTCCAAAAATGAGGCAACTGGTTCATAGCCAACAGGGGTGCTGTGAGAATTAAATAAGATAGTGTATGTCAAGTGCTTGGCACACAATAGTCATTTAATGCATGGCAGCTTTGCAAGCACCTTCCTCAGAGAATGGGGAGAAGCGTGAAACCTGTACTCTTGCAAGATACTTTGGATATCTAGCTCTAGAAGAAATGACATCAAAGGCATTTTAGCTTAGTAGTGAGCAGAGTGGTATATAGAGGTGGCTAGAACCTCAGCTAGTGTTTGCTTAATCTGTTTAAAATAAGTTAATAATGAAAATAGCAAATGTAATGGTCATTACGATAATGATTACTGATAGCCTTCAGTTCTCCCCAGTTCAACCCCAAAAGGCTTTCTGCAGCCTGGTATGGCCAGCTCAGACTCCCTAGGTTTTCCTCCAGTGCTCTACTTGGAGTTACACGAAGCAAACCAAGGATTAGGAGCAAACCAAAGACTCACCTATGATGGAAGTCACAGAACAAATGAGAAAGGCCTCTGAGTATTCTGAGGGTGGCTCTTAGTCTTTGAGCCTTCTCAAAAATATTGTCTATAAACAAATGCCCTTTTCCCTTGGGCCAGAAAAGTACAATGAGAACAGAAAACTAAAAAATCTGAACCAGGAAAATGAACACAGTTTGCAGGATCGATATCCTTGCCCCAGAGATTCCTTGAGATCCTCATCCACCAATGACTGTGGGAGTCAGTGAGTCCTTCTTACCCTCCAAAGAAACACCACCTTTGTAAAAAATAAAGATGGTGGAAGAAAGAACCAAGACTTAATTTCCCTTAGTCAGAGGAAGACACCCTTATGAGAAAACTTGCCCTTGGGTTAGTGTCAGAGGAGACTCTTACCCCACCAGTTCACAGAGGCCAGGACTAAGGGAAACACTTGCTCTTAAATGTGTGTGTGTGTGTGTGTACACACACACATATATGTATATATGTATATATATAAAATAAAAGATTCACATTTCTTCATATGACCTCACAAACTTGTAAACACAACAACACAACAAGGTACATACATGTGCACATAGCTTGCATGAAATAATAAAATCCAGAATGGAGCATGAACTTAGTGCACTTGGTGATAAAATTCAAAGGCACACAAAATACTGGAGGACGCACATAAACCCATGGATGCAGGCTCCCTGAACACACGAATGTGCATCGGATAGGGACACTGGCACAAGGAACAGGCTCTCTCCCTTCCCTCTCTTCTCCTTTCTCTCTTTCTGTGCTTGCACACACATATGTGCCCTCTACTTCCCTCCTCCCCATATTGGGAAGGAGGGGTCCTTTGAAATGGAGGTGGTCCCAGCTGGAAAACCCCAGAGCTCATTTAGATCACATCACTTCAGGCTTTTGTCTCTGCTCCTGAATAACCTAGGCCGCTACAACAAAAGGATAGGCATCTACATGGAGTTTTCATTGGCAAAGATGTGTCTCAAAGATGCTGCTGCTATAATAATGAATAATGAGGCAAGATGCTTGCCTTTTGATTGCCACTCCTAAACAAGGGAGTGGAGAAAAAGGGAGAAAAGGAGAAGGAGAAAGTAAAGCAAGAAATAAGGTTGTGAAAGAGAAAGCCAAGGCAAGTATTTGTGTGGATTCATGCAAAAGAGCCTTTACTTGTATGAAGACTCCAACTACCACCAAGAGTAAGAAATGTGGTTTGGGGCTTTAAAAAAAAAAACTGGGTCTTTTGTTTCAGGGAACCAATTTAAGAAGCAACTGAGGCTGAAGATTCAGAAAGGGTGTGGAGCAGGACTTAAAGCTGGGAAGGGGAGGCAAAGGAGTAAGAGTAAGGGGATGGGGGTGTAGATTTGTCTGTTGACGTGTCTCAAGAGAGAAAATGACATAGATATACATTTAACATCTCCCTAGCTGACACTGGTGGAAGGAACATTGATTTTATTTCCTGGGGAAATGAAGGCATTTTCCCCCTTTCTTGTTCTCTTCTCTCCCACCCTTTCCCCATGCGAAAATTTTCCACTTTGCCATCAAGCTCGATCCTATCAGCTAATACACTGTTAAACTATCATGTGCTCTCCGGCTGCCCAATGGGCATCAGGCCTTCAGTTTTCCTCCTGACTACAGTCGTTAACTCAGTGGTAGCAAAAGGTAAAATTAGATATTAGCAAAATAAATCTCAGGGAAGAGGGGAATAAAACTCTGAGTCACTGATTTTTCCCCTGAAAAAATAGCAACCAGTGAATATTCAGAGGAATTTTTCTTTTTCTTTCTTTCTTTCTTTTTTTTTTGGTGTATTTAACAGTACTTTTTAAACAAAAAAGGCTTTTCTCCATGGGATTAGGGATGCAAAGTGAAAACATAACCAGACCAAAGGCAATACCAATCCCAAACTTTTCCAAGATGCATTATGATATCATTGACAAACTCTTAATGTTGGCAAATAATTAAATTTTCCATCTTTTAGAACTGTGTAACCTTGGGTGTCTTAGAAACAAATTGTACAAACAAACCGCAGAGATGAGCACTGAGGGTTTCAGAGGAGATATAATGAACCAACTTTAATTACTAACTTGAAATTAAAAATGTAATATACAGATTTAAATTTATTTTCACCTAAATTGTGTATAAAATTATATGGCTTTTGCAGGCTAAGAAATGCTTTGTAACCAGCCATGCTACTAAAAAGTCTGAAGTAGTTTCCAAAACCGAGTTCCCAGACTCACACAGTAATAATGATACATTTATCATTACTGATGACCACCTACTGGGTAATTATTGCTTTGTTACTACTATTACAATCAAGAGATTTCTTTATTTACTGTTAACATTCACTTAAAACTGAATGTTAATGACTGTTCTGAATTCACCAAAGAGAGTTTTCTGTTATATTTCAGGACTACTTACGTTCTGGTTCAGAAATGGGAAACCATATTATAACAGAGTGGAAGGCTGGTTGAGCACTTGGTTCTCACCCTTTCTCGAGAATGAAAATGGCTTTCTGAGGAAATCTGGAGCAAAATTTTCCAGCTCAGAGTTGCAAAAGGTTAACATAATGCAACCACTTGACTTGTGCTAATTATGTAAGTATTTTATTACAGGACATTCATTCATTATTGATACTTGTTTGCAGTAACTTCCTGCTTGGGGAGTTATATTTTATATGAGAAGTAAACAACCCATGGCTCCAGGGCTAGCCTCCCCCAACCCCCTAGATCTGATTTCCTCCCACCCCTTTGTCTGGTTTCACAGTTCTCCTTGGTTGTTATGTCCCTATTGAGGCAGAAAGACAATTCCCCAAAACCTTACTCTCTTTCCATTTCTTTCTCCCATTCAGGACTTTCCAGTTCTTAAAAAGGCGAGAGCTTGGGGTTTGGAGAGTGTTGGGGTGGGGATGAGGTAGGTCTGAAAATGAACCTGGTTTTAATGTTTCCTTTTACATCACATGAAGAGTTTTCATAAAAATCCAGGTTCCTTGAGGCCTGGTCACCAACTTCCTCTTTGGAAGCAACTTCAAGCTCCCAGCCCAGCACAGCCAGGCTAGCCAGAGGTCAGGAGCTGGTCATTAGGGAAGTGGATGTGGTGGAAGCCATTAACCAATGGAAAGGCTCAGAAAGAGGTTCCTCTCTAAGTCAGAACCCAACCTTAGTGCCAGTCATTGTTGGCGAGGTTTCCAATTTCTTCCCAGGGCCTACTCCAAGTTGCACAAGGAAAAGGTATGGGTTTGCCCTTGTGAAGGATTGTGCTTGTTGTTTGGCTGAGGGGCTCTCAGAAGTTTCACTACAAAAAAATGCACTGGCCATTTGAGGCTGGCTATCTTGTAAGAGGCCAGTGTTTCCTAGAGGGAAAAGGCCCTGGCATAGGCCTCCAACCTAGGAGCAAGGGTTTCGTCTTGGGCTTTCTTCCAGGTCCTGAGACCCCCTGCTTAAGAGTCTCAGTTCAGAGCTGGGATAGACACAAGATGCCAAGGGTTAGCATGCTGGAGACTCTTAGAGGCAGTGGGGAATTGGAGATGATGGAGAGGCAGTGGAAGAGCATGGAGCAGTGTGTGTGTGTGTGTGTGTGTGTGTGTGTAAATATCCTGTTATTTTAAGGTTTGGGTAAGTTAGGGAAGAACCAGGTGGAAGCTGGGGTCTCAAAACTTTGGACTAGTTTGAAAAGAATGAAATGGTATGGCCTGGAATGAGGGGTGGCTTTGGGAAGGTTCTGCAAATTAGTTGAGACTGAGCAGGACTTGTCACAGGCCTGGGCAGCACTGGCTGAGCTCAAAGTGCAGGTTCATCCAGGGCCTCTGCTATGGAACCTAGAACTTCTGCACTTTGCACATGGGTGAGGGGATGATGGATAACGGGAGGGTGACTAGGAGTTGGGAGGGCTCTGGGAAGATGAATTCTGGGTGGAGGGGAGTGGAAAAGTGCTGAGACTGGGTCCTGAGTGGGTGCTCTGGTGTAGGCCAGCACAACTCCCCCTCCACTGGGCACCCAGCTTCCCTGCTGTTACCCCACACCCAGGTGGAACCGCTCCTCGTGGTCTATGGAGGGATGCCGTTCCCAGCAAGGCTTCCTTAATGGTCCTTTAACAAACTCTTCGATCTCTTTGGCCGCCCTGGCTCTTGCCAGCCTCCTCCCTCTTCCTTTCTCCACTGCCTCCATCAGTTATTTATGACCAGCGTTAATTATTCACAAACAGAGAAAACTCCAGCTTTGGGAACTTTTCTAGGAGCGCTTGGGGGTTTCTTTCTTTCCCGCCTCCAGGTGGGTTTGAGTACTGGCGACTTTCTGAGACTGTTTGGCTGGATACTGATTTGAAGTGGAGAAAGGGAGCTAGGCTGGGGTCAGGGCGCGGTGAGGGGTCGGGGTGTGCATGTGTGTGTGCGTGCGTGTGTACCCCTCGACCTAGTCAGGTCTTGCCTTTGCAGGCCCGGTGTAAACTTCTGGGACCCGGAAGTTACCAGGTGCGCTCGCGGGAGTCGCTGTCCGGGCTTGGAGGTGCTGAAACCGCGGCGTGGGCTCTCCGGCGGCGGGCTGCTGGGATGTGGGCACGAAGATGCGGCCGCAGTCCCCGCCAGGGCAGCCTCTTTCCGCAGCTTCTCCGAAAAGTCTCATTTGCTTCTCTCGCTCTGTTTTTTATACTGCCCCCCCCAACCACCACACACAAGTGACAGCAGAACGCTGTAACCAAAGATTAATTGCCTTAATCAAATCGACCCACCCTCTGCAATTAATCTTTTAGCAACAAATTAGACCGTTTACCTCCACCTCTCGGGTCAGAGGAGGTGGGGTGGGGCGGGGGATGAGCAGGGTTGGAGACTTTGACAAAACACCCAAACGGTGCGGGGTGGGGACTTGCGAATGGGTGTGGGTGGAAGGCGTTAGGGGAGGGGGAGGCGGAGGTGAGGGTCAGCTGCCCGGCTGTGCCGGGAGCCGGAAGTTCCTGGAGTCCCTTCCAACCCAGTTTTCTCCGAAGAAGGGGAGGCCGAGGGCGGAGGACAAGGCCACTTACCTGCCTGCGCCGCCCTTTTTCGGTCTTTGACCCTCCGTGCTCAGTACTCCCCGCCTGCCTCGCGCAGGGCGGCTCCGCCGCCTTTCTCTGCCTCCCGCGGCGCCTGGCACTTCCCCCGCGCGGGGTCCACCGGCGCCGCCGCCCGCGGTCCTCGGCACTCCTGCTCCCGGTCGGGTCTTCGGCCTCGACTCTCTCCCCCCTCGCCTCTTCCCTTCTCGGCTGTGCCCCGCAGCCTCCCAGCTCTTCCCACTCCCCTCCCGGGCAAGTTCTTAAGTTTGGGGTGAGGGTCGCTCTTCTCGCGACCAGCTTCTAGGCTTAGCTTGCTCGGATCCGCACCCCGCCCCCCCAACCCAAGCCCAGACCTAGGTCTCTGACGCCGCCTGTTGGTCAGGCAGGGCAGGGCAAGGCGAGGAGTGCAGCGCCAGCTTCAGCCCCTCACCACTCACACTTCCACCCAGCGGTCCAAACGTGAGAGAATGGAGGCGAGGGTGGGAGACCTAATAATTGGAGAGGGGCCAGAACAAGAGGGGGCAATTTGCCTCGGGGGCGTGCAGCCCTACGTGGCAGCTTAGGCTCCCTGCCAAGAGAAGGGTTATCCCAGGGCGCGCAGGTGCACCTCTCGCAGCCCTCGGGCACTAGACTAAGAACCCGCACCCCTTCATCAGTCCCCTAGGAATAGACTACTGGAGGTGAGGTCGGGTCGGGAGGAAGAAGTCCTAGGGCAGCGTTGGTTCTGAGCACCCATTGTGCGTCTCCAAAACCGGGTCTGGGGTGAGGGGTTTGCGCTCGACACCACCAAGGAGGAAAGCTTTAGGGCTAATCTCATATGCTGCTTAAAAGAAAAGTTAGCCCAATCCTTCTCATTAGGAAGTGTCGGACGCACGGAGGGGCAAGCGCCGGCCAGGGGTTCCAGTCGGAGTGCAGCGCTCTGGGCGGAGCTCGCAGGGGCTACTGGTCGAATTTGGGAGGTCTGCGCGGTGTTCCAAGAGGCAGCCTTTCAGGCTCCGGCCTGGTGGTGCCTCTCTTAGCCACTTCCCAAGTGCAGGCAGCGCTCACTGGATCACTTCACCCTTGGAACTTCTTGGGAAGCCTGGGTCTAGCCCCTGCTCCACCAAGACATCCGCGGGAAGGAGGTCGTATCCCCCTCCCCATTCTCATCCTGTCTTTTTCATTGAAGGAATTGATGGACTGTTCCTCTCCTCCCCCCTCCTTCTCTAATAAACGCTTCTCATAGATTATTCGAGGAAGAGAAGGAAGGCGGCTGCTTAAAAAACAAAAAGCCATAGCCCTAATGAGTTCAATTACAATGTGGTAAACACATTGCCTCTACGCTTTAATTAAGCCTGCTGCCCAATTTTAACTCATTAGTAATTCATTAAGAGAACAGCCCCGTGCTGGCGGGTGGAAGGCAAAGCAGACCGATTGGAAGCTGCGGAGTCCCGGCACTGGCAAGCCGCCGCCAGCCCTAAGCGTCGCTTGTGAGTGAGGCAGGTTTGCCACCCGGTGACTTCAGCACCTAAGAGTACTAGAGTCCCTTCTGCCCAGATGCGCGGGGCTTCGCCACTCCAGCCCGGGCGATGACTTTTCCTGGCTGGAGTTCCTCGGGCTTGAAACAGCCTTTGCAGACCTGTTGTGCGGGTGGTGAAGTTGTGCGGGCTGGGCCACAGGTGGGGAGAAAGTCCCCGGATTTAACTCGCCTTTCACCCTCAAGGTCAACCGTAGTCCCCCGGTTCGGCTCATTCTGCCTCCACGCCTCCCTTTGGCCTCGTTTCGGGAGATAAATCTAGGTCCAGACTTGGCGCTCGGCTCCGGCTACCCGCTGCACGCGTCGGGAACTTCTGCTCTGGAGAAGCTTCAATATCAATCAGACCGTGACTTTTTTCGGGGTGGGGAGTTGGTCGCTTGGGAGTGGGCGGGAGGAAAAGATTGTCGGCCAGGGAAGTGGTGATTTGAACGGGGATCAGACCTCGTCTTTCTCCTCTTTCGATCTCTACTCGACTACATGGACATGTTTGTGACTGTCAGTTGACGCCAGCCCTCTTTATGGAAAAGAAACGGAGACAGAGTTGCAGATTGAATCACGCGCAGGCAACGAGAACTGTCACGGTCTTTTCCTCGAATAATCGAGGAAGGGAGTGCAAGCCGTTCAGCTCGAGTTGGTCCCTTTCTTCCAGTCCCTGTTCAGCGGGTTCTAGGAAGAAAGTCCTCGCGTGTGTTCTGAGCGTCCCACAGCTGAAATAGGAGGAAACTCGTGGGTCCCCAGGCTTCAGCGCCGAGTTTCCAAAGAGAAGGGAAGGGCCAGTGTTAAGGGGTGAGGCTTTGGTTCAGGAAAGGACCTTTCACTCCCTTCGTACGAGCCCTGGGCTCACACTTTTGCTAAGAGGAAGCATTGGGCACCGCACCCCGGCCTACTGCGCCCCCTGGGTGAAAAACACCTTGCGCTGGGCAGGGGTTGGCCGGGTGCCGCCTCCGAAAGGCGGCGGGGGTCTGCCCAACACTATAGTGTGGACCCCGCGGCCCTACCCCCTGGACCTCGGGGAAATGCCGGAGGCCGTTTGCCCACTCTTCCTCCCGAAGCTCCTTCTCGGAGTTGTCAGTTGCCTCTGCAGACCCACGCCGCTCCCTTCCCTCTCGCAAGCGGCAACTCCTCCTGGAAGCCAGTGAATGGACGGGATTTCCTCTCCGCTGAGGCTATTGGATCCCGCAGCCCAATCGCCCAAGGAGCGCAGGGCACGCTGCGGGGCTTCGCTAACTTGTCTTTGTGCGCTCCGGGACCTTAGGAGAGATGAGGGGGGTGTCTTTACATTTCAGTCTATCCGCATCTCTCCCCTCCCTCAGCCTGGAGGCTGGAAATGCTGCGGTTTCAGATTGGGTACACTGAGGACGTGGGTCACACCAGACTACCTGGGCTCCCCAGAATCGGCTGGGGAGGCACCGCGGCCCAGCCTGGTCCCCGCACTCGCTCCTTCAGTAATTCACCGTGGAGCTATCAGAGGGGGGCGGGGGCGGAGCGGGAGCTTCCGGGCGAGTGTGGCACCAAGTTGCGTGGACCCAGCTCCTGGATCCAAGGCTCCCACGAGAGTTTCGTGGGTGTTGCCTGTGGCTGATTTTCACGGCATCCGCGCTGTCCTCACCCTCCTCCCCAGCTGGTCTCTGGGGCAACAGCGCCTCTCGTGCCCCGGGGACTCGCCGCGCGGAACTTGCCTGGAAAAGGGAACCTCTCCAGCCCAGTGAAAATCTAAGCCCAGTGAAAATATTAAAATCGGATCAGTACCCCAGGAAATCCGGGCGCCTAAAATGAAGGAGGGCGTGGACAGGGATCAGAAATGCGTGGCGGCCGACTGGCTCAGGTCACCGGCTCTTTCTCGGGAATTCCGGTGCGGAGAGCCCCCGGACGTCTGCTGGAGAGGTCCGAGGCGCTCGTCAACGAGGGCGTTTTCCTCCGCTCTGGGGAAAAAGTTGCCGGGGCAAACGTTTCCGAGAGGTCCCTTGTGCCCCACGTTAATTACAGCTGAAATAGATTACCTTCCTTCAGTTTTTCCTTCCCTAACTCAAGGACGGGGAGGTAGGCTATAATTTATTCCTGTTGACAGTGGTGTAAATAAGCACGTTTTTGCATTACTAAGAATTGACTGCTGGGGGGCGGGGATCGCTTCTCTGCACTATCAGATGGAGACTTTAGAACTGGCTCTGAGACAAGGTGACCTTGGTTGTCCAGTGCTTTCATCTAAGCTCCACCCCTCTTTTTAATCCTGACCCCAGATACCGAGAAAAAGGCTGGAGGAGGCCATTTTAGGGGGCACCGCTAGGGATTTGCCTGATCAGCTTAAGCCCACCTTTTAGTTTCTTTTTTTAATTAATTGATTTTTTAAAAAACAAAGGAATGTGGGATTTTTTCATTTGATATATTTTAAGAGAAGGAAAGGTAGGGAGAGAAACAATATGTGGTTGCCACTTGCACGCCCCCTACTGGGGACCTTGCCACAACCCAGGCTTGTGCCCTGACTGGGAATTGAACCAGCGACCCTTTGGTTCACAGGCTGGTCAGTCCACCGAGCCACACCAATCAGGGTCCTTTTACTTCTTTTGCAAACTTTGATATCACCAGGGAAGATTTACCCTTAGATACTAACTGTTTGTTAATATGCTAAAGATATTTTTAACTTTCTTGACTAAGCTGACAAGGTGACTATGGTGACAGGGCTGCCACCCATCTCTCTCAATTGGCTCTATGTCTGATATGTCACAGAGCCAACTGAGAGAGCGGGGGGGGGGGGGAATAGAAGAGAATCCACTCTTCGGAACTGCACAGAAAACAAAGATACCTGTTTATTAGTCTCAACTACACAGGCTAATAACAGTATACAAGCCTGTCTTAACAGGAATTGTTAAGGGAGTCTGGGCACTTGCTTATGAAAGGCAAGACTTGAGAGCAAGCTGGGAATTTCTTCAGGAAAAATGTCACTGTAGCAGTAAAACAGGAAGGGTACTCTGGCTCATGTTTGAGATATTTCTTGAGGGGAAGGAAAAATGTGTCCATGGTTAAAATACTTTCCATGTGCCAGGCACAAGTGAAGAATTGTACATACATGTTTCTATTTAGTCCTCATGTGATTCTCATGTGCTAGGTATTATTACCCACATTTTACAGATTATGAAAACTGAGGCTCAGAGAGGATACTTTTTCTCAAGGCCACACAGATAGTAAGTGGCAAAACCAGATCTCTTTGAATCCTAGACATGCTCTCCTTTCTCCTATGCCACCCAACTTTGATCCTTTTAAGAATCTCATTACGTGTGCTTTAGATCCATTTGACAGATCGCAAACCCAGAGTCCTTGGACCATGGTTCTCAGATGCGAGGGTGGCCTACTCCTAGAGGCTGCACTGTCAGCCAGCCTGGAACGGGGCCCAGATCTGCAGCAGGTGATTCTGAATCTGATGCTCTGCGGGTATGTTTTGAGAAACACGGCCATAGAGGTTAGTAACTTGCTCAAGGTCTTTAGGAGTGGGCCTAACTAGTAGTAGACCCCTGTTCTCCTTTCTTTCCCATCAAGGTCTCAGTGGAAGGTGATGGCTTCCTTATTAAAATCCTCAGTTAGGACCCAGAGGCTGGGGTGGGGTGGGGAAGGAAGGCTGTAGCTACGGCAGCAGGTTGCACCTCTTCTTGACCTCCCAGAAGCCACCAGCCTAGGCTTCATGGAAGTCTGTGTCCTGAACTTCTTTGAGATCACGCATATCCAGCCCACCTGGAGAGGCAGACTCAGGCACTCCAAGGAGCCACACTGCCCTACTGCTGGGACTCAGAGAGAAATGAACCACAGACATGAACTTGTCTTTCTCCATCTACAAGTGTGTGGCTTAGACGAGGGTGGGAAACACAGTCAAAGAGGACAAACATCTGAATGGACCCGACACATAGAATTTAAGAGAAACTCTATATCATGGGCTGTAGGAATTCACATCTGACCTGGGCCGTCCCTGAAAGGTTTTGAATTTCCCTCTAGGTGTGTGTGGGGCCTGAAACGCACCCAGAGCTACGTGCACGCAATCAGACAGGCTCTGGCTCCACTGGGCGCCAATAAATCTGTTGGTTGGTGGCCCTTGTCCTCTGTCACACTGAATTCTGTGAACATTGTAACAGAAGTCTTCAGGAGCAATTCCCCTGCTTAATCTGTTTTTAGGCTCATGCAAATGTTTATCACCAAGATTAAACCAAATGACTCTCTTAACCCTTGAAAAATGTCAAATCAGAGGAGATTTCTACTTGCCAATTCATTCCTCTGAGATTATGGCAGAAACCAAAACATTTTAGACCCATAACGTAGCTTTGCCCTTCAACATTTCAGGACTGTCTTTGCCTGTTCAGGCTGCTATAACAAAGCACCACAGACTGGGTAGCTTATAAACAACATAAATTTATTTCTCACAGTTCTGCAGCTGGGAAGTCCAAGATCAGTCTGCCAGCATGGTCAGGTGAGGGTCCTCTTCCTAGTCCATAGCTGGCACTCTTTTGCTGTGTCCTCCTGTGGTAGAAGGGGCTAGGGATCTCTCTGGAGCCTCTTTTATAAGGTGCTAACACCATTCATGAGGATTCTACCTCCCAAAGGCCCCGCCTACTAATACGTCACTGTTGGGGGTTAGGATTTCGACGTATAAATTTTGGGTGGATATAAACATTCAGAGCAGAGCACTGGGATAACTGTGATATATCATATGTTAGCATTGTGTGTGAAATAATCTGGCACATACAGTTTTAATAGCACACTGTTAACTCTGAATGGAGTCCTTATCTGCCCTGCCTTTTGGATGGCACACATTCTGCCTCTGGCTAGCCCAGCCACAGAAATGTATTTACTATAATGAAAATGCCACATTTTACAGCACTCTCCCATTGTTATGTCATATGGTGTGAACTTATTTGAGAGTTGAGCTATTCCACTGCAATAAGGCACTTGAAGTGGGGGAGGGGGACTTATGTAGTTTCCATCCCTTTTTTCTTGCCCAGGAAGACAGTAAATATCCCACCGATTATTTTTTAAAGCTGGCTAGAAGGGGGAGTAGGCAGTAGTAAGAATTCGTAGGACTTTACATAGGCCCACAGTTTTGGATGCAGGACCCAGTGGAAGCTCTGGAATCAGAGACTCTAGCAAGGCCTTCTGTGCCTCAGAATAATTTTCCTGCCACCTTGCTAATACTTGAAATTCTACTAATGGTGATTTGTTTCTTTGGAGATTTCTTTAAACTCAAGCAACCATTTATAAATTAGGAAGAATTGGTTTATCAGATTTCTCCCGAGATTATATATTTTAATTAGCTTGAAGGTGTACAAGTGTGAAGATGCCAGGTACCTGGGACTAGAAAGGAAAAGGAACAATCTACAGGGAGAACAGAGCAAGAGAAAAGGGCCCTAGAAGAAGAACCACTAACTTTACAATCTCACCAAGGGTTAGTACTGCCCAGAACTGGGTGAGGTTCTGTGAACCGTGCCAGCAAGCCCTTTATCTTCTACTTGGGGAGGTAAGATCAACGTTATTGTTACAGAGGACAAGGCGGGGTGGGGCGGCATACAATCAGGGCTAACTGGAGTGATTCAGACTAAAAACAATCCAGGGGCATGGAAAAGCCAAGTCCTCTTCTTTGTGTTGAAAGTCTGGGCCAGAGACTTGGGGGACTTTTGTGGTGCCAACAAAGTACCAAAGCCCCAAACCAAGCAAACATTTTCTGAATTCTCATTTCTTGTTACAGAGATCTCTGAAGAAATGAGTCTTCCCACTGTGGTATAGAAAGAAATGAGAAAGAAACATGGAGAAGAGTAACATGCAAGCAGAGTGTCAGCATTAGCCATTATTGCCCCTGCCCTCCAGAACCAATGGAGGCAGAGACCTTCTGGCTGCCAGCCCTGGCTCTCGTCTCCTAGTGGAAACATCTTGTGACTGAGTGTACTTATCAATGCGTGGCCCAGTCGGTAGTTAGCACTCAGTTGTTTATCCTTATACTCCTACCTTCTTCTTAAGGAAGAGGAGTGCTAATCTCACTGGTCAGACTTTAAGAAGCTGATCAGGCCACATTGGCTAGAGGAAGAGGGTGTGTCATATAAGGTCAGTGCAGGGTGGGTGGTCATTGCTGTACCTTTTATAACTACTTATAGCAAGATTTGGCATTTACATGTGGGCACTGGCAAAAGTGGAACTGAACAGATTCCCACCCAACCAGTTCAGCAGCATTTCTAATAATGATCTCCTTTAAAGTACCCTTATAGTGCCAGGGAACTGGAACACAGGCATGGCCATGCAATTTGCTTCAGGCAATCACTTATTTGGAAATATGAGTAAGGATCACTTCTGTCTGGAAGCTGGAGCTCTCCACTATGATCTCTCTCCCCTTTGCCATGACACTGAAAATATTTTGGAATTCCTTCATCAGCCTGGGTTGGAAACAACACGGAATGCCCTACAATGAATATGTTTCACCGCTGAGAAACCTTTGTTGAGGTTTCATGCACATCCCATAACATTCACCCATTTTAAGCATAAAATTCAATGAGTTTTCATATGTTTACAGTATTGTGCAACCATCACCATGTTCTGGTTTTAAAACTTTCCCATAATTCCCCAAGGACCCTTTTGCTCATTTATAGTTAGTCATTCAGCTTCCCCAGCCCCAGACGATCACTAGTCTACCTTCTTCTTCTGTAAGTTTGCCTTTTCTGGACATTTCATATACATGGTGTTTTGCATCCGGCCTTTTTTCACTGTACATAATGTTTCTGAGATTTATCCATATTTCTAGGATCATTAAAAAGAAACGTCTAATCTTGAAATTTATTGGACAACATAAGTAGCATGAGTTCAGACCAAGACCCCGTGTGAGGGCCAGTTTACAGATGTAGATTCTGATAAGAATCTCTCCCCCATCCAGTGCTAAGGCTGAACTAGACAAGTGTCCTTGTTGATTGTTTCTGAGCAGCAGATTTATTTATCCTTTGTCCTTTCACAGAATGTGGTCCCACCTTTATGTCAGAGGCCCCTATCTAGACTGCCTTCCTTATATCCAGTGCAACCATCAAAGAGGCCACTCAGGGTCTTCGGGGCAAGGCCATTGAGTCCCCAGAACTCTTGCTTTCATTTTGTCTTCGATAGCTTTGTGTTTCTTACAATGGTGCCATTTAGGCAGTGCATTTAAAAATATATTTTTCACATTTTGTCTCATATTTTAGATGTTTTCACGGAAAGGGACCTTCAGAATATTTTGTCTGCCACACTGCCAGAAAGAGGAGGCTGGCAAGTGCTGCTTACAAGTCATTTGCTCAGCTGTTCGGATCTTAGACAGGTGGACAGTGAGGGGGGACTGTTGACATTCAGAGCAGAAGTCCCTGCCTGCTGTTTTCTCTCTGCCCTCACTGCCCTACGGAGTCTAATTGGGAGTCCCGTTTGTGGGTCCGTTACTTTTAGCAGTAGTCTGCAGTCACACCTTCATATGACTTCCCTTGGCTCCTCCTTTGCCCTTCTGGTGGGTCAGTAAAAGCAGTCATTTCTCAGAACACACGGGAATTTCCAAGGTCTCTGACCGGCTTAACATTCATCAATACTGAAAATTGGGGTGGGAATGTCAGCAACTAGAGAAACTGAGGCCTAGAGAGGTGAGGTGATTTGCCCAATTTCACTGAAGGTTGAACTTGAGCCCAGACCCACAGACACTCTAGGACAGCACCCATTCCACCACCCACTCTGCCCCTTGTTGGTAACGAAGAAAAATGGAACAGGAAGTGTTGCGTTGGTGCATTCATTGACTAGAAGTAAAGTTTTCAGAGACAATGTGAATTTTTTTTATCTTTGATTTCTCATTCTGCGTTTCCCCTTCTTTTATGACAGTAGCAGCTGAGAAAAACAAACAAATGAAAAACTACTGCTCAATGCTTCTGTTTTAAAACAATACGAATCATTTTGAAGGGAAATTTCTGGCTCCTCAGCAGGTTAGAGCTGGCTGGCTGGTTTGACCCTTTAACTGGAGGAGAGGGAAGGAGGAGCCCAGAGCATCAATCCGGTTTATCAACCCCTCCACAGTGAATTTCTTGCCTGATTTTGGGGGAAGGATAATGTTATTAATGTCCTTTCCAGCAATTTGAAAAAAAATTGACAAGCATGGCTTCGAGGGAAATCCTCAGTGATTGAAAATACCATTAGAAACCAGCTCCTGGTGTTCGCGCTGTCGTTTCCAAGCGTTCTGATGAGTTTCATTGGAGCCCTGCACTGTATGGAGTTGGCTGAAGCCCACGAGTGTGTGTGTGTGTGTGCGCGCGTGTGAGTTGGTGATGGATGAGAAAGAGGCAGGCAGGTGTTGTTTAGTCACCTGCATTTGAAACTGAGACAAGCCACAGACAGAATGTGCAGGTTGGTGCCTGGTGCAGTTACCAGCCGCGGCCTCCAAGTCGCCTCAAGCTGCGTCTGCGTTGTGCCAGAACGTGCACTGAAGAGGAGCAAACCCCAGCCAGGACGGTCGTCTGAGTCATGGGGGAAAACAATCACAACAGCAGGTGGAACCGCAGCCGAAAACACCAGCTTCTGGACCAAATTCAATAGTTAAAAAAAGAGGAAAAAAAAGAAATGTGAGAATTTCATTTTGTTTCTGATAATGATTATTAGGTTTTTAAGAATACTTGCAGGGAAAGTTTGATTATTTGCTATTAAAAAGGATGCTTGCATAGGTTTAAAAAATCCAAGACAGTATCCCACTCCCTTTCTTCATCTTAAAGAACCTTCTCCTTAGGGTCTAATCTTCATGTAGGTAGATTTAAGTAGCTGAAGTTGTATACATCTAATTGGATGGAATTCGAGTCCTTCCCTGAAGCTGTAAAAGAAAAAAACGGGCCAGAAACATGATGAAGTGTTCTTCAGGTGGCAAGAATTTGAAACTGCTGCTCGAGCACTCCCAGGACATTCCAGCAGCAGCGTTCAAGGCCACACCACCCAGGCAGTGCCGAGTCAGCACTCTCTTCTGTCGTGTAGACAGAAGACAGGCACGAATGGACGAAGGTGCAGCAATGAAAATCACAGGCACAAATGGACGAAGGTGCAGCAATGAAAATCACAATGAATAATTTCAGCCGTTGCCAAATCCCAAGACCTGATTTTGCTTGCACTTGACTCCCTTGTTAATAATATAGGACAAAAAGCAAGAGGTAGAGCTGTACCCAGTTAAGTGCCCCAGTGGTCATGCTGGAGATGCCCTGCCTGTCTCTCTTTGGCACTCAGTTTTCTAGTACATGCCCCCGGCTTCCCACTGCCGGCATCTGTGACTCTCCTTGCGGGCTGGAAGCATTGGGGATTTCCTGTCCTTGGGAGCCGCCCCCCAGAGAAAGACTGATGGAAATAGGTGTATATCCTGCTCTACCCGCCCCTCAGGTAGCATGTTCTACACTCTGTCAGCATGACTGAGCTGGCTCACAGCAGTCACCTGGTTGATGATGTACCCTTTGTATCCTTCCTTCCCGCCCCGGTCTCGCTTTCCTATTTCCCTCTGGTGTTTCCTGGGATCATCTCCCAAATAAAGCATTTGTGCTCAAATTCTTATCTTGGATTCTATTTCTGGGGAAATCTAACCAAGACCCAGGGGAAATGTTTCTGTTTACTGAGAATTCTGTGTGACATAGGGCTGTTTGTCCTACTGATTTGGCCATAGATTCAAAGCACATTAAAGCCGGAGTGCAGGCTCGCCCTGCTCCAGTGGTGTATTTTGTGGAAGGAAGAGGAAATGGAGGCTCAAGTAACGCAGGCCAGTGGTTACAGAAATGAGACTAGAAGCCAGCGGTCCTGGCCTGCAAGCTGGAGCTCCCCTAGGTCCCGCAGCTCACCATGCTGGGCACCCTGTAAGTCCCACGTTTGACCAAGTATCCTTTGTGTCAGGGTTTCAGGTTGAGAAGTCACTGACTCCCCCTTTTTCTACCAGGCAGGGCTTGAAGTCAACATGCCTGTTTTTTAGCTTTTTGTTTTTCTCTAATTACCGTGAGTCACATTTTCTTAGGTTGGCAGATCATCATGTGATTCCATTTTTCTTCTATTCATTTGCAAATATTTATCGAGTACTGAGTTGGGCACCAGGCATTGTGCCAGGTATAGGAGATATCGCGGGGTATCATAGTCCCTGCCCTCACACAGTGTACAGCCTGTGGGGGAGAGGAAACAGAGGAGCAGAGAAGCACAATACAGGCAAAAAAGGCAATGCTGAGCGCTCTGAAAAGAGAGGAGGGGCACAGAACCCAGCCTGGGGCTCCCAGGAAGTCTTCCAGGAAGAAGTGACATGTAAGCTGAGACCAGAAGTTAAGAGAGGTAGGTAGGGCAAGGGTTCCAGGCAAAAAGAAGGGCTTATTGGAAGGCTGGTAGGAGAGAGAGCATGGCCCGCTGAAAGGGACTGAAAAAGGTTCAGTCCGGCTGAAGCTTAGGATGAGGTTGAACAGATGAGGCCGGAGAGGCAGGCAGGGCCCACATCACCAGGGGCCTTTATAAGGTGTGTAAAGAAACTGGATATTATCGGGAGGACAGTAAAGAGTCACCCAGGTACTTTAAGCAGAGGAGTGACATGACCCTATTACATCTCAGAAAGACTGCCCTGGTGCTCTGTGCAGAGTAGAGTGGAGGCAGGCGGGTCGGGAGGCAGGGAGACTACTTAGGCAATATTGACCGTGGCCTGAGATAAGGCAGTGGCAGGGGGCGGGGAGACTGTGGGAGAGCAGCTATGGGTGAGACTCAGGAAGACATAGGAAGGTATTAGGGAGGCTGGCTTTAGAGATCAAGCCCATCTCTGGCTTGAGCAGTTGGGTGGGCAGTGGTGCTGTTGATGTGTCAGTTTTTGTGGCTAACAGGAGGCTGCAGTCCGTGGGGCTGCGGAAGAAATAAGAAGAGGAAGTCCCCTGCCTGTGCGTCTAGTCTGGAGAGAGGATTCACATAGGAAACACAAAAGGTAGGAAAAAATTAAGCACCAAGATTCAAAACACCAAAGTCATAGAAGAACAGAGAAGAGAGAGAAGTACGTACGTGTTCTACTATGTGAAATTCAAATGCTCACGAAAGTACAGAGTACAGTGTGACGGATCCCCACGCGTTCCTTGTTTGGCCTCAAGATTTGCCAGCTCGAGGCCAGTCTTATTTTTATCTGTACCTCTAGTGCGCCCCATCCTGGCTTTTTGAAGCAATACAGACATTGTAGCATTTTGTCTACAATTATTTCAGGAACTATCTCCAAAATATAAGAACGTTTTAGAGAAAACATAACTATACCTAAAAAACTGAACAATTCTTTAATATTAAATATTCAGCCAGCGCTCAACTTTTCTTGGTATGTAGGTATTTTTACATATTTGTAAACACATATATTTGGTCTAAATCAATATCGAATTAACATCCATATGCTGTATTGGATTTGTTTGTCTTTTAACTTTTTTTAAAAAATAGATTATATATTTTAGAGCAGTTTTAGGTTCACAGCAAAGCTGACAGGAAGATGCAGTAATTTCCCACAAATCCCCTGACACCACACAGGCATAGCCTCCCCCAACATCAACCTCTCCCCAACAGAGTGGTATGTTTGTTACAACTGATGAAGCTGCACTGATACATCATAATCACTCAAAGACAGCAGTTTAGCAGTTTACGGTTGGGTTCAGTCTTGGTTGTGTACATTCTATGAGTTTGGACAAATGCATAATGATGTGTGTCCATCCCTATAATATCGCTCAGAGTAGTTTCACTGTCCTAAAATTCTGTCCTTTACTTATTCATTCTTTTCTCCCCCCACCCACTGGCAATCGCTATCTTTTTACTGTCTCCATAGCTTTGCCTTTTGCAGATGCCATGTAGTTAGAATCATAATATATAGCCTTTTAAGAATGGCTTCTTTACTTAGTAATATTCATTTAAGTTTCCTCCATGTCTATACATGGCTTGGTAGCACATTTTTCAGTGCTGAATAGTATTCCATTGTTTAGACGTACCACTGTTTATTCACTCGTTCACTTACTGAAGGGCATCTTGGCCGATTACAGGTTTTGATAATTATAAACAGAGCTGCTATAAACATGGCGTACAGGTTTTTGTGTGGACATTACATTTTTAACCCCTTTGGGTAAATACTAAGGAGTGTGATTGCTGGATATTCTTTACCTTTTCATCTACAGATTCCCCTTCTCTCTCTCTCTGTATACTTAAAGTTTGTTGAAGAAACCAGGTTGGTTGTTCTACAGAACTTTCAGCTTGGGTTTTTCAAACTGGAGCCCTGTGGTGTTACTCGATGTGTTTCCTCTGTCTGATACATTTCCTATAATTTGTCCATGAAACCTAGAGATGTGATCAGATCAAACTGATTGCTTTTTTTTTTCTTTAAAGGAGACTTCAGGGGGGGGTTGTGCTTCTCCAGAATCCTTCATCAAGGAGCCCTGAAGACGGAGCATTGTGAGATTAGTGTGGGCAGTCCTTTTCAGTGATATGCAGAGGGATGATGCTCCGAAGGTCTTACCCTCATGCTTGATAGGTGGCTATTGACTTTACCTTTGCACAAAACCATGGCCAGTAGGTGTGTGTGCCTGTGTCCACGTGTGGTGTGAGTTTGCTCTCCAGGGTGAGACATGGAAGTGGAGTTTAGATTGTAGCTTAACCAGGGTATCCTACATTTTCTGGCTTCTCAAGGAAATGGAGCCTCCTGATGAGAAATAAAACATTCTCATATTGACAGTAAGGACTGTGTGATAATGACATCACTATAATAAGCCATTGTGTCCACACAGACCCAGAAAACAGGGTTTCAGCTGACATGACTGTGGCAAGAACTTTCATTTTCTAACTGTCTCCCTCTTTAGTTTTCCATCTCTTTGTGGCAATTACATTAGCTGTTGTATTTAATACGTAGGATATTTGTTCTTAGACTTTTATGACTACTGCTAATTAACTGTACAGTCTTTTATTAGTGTTTGAAGTTCTAATTACTGCAGTACCAGGAAGTTCTAATATTGTTTAGAATGCATTGTTTCTTTATTGATTCCCAGGTTTTCCAACTCAAGTGATGAATCTCAGTGAGTTAGTATTCATTAAAAGAGGACACCCAAGTTTAACCCCCTTCTCCGTTGTTAGTGAACAAAGGGGCAGAGAAATGATTCCTTGGAGCTGGGGTTGCTGTTGAATAGCCGGCGGCACATCCCACACCGAGGGCTAGTTTTCAGGGAGCGGAGGGAATTTTTGGAATTGTCAAAGAAATACCAATGTAATTCACCCCGGCTGCTCCCAGCAGGCTGGTCTTCCTCCTTTCCTGCCTCCAGCCCACACTCACTGCCTTGTCTTGGCTCCAGATATTTTCTCAGTGGAAATGTCTCCTTCTCTTCCTAGCCACACTTGACCACCTTCTGAGGTCTTGCTCAGGTATCAGTTTCTCCACAAAGCCTTCTCCAGTTCCCAACATCCCAAAGCGCTCTAGTCTAAACCTCTGTTTGCATGCAGATTTATCTTGTGCCATTCATCAATGGCCTCTTCTGTGTTACCAGCATGCCTCCAACTGGAGTGTAAATTCCAGGAGGGTACACAGCACCTCATGATGATGGAAAGGGGGATACCTGTTATCCAACCCTAGGAGTAAGAGGGGGATTCAATAAGATGACTGGGCAGATGAGAGTCTGGTGCTTGACGAATGCCCAGTAAATGCTGGCTGTTATAATATGGTGAGGAAATGCTCTTTCTAACTTTGCTCCCCTTCTTTGCCGCCTCCCCACAACTTAAGCCCCTTTCTTCAGCTATCATACATGCTGTTCAACCTCAGAGAAATCACTCATTGGACTCTAGGGCTTTTATTTCAGTACCAGGAACACCACTTAGAAGACAGTGGGGGACAGGAACTTGGAAGCCCCTGGTTCTGAGCTTACTTCCTATCATGCCTGCTGCCTTTGCTGGGCTTACTGTTTACCAAGTGCAGAGCCAAGGGGTGAGGATTTCTGTCTGCCCCGTCGGGACATAGGGGGTGAATGAGTTAACATTTACAAAGTGCTTTGAGCTCCTTGGAGAAAAGGCACAATCTAAGTATTCTCATTAGTGCATGAATAATAGATAAGCATAAAGCACTTTGCAAATATGAAGTTCTTTAGCAATGCTAAATAATACTTCCACCAATCTACCTGTGAGTGGAGGGGCCAGTTCTTGAACCTCTGATGGTTCTGGTCTTGGCTGTCACAAATGTGAATCAGGATCATAGGCAAAATCATTTTCCCACTCTGTGTCTCAAGAACAGAGGGGCCAAAATGGATAATGTCAACAGCAACTCATTTAATTCAGTGATGTTTACCTTGTTATGTATATGCATACATGTAAATACATATTTTGTTTAATGTGTATGCAATTTTCATTCACTTAACTGGTAATATTCCGTAGACCTCATTCTTGTTTGTACTTTTTTCCTTCACACTATCTTCTCAAGAGTGATCCATGTTGCTCTATATATCTACTTCCTTGCCTCTAAAAGCTGTATAATATTCTACGGGTGGGTCCATCCTGCTTTACTACTTATCTTCGCCCCCTAGTGGAAACCTGAGGGTCTCCAACTGCACACACAAACATTTTCACCACTGCTGAAGGGCCATGGTGGGCATTTCCCTAGGGTACAAACTCAAGAGAAAGGTTGCTAAGTCATCAGACAGACACTTTGAATAATTACCACCAAAAAGTCTTTCCAGAAAGGCTGCACTAGCTTATACTGCCAGGAATTGTTCACATTTAACTGGAAACTGGCTCCTGAGGATGCTTAACTTGTTCAAGCTTGCACAAGCAATAAAAGTGAGTTGGGAGTTCTGGCCAGGATGGAGGCGTAGGCATAAATCTTTCCTTTCCTTGTACAACCAAAAGGAGGATAACAACCAATCTAAAATCAAGGAACAACCAGAAGTGCCAGAAAATCAAACTGCATGGAACTCCGACAACTACAGAAGTAAGGAAAAAATCAACCAGAACAAGCAGACTGGTGGGGTGGCATGCAGAGAGAACTCTCTGACTGTGTGGGTGAGGCTGGCTGCAGCAAGGTGGCAGATTGTGCTGATGGGGCTGACTGAACAGGAAACTGAGACAGAGCTGGCTGTGGACTTTGGCGCTTGCCAGTGGGAGAAGCACCCAGTCTCACAAGAGGGTTCATTGGAAGGTGCGCTTGAGACAAGCAGGCAGGTAAACTGCATTGTTCCCTCTCTGGCCCCTCCCCCACAGGCAGCGCCCCAGCGCAGCAAAGAGGGTTGGCCCACCCTGGTGAATACAAAGGCCCCGCCCCCTACAACTTACCAGGGGCCCCAAGCAAAGAAATATGGCCCAAATGGAAGGATAGAGCAAAACCTCAGAAAGAGAGCTAAGTGATGAAGAGATAGCCAACCTATCTGATGGATTATTTAAAGCCCTGGTAATCAAAATGCTCACAGAACAGATTGAGGTTGGTTGAAAAATGAAAGAACAAATGAAAGAACCCAAAATGAAATAAAACAAAATATTCAGGGAACCAACAGTGACAGGAAGGAAACCAGGACTCAAATCAATGGTTTGGAACAAAGGGAAGAAATAAACATCCAACTGGAACAGAATGAAGAAACAAGAATTCAAAAAAATGAAGAGAGACTTAGGAACCTTTGGGACAACTTGAGACATTCCAATATCCAAATTATAGGGGTACAGAAGGAGAAGAACAACAGCAAGAAATTGAAAACTTATTTGAACAAGTAATGAAGGAAAACTTCCCCAATCTGGCAAAGGAAATAGACTTCCAGGAAGTCCAGGAAGCTCAGAGAGTCCCAAAGAAGTTGGACCCTAAGAGGAACACACCAAGGCACATCATAATTACATTACCCAAGATTAAGATAAGGAGAGAATCTTACAAGCAGCAAGAGGAAAGGAGAGAGTTACCTACATAGGAATTCCCATAAGACAATCAGCTGATTTCTCAAAAGAAACCTTGCAGGCAAGAAGGGGCTGGAAAGAAGTATTCCAAGTCATGAAAGGCCAGGACCTTCATCCAAGATGACTCTATCCAGCAAAGCTATCAATTAGAATGGAAGGGCAGAGAAAGTGCTTCCCAGATAAGGTCAAGTTAAAGGAGTTCATCAGCACCAAGCCATTATTATATGAAATGTTAAAGGGATTTGTCTAAGGAAAAGAAGATAAAAATATGAATAGTAAAATGACAAAAACTCACAACTATCAACAAATGAACCTAAAAAAAAGAAAAACAACAAAAACAAAAACTAAGCAAACAATTAGAACAGGAACAGAATCAGAGAAATGGACATCACATGGAGGGATTTCAATGGGGAGGGGGAAGAGAAGAAGAGGGGTGAAAAAGTACAGGGAAGAGGAAGCATAATTGATAGGTGTAATATAGACGGGGAGAGGTCAAAAATAGTATAGGAAACAGAGAACTCAAAGAACTTATATGTACGACCCATGGACATGAACTAAAGGGTTGGGGGATGCAGGCAGGAGCGTTTGTGCAGGGCAGAGGGGAGTAAAAGGGGGAAAAATTGGGAAAACTGTAATAGCATGATCAATCAAATATACTTAAAAAAAAAAGAGTTGGGATTTCAAGAACCCAAACCCAGGTCTTTTGATTCCAGAGCCTTTTCATTTTCCAGGGCATCACTCTGTAAGTCTCTGGATCATAATATTGAACACTTACATGATTTCTTTAGGTTTTTATTATTTAGAGAAGACTTGAATTTCAGCAATGGTTCTGCTGGTGTTAATGGCAAGTTGCAGGCAGAAGAGACGGCGAAAGTAAATGGGTACCTCCTGTCCTATTACCTGATTCAACCAGGTCTGGGTGGTTTTGGCTGCCTTACTACATACTATTACATTTTTTCAGGCATTATTTGAAAACGAAGAGAAAGTGCTGTATATCTAAACTCCTGCCCTCTCACCTACCTGCCAAGGGCCAGAATGGTGCGCCTCCTGGCTTGTTTGATTTAAAAATAAATGAGAAATCATAGAACCAGATAGTGATCATCATTTTATAGGAAGGGAAAGGGAGGCCCAGGGAGAGGAAACCATGGGCCTGAGGTCACACAGCTAGAGGCCACCTGAAAACCAGCCCGCCTTCCTTTCCACTTCCCTGCACACAACAACCTTCCTGTTCCTGTTCAGGAATCCACACTGTAAGTCTCAACAACCCGTGACGTGTGTGTTATGAACGGTGGCGAATAGTGGTTTAACAACCACCTTTTTGGGGGGAAACAAAACAAACCCTATTTGTCAGGTTTGCCGATTTCTGTAGCGTAAATATTCCCACCCATGGGCGTGTTGAGCTGCCAGGTGAGGCCACTGACTGTGGAGTTGGGCCACATGGGCCACAGCGCACCATAACGAGGCATTTCCACCCTGCAGACAGGACAGACACGAGCAACTACAAGAGCAGAGGTCGCAGTAAAGTCTGGTAAAATGATTAAGAAGTGATGTACTTTGAGTATTTATTATCTTTGTTTTTAGTACAGTTTATTCAATTGTAAGTTTATGTAATTTAATGTCTAGCAATGGCTGTTTCTGACACCGACCCACAAAATTCCTAGAAGCAGAACATAGCCCACCTGAGCTATTCTGGAGATAAATGTTCTGCATGGCTGGCTTTTTGAGCTCCTTAACTATGAAAGTTTTAACCCTGATAGATGGACTTCTAACAGGGCCGTGCCACCCCCTTCCCCACGTCGTTACACATGAGGCGTTGTAGCATAGTGCTCTTTTTTTTGACAGCTGGGGCCTGTGGAGATGTGGAAAGCTATTTTGCCCCTGGAATACATGACCCTAGACTGCTGTGTTTTGGGAGCTTGCTTTCTGAGGATTTTTTTTTCTCACTCAGTGTCCTGAGCTATGACTTCTTCCTCTTGTCAGTGTGTATCGCCAGATTCTCCCTCCTGTTTTTAATTGACCAGAGATACAGAGAGCCAAACTGATTAGCATTGCATTAAAAATGTCATTAAGCAGTTGGAATACAGGCATGATGTGTCAAACACGTAAATTTTAGAGTGTGCATCTTGCAATATTTATTTTGGCTGCTGAGAAGCCTTTTGGCTTAACTTTTGGTTCTTGTAGAATCTCTGGTGAGGTGGTATTCCCAGATTACTCTGTTCCAGATCTGTGATTACTGCTACAGTTACATCATTACTATACGTAGGTGTGTACTGTATCACCATGCAAGCATTCCATTATAGAAGAAAGGAACTTTCATCTCTGGGCCAGGTCGTATGTCAGCTGCAAAGTAAGGCAGTCCTGGCCTGTAGTTTGAGGGACCCCACAATGCTGTTGGAATAGGAGGTTGAACTCTGCTAAGAGTAAGACTTCAAACGGTGAAGTTCAGGGCACGTCTTCTTGCTCTAAAGGGGACTGGGCCTCTTCCAGCACAGGCTCAGGCAGTGAAGAGGAAGCAGATGTAGTGTTTGAGTTTCCCCTGCCTGAAGGAGGGGAGGTCCCTCCACACACCTGCCCATCCCTGGCAGCGGTGCACGCTGGGAAGGGAAGTGGACTGTACCCAGCTAGCTGGCACTGCTCTTCAGCGAAGCCCCCTGCCCCCTTTCACCAGTGTACCCATTCATCTGCAGATATGTGAGAAAGGCACGACATTAGATAACTGTCCCCCTGCTTTCAAAGAGGAAGTGGTCACCCACACGTTGGCCTCCTTCCCTAACTGCAGGAAAGGCAGCCTCAGGTGCTGATAGAGCACCCAGCCTCTCCTGTGCACCAGCAGGGCACACGCCCCATTCCCAAGATCTCCCTCACAGCATCCCCTCTCCTCATTTTGGGCCCAGAAAGCCTTTGGGAATTCTCAAGGGCCTCTCCCTCATTATACATCCTTTCCTTAAGCCCTTACTAAGTTCTTGCAGGAGACTTACTTGAGGGGCCCTGGAACAGAAGCAGGATCCAGGGCTGAGGGTGGCCTATGGAGGGCAAGGGCAATGAGCCTGTCCAAACACAAACTTCCTTTCCTGTGCTGGCCCTAGCTCGGCTGCTGTTGAATCACTTGGGCAGCTTGTATGAAGTCTCTGGGGCTGGGGTCACCCCATCTAGGGCAGCGGAGAGCCCAGCAGCCAGGGCTTGTTCCCCCCTCCCCCCCCCACCTGCTGGCCTAATTAACAAGTTGGGTCCTTTCCAGCTCCTTGACCTGGCCCTGGGCGCTCGGTGCTCCTGGGGCTGGGCCCCACCGGGGGCGGGCAGACAGTCTTACTTTAAGCAGCCTATTGATCCTCACATGGTCATGTGCCCCTCTTGGGGGACCACTCTCATGTTTTAAGTGCATGCAGTTACTCTCTTGACTGGCTTGTAAACAGGTTTTAATGGGGCTATTAGTGTAAAAGGACAGGAAACTTTCAAAAACAGCCTCTTAAATATTCATGAGGATGTTAAATCTGGCGCTTAATCACCAGTGTTTGCACACAGCTAACGGGAGAGAGGACAGCTGACAGGCTGCCTTCACTCTGCACAATTGACAGGACATTAATAAACGCTCTTACGGGCATGATTAATGGCCAAGGGAACAGGGCTTTTTTTCTTTTCTTTTTCTTCTTTTTTTTTTAAACAAACGGAGCCCCTCTTCTTCAGGGACTCCTGTTCTAAGGGGAGTGTCCATGTGGGGGTGGGAGTGGGACTCCGGGCGGGGGGGTGAGGGAGGCTGGAGGGCTGTCAGGGATAGGGCAAATTATTTCCTTGCAGATATAGTTAACTGAACCTCCCCCCGCCCCAACTGCTGCTCTCCACAGGTCTGGCTATTTATTTCCCAGACCATGGTCTCCTCAGGGGAAACTTTCTGAAAACTTAAACAGGGAATCTCCAGAGCACTCCCTACCTGGAGAATTCTTAACTCAGCCTTGGCAGGGCCATGAGGGAAGCACCCGAACCCTCCCCACAGGAGCTCCCTGGAGGGACCCTCCCTGTTTCCTCTTCAGTACCTGAGCTCACTGCTTTCAGACCTGAGGTAAATGCAGACAAAGAAGGTGGTCTGTGGCTCATGGGCTCCTGGGAGCTGCCCCTCCCCTCCCCAACCCCCCTTTCTGCATGTGCATTTTAATTCCTGGAGCAGCATCTTTCGCTTACTTCTCTCTGTAGCATCTGATATAGAATCCCCATTGAAAATGTATGGGAAGAGTGCTCTTTAACTGGTAAATGATCTGCACGGTTAAACTTCTCAAATGGACCTTGGAGGCTGTCTACTGCCTGCTCCCTACTCCTGCTAGGTAAAAGAGCTGAGGTGCAGAGAGGTGAAACAACTTGTCCAAGACCACGGACTGAGGGAGGGGCAGGGTTAGGACTGGATCCCAGGGCCCCTGACTCCTAGCCCAGTTCCAGTTCTGCATGATGAGACCTGCCCCGGGGAGAGTCAGAGAACACCCCACTGGCAGCTTCACAAGGCCAGTTCATGTCAAGTTCGGCAACACCTGTGCTGTTGGAACCAGGTAAAGCACAGAGAACTCCCCTAGTGTTTGGTGGGGAACCCCAGCCTCATTACCTGAGACCGATTCAGAAATTCAAAACTGTTTCCTCCCCATAAAGGCCAGCTGGGATTTTTGGTTGACACATTCCATTCGGAAATGAATCCAAGATTACCTACCTCTTCTGCATAACATCAGAAATCTATAAAAATCTGTGTTTTTTTACAACCTAGAAACACCCCACTGTGCTTTATAATGGTAGATCAGGACAAAGAATCTTCAGCATCTCCTATAAAACCCTTCCCAGCCCCCAGCTCTTGCTGCCTACATTTCACATGTTTCTGTGAAGTCCTTCCTGTGCATAAGCCACCAAATTAGGGGCTGGGCGGGGATGGCTGACACAAAGATGGATGACAAGTATCCCTGTCCCCAAGGTAGTCTTCCTTTACTTAGCAGTTTAACTTTGGGGCCATGTCAGAAGACTGAATGCAGGACCAGGCTGAGCTTTTTGCAAATATCACTTTTACCATCTTACACCCTTGCTCAGCAATCTGAGGTGGCTTCCGCTCTATATGGGTCTGGCCCAGATGGATGCACAGCCAGTCTTAGCTTCCCCTGAGAGCCACGTACATCCCTGCCTTTCCAGGCAGTGGACTAGGAGACCTTCTACAAGCAACAAGGGTATGATTCTTAATCATAGATTGCTTCAGAGAATCAGTGCAACATGTTTTTTTATGGAATGCCAACCAGGAATGAAAAGTTAGTCTCTCCTGCTAAACAGTTTGCATTAATGACTTCCGTAAGAGCCAATCTATTGATTTTTTTTTTTAAAACAAAACTCCACTTGTCTCTTTCACTTGGATATATAGCTGGTAGGTGCTGCTGGTAAAGCAACCAATTTGAGAAATAATTTCCTTTTCACAATTAGAATAAAAGCATTTTGACAGTTGTAACCAATAATAGCTGCAGCGCCTGGTACAAAGGCAAAACACAGATGATACTTTAAACCCCAGCTAGGCTGGATACCGGTTTCCCAGCGCAAAGCTGGTTGTCAGTTATGTGAATTACAAGGAAGGTTCTATATGTCTTGTTAAGTCACCAAACTGACACCAAATGTTGGACATCGAAACATTTATTTCACAGAACACAACTTTGGATTGACACTATGCCTCTTCTACAAAAATCTCTTATTCTGTAACATTTTTCTGCTGCTTGTGTAAGCAGCCAAATGTAGTCGGGTTCAACATGGCTCACTGAAAACACTTGGATTAGGATGTAGGAAATATAGGCTCTCTTCCCAATAGTCGTCCCCAGTCTCCTCCTGAGAGGTTCTGACTCATAGGTCTGGAAGAAAGGCCCTGGAATGTCCGTTCTAAAAACCACATCCTTGGTGATCCTCTTGCAGGTGGTTTCACAGACTATGGTTGGAGAAACACCGAACCAGAGAGGCAGGGATGAGAACATGGGCAGCCGTTACTCCATAGTCAGGACTTCCCAAAGTCCCAGGCTGCCCTCAACGGGAAGAGAACTCAGCATGTGTCCCTAGTGTGCCCACCAAGCTGTCACACAAGTGTGAAGCATCTACTGGGCCAGCAACAGGGTCACAGCTCTGACAAGCCCCAAACTCAGCACCCATTCACTGTTGTGCTGCCCATTTGAAAGAGGGGATGGCAGTGGGTAGAGGCCTGGGGTGCCAGAAATCCCACAGAATGGATGACTTTGTGGGCCTCACGGTGGACACTCCCCTTGGGTCCTTGTCCTCCTGCATGAGAGAATTCCAGGAAGGTTCAGGAGTAGATTTTGAACAGTCAGATGCAATCCTGAAGACCCTGCCCTTTGAGCAGGAGTTGGTACATATTAAGGCAGCCTTTCAGAGGAACATGCATTACCAACTCTTACGCTTTTGTATTAAGCATTATGTCTCATCTTTACAGTCAGATTACTGGAGATTAGTGGTTCCACTTAGGAGTTTAAACATTGTGCTGACCCACATTGTCAGAGCCATTATAACATAGTGATATATGTTCAAGGGCTGGACCAGCTGGTAGTCAGGTAGGGGAGGGGGAAGTCTACATTTTCAGAGTGATTTCATTAATTGTCTTGTGTAAGAAAGCTGGGGTGCCTTTTTTATACCTAATGCATATATGGCACTCCCCCTACTTTCCAAACACTTTAATTCCCAACAGCCCAGTCCCGTGATGCTCCTTTGCTAAGAGGGCATTTAATAATCAATGGTCACTCATGCTTGCCTCCTTTTGGCTTCTGTGGGTGGAGCCCAGTCCCTGAAGTCTCAAAGGTTTCACTAATGTCTTTTATCCATGTGAAGGATAAAAATAAATCTCTCAAAGGCTCTTAGAAACCTGCCACCCTGTATGTAGGAGGAAAAAGGAGGACAGCTGTTAATTAACAAACTTAAACCATCTCTGCAGGAGTATGCAGCTCCGATCCAGAGAACACACGAACCAAACGCAGTCTTCCCATCAGGTCAGTTACTTTTTGTTCATTGGACATATTCAATCATTGAAAACTATGTCTTAGTTTAGGCCCCATAACAAAATACAATAGACTCGATGACTTAAACAGTAAACATTTTACATAGTTATGGAGGCTGAGAAGTCCAAGATCAAGGTATTAGCAGATTCAGTGTCTGGAGAGGACTCTGTTCCTGGTTTGCAGATAGCTGTCTCCTTGTTCTGTTCTCACATGGCCTTTCTTGGTGCATGCACCTTGGGATGGGGGTGGGGAGAAAGGGATCCTGTCTCTTTCTCTTTTTATAAGGGCATCAATCCCATAATGAGGGCCCACCCTCATGGCCTGATCTAGCCCTAATCACTTTCCAAAGGCCCCACCTCCATCACACTGGGGATTAGAGTTTCCACATATGAATGGGGAAGGGGACACATTTAATCCATAGAACTCTGTGACTATTAAAAATGTAAAGAAGTTACATATGAATTTTACTTTAAAGCCAAGTGTCTGTTTTTCTTAGCAAGTGTACTCAGGACTGGTAGGATGTTCTTTGGCATATCCTCAAAGTGGAGGAATTTGGCTGGAAACAGTTAAAACTTGCTTGGAACCCAATCTGGTGGATAAATCAGTGATTAAGCTGGACAACGGCATGTTTGGCTAAAGAGAAGATAATGTGACTGATTTTGCTGTGTGACCAGCTGGAGCCAGAGGTTACCAAGAAAGGAAGCCCCCAAATGCTCAGCATAATAGTAGCATCAACAGATACAAAGATTAGTATGGGGCAGAAGGGATCAGGATTTGGAGGAGGGAGGAGTGGGCTTAAGTTGCTCTGGCCACCCCATCTCCCAAATCCTGTTGTGAATCACTGGTCTCAACTGCCAAAGGGACTTCCTGGATGATGAACGTGCATTTTATATTCAGGAATATTTGTTCTAAGAAATTTTCTCCTTATCTTACAACCATACATGTATATATATCTATATGACTTGGAAGAATTCTTTCAAATTCTTCTCTCCTTCCTGCTCTTCCAGGAGTATTTCAAATGTCTTCATAGTTTTATTTTTCAAAAAAAATTTCCCCAAATTCTGCATATAAAGTAAACTAATATTTTAACTATAACAGTACCAACTAATTCTCCTACAAATGCTGGTGAGGTCAACAGCATTGTGGAGTGAGGTAGGCGTTGTTATTATTTTCTCATGTTAGAGAGGAAGAATCTAAGATTCTGGATGGGGGGAAGCTGCTGGGCAAAGACCACACAGCCGGTAAGTAGCAGAGTCAGAATCTGTCCCTTGATGTCATTGAAAATTTCCCTTTCAGGAGTGAGGGCATTTCCTGCCAAATGCAAACTTGTGTTCAAGTCCTCCTTCCTGGTTAGAGATGTTCCTGGACTGAGGCTGATGGCTTTTGGGGGGCCTTTTGAGGTGACCAGTGGGCATGATTTTGGGGTCAGTGGGCTGGAAGGAAAATCTCATGCACAGTTTTGCTCTAAGGCATGTGATTTAAACATTCTTTCTCTTTCTTCTTCATAGTCTGAGGAGTTCTGAAAGTCCAGATGACCTCTGGTTGAAAAATTCAGACACTAAAGTGGCCCAAGAACTGACCCAGAATGGGCTTGGTTTCCCACCCTCATCCCATTCTAGGCCCTCCTGGGATTGTAGATCTTTCCCCACCCCACTTCTGACCACCCAAGGGTCCAGCTCCCCAGGAGGATGCTTCCTGACTTGCTGTAGCTGGGGAGTCAGGGCGCTTCCAGCCCTAGGTGATATGGCTGCGTCTAGATGTGCTTAACAAATTGCCTGTTCACTCAATTACATTTTATTTAATCATCTGTAATCATATAAATTATGCCTGATGGTAGTAAATGTTCATGTCAGTTCCTAATTACAGATTGATTAATTGGCCAGGGTGATATGTATTACTACTTATATAAGAATATATGAAGATGATGATAAATTAGGGCTGGTGATACTGAGCCCAGGAACATGGAAAATTTCTAATTACATCCCACTTTTTGGGGGTGGGGAAGCCATCCCCCCTCCCTATCTCATTCCTGTCAGATGCTTCCAGGAGGCATCTTGTTGGCTGCTTTGGGCAACATCCTACTCAAGAAATATTTATTATTATTTGGTGTTTGTGTGTGTCTGTAACATTTTTGCCATGCCATGCTTTTCTTTTTTGGCTCTTGGCAGAGATGAATAATGACAAGCTCATTAAGTTCAGTTGGGCTCATTATAGCCTGCTGGGTCCAGAAAGTTCCCAAGGTTGGAATTGGCCTGGAGAACAGGAATCCAGAGAATGAAGAGGTGAGTGGCTTTATCAGTGTTTATGAAATGATTCTTTATTAGATGATTTCATCTTTGTGTCTCCTTAAAAGTTAAAGCATCACATGGCCCAGACATACCTTACAGTTTTTCTCTAGTGACATTAGACCTTTGTGGATGTCTTTAAGGCAACTTGTGCAGGATGTGAAATTATAAGTCCTCAGCTTTTGAGAATATAGTTTAGTTAGAATGTAGCTGGCTTCCATCACCCATGCTTCCACTCCCACTCATACATGGGACTAAAGGTAAAGATGAGGCAATGTGGGGTATGACATGTGAGGAGGAAAGAAGGAGAACCTGATAATCCAGAAGTAGACCCTGGTTTTAGGGAAGGGCCTTGAGACTTCATCCCAGGTTCCTTGCCTCCTGAGAAGAGATGGGCAAAAAAGCCCGTGGGTGCCACATGCTTGAAGACATAGCATCCCAGAGTGTTGCTGCTGGAGGAAACCGTCAGTGGACTTCTCTCCTTAATGAATGAGCTACAATAGGGACTCCTTCCACTTACTTTATTAGCTGAAGTTTCCCACTGGACTTTTTCGTAGGTCTCATTGGCCAAGATTGACTCAAATTTTCACCCTAAATCAATCATGTCAGAGAGACTGAGACAACTGTGATTGGCCTAGACCAATCATGATTGACTCTTCGGTGGCCTAGGGAAGGAGGGTCCTCTTTCCTGAATATATGATCTGGTAGAGGGTGACTTCTCTCAGCCACCAAGAAGTAAGTGTGTGTGTGTGTGTGTGTGTGTGTGTGTGAGAGAGAGAGAGAGAGAGAGAGAGATTAGGAGCAATTGGTTGTTGAGTGGGCAGCCAACGAGCGGTGTCTGCTCTGAGAAAATCAGATGAAGATCCTGAAATGCAGGAACCATGAATACCCCATATCAGATAGATAGGAACAAGATGCAAATGCCTCCGAAGAAAAACACAATCAATAAGGCATATCCTTCAAATGACTTGGCTTTTATTCAGCTCTTCTCATGTTGCTCTTCATAATACCAGTTGGCAGTTAGAGATGACTCAACTTTATTCTGCGCATCACTTGGGGGTGTCAAATGGTTTCCCTATTAAAGACATCATGCTAATGTGCTTGTGGTCTAGATGGGGCATGTGCAGCACACTGTTAGTAGTCTACTCAGCATTCATTGTATCTACTCTTCCTTTCAAACTGAATCCTGATTGACACAAACCTCGGCTGCAGAGGAAAATCTTCATGACTCTGAGCCACTGGAAACTGGCAGCCCCCTGGCAGTGGCTGTAGGTCCAAGGATGGGCGATATGGTTACAGGCCCAGTCTGACTGAAGGCAACGACTGGAGTCCTTTCGAGGGAGAAAGTTCTTCTTTCCATCCTGCTGGCTGGGAACAAGGAAGCATGTAGCCCTGGCTGCCACTGGCAGCCTTGTGGTGAACATGAGGGGAACAAATGTTACACTGCATGAGACAGAGCTGAGACAGGGAAAGAGAGGAGGGCCTCAATGACACCACTGAGCCACACCTGGAACTACCTCCTTTGACTTGGCTAAGTAAGGTGACAACTTTCCTTATGACTTAAGGCAATGCAAATTGAGGTTTTTGGTTACTTGCAGCTGAAAGCATTCTTCTACTGAAACAAGCATCCATTATTATTTTCTTCTACAAATGAAGAAACTGAACAAGAGAAAGTAAGTGAACTGCCTCAGGTCTTGTAGCCAAGAGAGTGAAGGAAGAATAGAGGCTCAGTCTTTGACCCTGAGTTGGCATGTTTCATTCCATCTAATTCCCTCCTATAACAAGGAATACTTCTCAGTGATCAAAGTGATCTTGAATTGATCTGGGGAGGTTGAGAGAAAGGGTAAATTGTTTCGTAGGAGCCCCAGTAGGGTTGGCCCGAGAAATCTAATTCCCCCTGGGCTGGTTGCTGGCTGCCATCTGGACAGATAATTATTACCCTGCCCTGTCTTTGTTTAACTGGCTCTGTAGTGGGAACAATGGATTCCAATGAATTGTGCTGGTAAACAATATCTTCTGCTTCCTGGGGGAAACTCACAAAACAAAGGATGAGTGCCCCCACCCCCAAGAGGGAGGGGCAGTATGGAGAAGGGAATAGACTCAGGAGCCATGGCAACAGGCACCTCAGAGGTTGGTCATGGGGAAAGGTCAGGCTCACGCAGAGCGAGCACTGTTTGAAAGAGTCTGAAGGGATTAGTCAAAGAACATACATGAAGGACCCATGGACATGGTCAATGGTGTGGGGATTGACTATGGAAGGGAAGTAGGGGGTGGGCTGGGAGGAGGGGTTTGAAGGGGAAAAAATTGGGACAAGTGTTACAGCATAAATGATTAAAAAAATACTGACTTAAGAACAAAAAAACAAAAGAACCAGCATCCAGGGGCACTGCCAGCTGCTGTCCTGAGAGGCCATGCCATGCCATTCCTGACAGTCCATCAGTTCCAGATGGGAACTCACTGGTAGATTCCCCTTTGCAGAGAAGTCAGTCCATGATGCAAGCCCGACCGACCACAGGCTGGGTGAGTCTCCAGGGGGCTCTGGGGCAGAAGTGGCTCCTGGGAGTCGTCCTAGATCGGGCTGAAGTAGCCTGGCCTGTATAGTCTCGCCTTAGTTAGGCACTGGATGTGGGATGCCCTGGAAGGCACGACTTTGAGCAAGGTAGTTCTCTGCAACTGAGGTGAGCCTGAGGAGGGTGACGGCCTTGGGCTGACTGCTGACCTCAGTCCTGGTGGATGCAGCCAGCAGTCCTTCTTGAAGAGGGATCTGGGCAGTGCGTCTCTCTGCCCATCAACCAGCCCCTGTCCCCCATTGAGAATCTACCATCCCTGAATTCTTCTCTGGAGGTCAGTGGTTCCCCTTTCTTTTCCATTCCTGAGATGCCACAGGACAAGGAGCAGTTTGAACAGGGAGACTCTCTTGCAGTATCTTGGTCTGTATTCATACCAACTGTGAGCCAGGTGGTGTGGGGAATGCTCCGTAATGAGCAGCCAAACCTTAAGGCTTAGGGCCCACCTCGCAGCTTCAGAAGGAGGACCTCTTGGTGGGGAGGCAGATCTGGCCTTTAAAGGACGGATCAACGGCATGAGTGTGGACTAGCCCCAGCCTGTGACGTGAGTCACCTGCAGAGCCTGACTTTGCCTCTTTTTCCTCATCTGTAAAACTCAGATTACATCTCCTTTTTTTGTTGCTTGTATAACACTATTGTGAAGGTATGAAAACAAAAATTTAAAATGTTCACAGAATTATGGGATAGTGCCACTATCATGTCCATTATTAGTACAAGTGGCTTATGGATCGTGTGTAAGCCATGACTGCTTACCTTGGCCCCATCCTAGAAAAGGCAAATGCAGAGTGAAAAGCACTGGACTCAGGGAAAATGACCTTTTCCCTGTGCACTACTTCCCCCTGACGAAGAACCCTGTGCCTTCTTCCCTAGAAGGCCCAGATCAAATCTTACCTCTCTGTGCACATTTGCTCCTGGAGAGTGCACAGCAGGGCGAAGGCCCTGAGTCAGGCCCTGGCTGGGCAGATTTAAGCTGTGGCAGAGAGACCAGAGGCTGGAGCAGGGTTGGGGAGGGTGGTAGGTAGGAGATGATTAGAGAGATAGTGGGGGTGGGATGAGCGTGACACACACCAAAAAGGGCCTGCAGCCCTCACAGGGACTCTGGCTTTTTGCTCTGAGTGAGGTGGGGAGCCGTTGCAGGGCTCTGAGCTCAGGAGTGATGTGCTGTGACTTAGGTTTAAGGGGTCCTTCTGGCTGATGACTGAGGAGACTCTAGAAGGCAAGGGCGGGAGCAGGGAGGTCAGTAAGGGTTCTGTTGGGATAACTCAGGCAAGGGGCGAGGGTATCTTGGACCAGGGTGGTAGCAATGGAGGTGGTGGGAAGTGGCTGGGTTCTGGAAGCACCTGGAGGTAATACTGGTAAGAGCCAATGACAAATGAGCAAACTGGTCCAGAGAGTGATTTGGATCAAAAAGGAGTGAACTGCCTAGAGCTGTACAGCTGAATAGGTGGCAGGCCAGGACCCAAAAGCCTGGAATAAACCTGACTCCTGTGCCTGAACCATGCGTTTCTGTGGGTATGAAGTGCCTGTCAGCTTCTGGGTGCAAATGTGTGTGTGTGTGAGCCTGTTGGTGTGTGAACATGTACTTGTGTCGGTGTCGGGGGGGGGGATGGGTGACCTGGGCTGGGGCAAGTGGAAGCCACAGGAGAGGAAAGCTGCAGGTCACTGGTTGCCTCTCACCCCTGAACAAGTGACCCTTTTGTGCCTGTCCCCACGTCCATCCTCCTCATGCCGCCTGGCACCTTCCCTGCCCAGCTCCTTGCAAGCCCGGCCCTGCAGATCCCTGGGTCCAGGGTAATCTGGCTTTCATGAAGCAGCCCTTCCCCCTTCTGCTCTGACAATGGAGAGGGAAGATTGAACCCTTAGGGCATCATTCTGACTCCTCTTTTTTTTAAACATGTAATTCTCTAGGTCCAAGTCCCAGCTGACCAGCCCTGTGACTGGGCATCACTTTGTGGCTTGGAGCTGGGGTGGCAGGTGGGGTGGGCAGGAGAGCGTGCTCACAGAAGACAGTGGGCAAGAAGAATGGTCTGCTGACACGTCTTTGTGTGTCCCCAGAAGGAAGTGGACCCTCAATGGTCACTTGGGAGAAACATTCATGACACTAGAAAGGAAAAGGGATTCCTGCTAGAATGTTGAAAAGACCACACTGGACCATCCCTGAGGCCCAGGACTCCTCCCTGTGGTCTTGTGGGTGGGTCTCCCCTGGCTCTGGCACTAGTTAGCTGTGACGTGCACTTCAGGAAGCACATCCCCTGGTTAGCTGTCTTAGACATACGCCCTAGGAATGATGCCAGCCTTGGGTGATGCTCTCATATTTTAGCATAAGCTTTATCTTTGGAGAGTCGATGGCACAAAGATACAAATGCCAATTCCCTGTTATCATCCACCTATCAGAATGGATAGACTCCTTAAAGGATCATTCCCTTGTTTGCTTCAAACCAGTGCTTCCTAACAAGGCTCATTATAATCACCTGGGGCAGTTTAAAAAATTAACTTTATTTAATATACAAAATGTAAAAGCTATGCGGTGACAGTCGGTCCCATCCCCCATCAGCACTCGTCGCCCCGTGTCACCACTGTTGGTGGTTCCATGGTACTCTCTTGGAGTGTCTCGTAAAAACACATATTGATATGGATTCTTATTTTATTTTGTGCAGTTTTGTTAAAAAATGTAGCATATACTATATGCATCGTTGCACAGTTCACTTTTTTCACTTAGCATATTTTGGATATTTTTATATTGGTACACACAGAATTTCACATTGCTTTTCTGGTTGCATGGGGTAGAGGAATGGGAGCCCTTCAAGACATTCTTTTTAGAAAGAATTTTAGAAAAATTTTAGAAAGCTCCTCAGGTAATTCTCAGGCAGAACTCCCAACTAGTTGTCTAACCCACATAAGCCATAAGCCAGGACGGTGTCCGCCCTCTGCCTTTCCTCCACAATATGGCAGGCTAAAAACTGTCCCTCCCCCATGGACCCTTCCCAGTCCCTGGGACCTGTGACTACCACCCTACATGGGAAATGATGTGATTGAGTTAAGGGTTTTGAGATGGGAAGATTACCTGGATTATCCGGTGGGCCCTAAATGCGATCACAGGTATCTTTACAGGAGAGAAGCAGAGGAAGACCACAGGCAGACGAACAGGAGAGGGCCACGTGTGGATGGAGGCTGAGACTGGAGTGATGGGGCCATACGCCAAGGACACTGGCAGCCTCCAAAAATTGGAAGAGGAAAAGAACATTCACCTGTGCCATCTCCCTACAAGGAGAGTTGCTGATGAATTCATTCCTTCTGAGTTGAAAAGTGTCTTGGGCCAAGTGTTTTTGAGAGGAATTACAACCTTAAAGCAGGAGTTCCAAAGTACAAACTTCCCGTTACAAAATATATTAGTCCTGGAGATGCAGTGTACAGCATGGTGACTATAGTTAACAATACTATATTGAATATTTGAAAGTTGCTAAGAGAGTACGTCTTAAAAGTTTTCATCACAAGAAAAAAAAATGTAACTGTGTGGTAATGGATGTTAACTAAACTTAATTGTGGTAATCATTTTGCAAAATATACTAATATCAAATCATTAGGTTGTACACCTGAAACTAATATAATATTATATGTCAATTATAGCTCAATTAAAAAAAAAGTTCCAGTATTAACATAGTATTGCAGGGAGGGTGTTCTCTGCCTCATCAGTGGGCCTTTGCGTATCTAGTTGTGTCTTTTCAGAGGCTTGCCTTTTGGAGATAGAGCCAGGAGACTGAGGAAGATTGGCAAGGGGAACTCAAGATGCCATGTTTGTAATGTTTCTAAAAAATTATAAACTCAGCCACAATGTGGCTGTGTGGAGAGTCACTCCTGTGTTTCCGGAAGCCTGCCTCCCACTAGCCTGTGGCACCCGTGTTGCCTCTGCGCGGACGCCTGCCATGGCCTGTATCAGGGTGGGGTCTAACCACCCAGCATCCATTCCCCCAACAACCCTCCAACACTAACCAACAGTACATTTTGAAAACCATGTCAAGTGTAGTTAGAAATATTTTTAGCACCCCAATGTTCATAGCAGCACAATTTACAATAGCCAAGTACTGGAAGCAACCTAAGTGCCCATCAGCAAACAAGTGGATCCAAAAACTATGGTATATTTACACAATGGAATTCTACGCAGCAGAGAGAAAGAAGGAGCTTATACCCTTTGCAACAGCATGGATGAAACTGGAGAGCATTATGCTAAGTGAAATAAGCCAGGCGGTGAGGGACAAATACCATATGATCTCACCTTATGTTCTCAACTGGAACATAATCGACAAAAGAAAAAAAGCAAACAAAATACAACCAGAGACATTGAGGTTGGGAACAGTCTAGCAGTGGCCAGGGGGGAGTGGGGTGGGGACAGTGGGAAGAGGGGATTTCAGGAACTATTATGAAGGACACATGGACAAAATCGGGGGGGGGATGGTGGGGGTGGGGGAGGGAGGTGGGTTCAGCTGGGGTGGGGGGGAGGGAAGGGGAGAAAAGGCATACAACTGTAACTGAATAACAATAAAAATTGAAAAAAAAGAAAAAAAAAAGAAATATTTTTACACAGCCCTGACTGGCATGGCTCAGCTGGTTGGGTGTCATCCCACAAAGCGAAAGGCCATTGGTTCGATTCCCGGTCAGGGCACATGCCTGGGTTGTGGGCCCGGGGCCCTGGTGGGGGTGCATGTGACAGGCAACCGATTGATGTTTTTCTCTCACACTGATGTTTCTCTACCTCTCTTTAAAAAAATAATAAAATATATTAAAAAATATTTTTGTGGGGATTCAAATACAGATTTGATCCATTTAACCCCCGAGGGAAGGGCAGGCCGAAGTGGAAGGTGCGAGATTAGTGACTCTCAGGCTCTCCCAGCTTGGGGAGTCTGAGGTCCTACGACACGTTCTTGATTAAATGCCTAAATAATGATGGGATAAGCATTCAGCCACTGCACAGTTTTTCTTATTCAGCAGGATCAGCCTTTGCTACATCAAGAGAACCATGTTAGCAGGGCTGCAAGCCAAGGCATGGACCATACCTCCTTTTTGTGAGCCGACTGTCTATGCATCCTTCCCATCCTTCCCTTAAAATGACCCATGAGATCAAGGTCAAACCTTTGGTGTGTGCAGTCTGGCCCCCACCTCCATTTGCTGCGTGATATTGTTGCTACTGCCTTCCACACCTGTCCTCATCCTCCCCGCTGACACCCCAGACACTGCCCGTTCCTTCTCCCCTCGTGCTCTCTGCCTGCCAGCCACCCAGCTTCTGGCACAGCACCTCCTCGACTTCCCAGTGATCATTGCCTCCACTTCCCCAGGACTTCCTCCCCACTGGCAGCTGGATCTGCTCCCCTCTATGCTCCTTCCAGTTCCTGGCCTCTCCTCTAACCTCTGCTGCATTCCTTCACCCTTCCATACACAGCCAGCAGGAGATGACACATTTTGCAATCACACTGCCATTGTCCGGCCCACCTCCCTGTGATCTGCACATACGGCACTTCCTCAGCATGTGCCCTTGCCTCCCACATGGGCCCCTCCTCTCTCTGCTCTTCCACTAAGTCCTCATGGGCTTCCTTTTCCAGGAAGGTGGTCCTCACCATGTCAGCACTGGGCAGGCTCGTCTCTCTCCCCACTTGCTGACTCTCATTTGGCGAGTTTGTCTCCCATGCTGTCTAGTGGCAGCTTTTGTGCTTCATCGAATCCTGTTGCATGACATTTTCTATGGACTGACTTGTGCCATCTCACAATTCACATGTTGAAACCCTATGTCACTGTTTGTGGAGGTAAACTTTTAGGTCATAATTAAGGTTAAATGAGGCCACAAGAGTGGGGCCTTGTAAGAAGAGAGAGAGAGAAAGCTCTCTGTCTCTGTCTCTGCCTCTCTGTCTCTCACTCTCTCTGAGCACACACCAAGGAGGGGCCGTGTGAACACACAATGAGGAGGTGGTCATCTGCAAGCTGGAAACAGAGTCCTCACTAGAATGTGACCAGGCTGGCATCCTGGTCTCGGACTCCCAGCTTCCAGAGCTGTGAAAAAATGCATTCCTGTTGTTTCAGCTGCCCAGTTTGCGGTATTTTGTTGTGACAGCCCGAGCAGACGCAGACACCACCTTTTAGCCTGTCTCTGTCTAATAAGGTGCCATCCTAGGCCAGAATGTTTTGTTAAAAACATTTTTTTTTGCCATTAACATAACTTTATTACAGTATGCTGTTATAATTGTTCTATTTTATTATAGTAATGTTGTTAGTGTCTTACTGTATCTAATTATACTTCATCATAGGTATGTATATGTAAGAAAAAATGGTATAAAAAGGGTTCAGTATTATCCATGGTTTCACACACCCACTGAGAGAGATACATTATCTCCTAAGAATGTATCTTGCTGATGCATTCTGTTACAAACTGAGCGCACTAGTATGACCAGTGTTTGGGTCAAGAAATTAGCATTCTGACAGCCCACTCTACACCCCCTTCCCACCTCTGCCAGACCCCAGGGCAGCCACCATCCCGACTCCTAAGCCTCGCTCGTTTTGCCTGGTTTTGTGCTTTATGTAAATAGGATCACATGGCATTCACTCTTTTCGTCTGGCTTCTTTTGCTCAGCACCTGGTTTGTGAAATCCACCTCTGTTGTTGTGTGTGGTTGTAGATTATTCATTCTCATTGCTGTCGGAAAGTCCACTGTGGGAATACGCCACAATGTATTTATTTGTCCGTTCCACTGCTGATGGGCATTTGGGGAGTTTCTGGGTTTAGCCACTGCAAGCAGTGCTGTTACAAATGTCCTAGCACAGGTCCTCTGGTGAGCACGTGTGGTTCTGCAGAGTCTCCTCTCAGAGTGGAATTGCTGAGCGGCAGGAGATTCGTATGCTTCTGTGGCTACCATTGAACAGTTTTCCAAAGCACTTGAACTTCTTTGCACCCTTTCCAGATATGCGTGAAAAGAGTTATTTTTTAAAATTCTCCTTTATGCCCCTGGCATAAAGAGATGAGATGAGTATTCAGGAACTGCCCTCTGGATGAGTAGAGAAAAAAGGCTTTTGTTGGTGTGCAGGCATTAGTAGGCCCAATGGTACATGTGGGAATGAAATAGGTGGGGTTCATCAGGAGCTTACCATCCTTGGTAGCAGAATGTTCGGGAAGCCTCCTTAGCTGTTGACAGCATGATCTTTTCTGTTTAAGTCCTGGATGGGGAGGCTGTGGTCCCATCTCTAACTCCCGGGTTTCCTGATTACTTTGTTAAACATTTGCAGTGGAAGTTCATTCGATCCAAGATTCTAAGACCTAGTAAAACAATGGAAAAGGAATGGATCCTAGGCTGGGCTGGGAGAAAGTTACAGGGAGTGGGCACGCTCACGGTGGCAGATTCAGAATTAGAGTCTCCCCATCAATGATGGGCGCCTCAGCTTTGGAAGGCTCTAGCAAAGACTGGATGCCCAGCAACTGGAGGTGTGTCTGAGAAGTTCCTGTGTGGGGTGCTGGGTCAGTCCCCTTTCCCCCTGGAAGACTCTGAGATTCTGTGAAGAGAACCTGATGTCGCAACATGGGTCTTTTTAGGAGGGTGAGATATGGAATAAGAAACAGATAAGCAAGAAATGGAGTGAGGAATGCATTCTGAGGATGGGGCGATTATGAACCAAAGGAGTGAGATGTTGGTAGCATGGATTCCAGGGACAAAGGGCTGGGTTGAACCGTGGAGGAGATGTTCATCTTGGGGTCAAAGCCAGAGGTAGGAGAATATGATAGAATGCCACTCTCCTTAGAGATTTCAGGAAGTTCCATCGGCTGGCGCTCAGTTTTGGGGGGCTTAGGAGCAACTCTGCCTGAGGCAGAGGATTGGACCAGATGATCTCTCAAGATTCCTTCCCTCCCGATGATTCTGGGAAGGCATTTCTCATTGTCTTGACAGTCCTGAATGTCTTTCCTTAATGGGGAATTTATCTGCCGGATTCAATTTAACTGTTGCATTGTATTTTGTACATATACCTGCCCTGGGGCAATGGTTACATTTTAAATAAATCAAATAAATCAATAAATATGATACGCCTCACTTTAATCATTACATAATGCAAAAAATTATGATAATGCCACATTAAGTTGCAAATTAAGACATGCAAAAGTAAGGAAATGTGGAAATGAATGTTCTCCCAGCAACATTAACTCCCCTGCCTTGTGATGTGGTATAATAAAGTCTATATTTATATCTGCCTACCTAGCAGTCTCTCGTTCAGCACGGGACAATGTGGGGGATTATTGCCATTAAGAACCTTAACTTTTGTGTCTGATGGCTTGTTGTAAATGTGCCATCTTAAATGAAGCATTAGCTTGGCTCCTGCCAGGAAGATAGAAGGGTGCAGCAGCGGGAGCACAGGCTTCGAGCAAGGATGCCGAGCCAGCTATGTGGCCTGCCCAATTTATTCTCCTCTTTGGACTTCTGTTCTTTCAATGGTGATAGGCAGTTTCCATTTATTTATTTATTTAATATATTAAATTTATTATTTAAAAAAAGATTTTATTATTTTTAGAGAGAGAGGAAGGGAGGGAGAGAGGGAGAGAAACACCAATGCACAGTTGCCTCTCGTGCGCCCCCTACCAGGAACCAGTCCAGCAACCCAGGCATGTGCCTGGACTGGGAATCCAACTGGTGACCCCCTGATTCGCAGGCTGGCACTCAATCCACTGAGCAGCACCAGCCAGGGCATGAAATCCGCAGCTTTTAAATGCAGATTAAAAACCCTGTGTGCTGCATCTAGACCTTTGCCCTCCCCACACCAGCATCAACCTTTTCTTTTGCGTTATTATGGTTCATTTATAATTTCACTTTGAAGTAAAAGGTTTTGTTGCTCAACAATTTCCCAGTCATGGCTCTAGTCCTAATTTTACAGATGATGAAGATCAGGGTGGTGAATGTGCCCCAGATCACACAGCTGGTTACTCTCAAGGAGAGCTTCACTGCAGGCTGCCACTCCCTCCCAGGCCAGCAACCTTCCATTAACCTTGCCCTTGCCCCCAAATGAAAGCTGCCTTTTGGCTGGTGTCTGGCTCCTGGCTCCTGGCTGGCGCTTGATGCAGAAGGGCGGGCTGGCTGTGTGCATGCAAATTATTGCAGCAAAGGGTGATGGGAATATCAGAGGTGTTGGAGTGAGGTGGACACAAATTCTGACCTCACCACTTGCTGCTCTGCAACCAAGAATGATTTTCAGTATGTTTTTTCTTCTGTAACATGGCGGAAGGACATCGAACCTTTTAGGGTCCAAAGGAATAATCTCTGTGGAATCCGTGTCACAGTGTCCAGCCCCTTACAGGCCTTAAAGAAATATTAGCTGAGTTTTCAAAACATGCTTTGATTTGAAGAATGACTGTGTTTCCCCAATTTCCCTTGAGCTGCCTCAAGATTTCACTATTGAAATTCCATCAATAGTGATATACTGTAATAGGTTTAACATTCTTCTCTTCCCACCAGATAATCTTACCTCTCTTTTCACTTACAGACACCTGGAAAGAGAACATACTTAAAGCCCCCAGAACCTTCAATGGCCCCCTACTGCCTATGGGATTAAGTAAAAACACTTTACTCTTCACATCCTGCCTACCTACAAGCTAGGGCAGTCCCCTATGCTCTCAACATGCCTTTGGCTTTTGCACCTGTCCGTCCGTTGCCCCACCTGCTTCCTCCTCCTGGGACACCCCCTCCTCCCACCCTTCTTTCTTGCACTCCCCTCCACACTGCCCTGTCTCTGCTTATCAAAATGCAGCCTGCCCTTGAAGGCCCAACCTCCTCTATGAAACTCTGATTGCCTTCAGAATAACATACCGTCCTCTGGCTTCTGCCCCTGAAGCCCCATTTATGCTTCTGGAACAACTGTTGCTTTATTCTCCCTTGTTATGCAGTGCATTCTGGCACCACAAGGCCCCTTGTTTCCTGAGAACATGGACGACATCCTGCTTATCTTTATTGCCCTTGCAATGATGATACAGAGAGACCCTTCCTTGCAGGATAAATGCTGACTTGAACCAGGACTAAATGTTACTAGCTCTCTGATCCTTCTGTATGACAGGAGAGGCTGGGGTGGGAAGCATGTGCTGGGTGCATGGGGAAGAGGGCTGGGCAGAGGGACCAGGAGAGGTTCCTAAAGGCCAAAACGAACTTTGGAGCCCAAGTTCCTGGGCACCACAATTTTGCCAAAGGTGGGATCTGCAGAAGTGGAACCAAGAACCTCACCCAAATCACCCAGGGCCTGGGAGAAGAGAGGTTGGCTGGGCCGTTTACTGCTTCAGGACTTCTCTACAGTCTTTTGGAAACCCCGCAGTGTGATTACCCAAGCCTCTCACCGGGAGCTGGAGTTTTTGAGTCCCAGCGCTGGCATTATTTGGGCTGAAACTGGGAAAAACATCATTTGTTTTTCCTGTGTGTTTTACTCAAAAAACTACTGAATGGGGTTCACAGTCACACTTGGGCTGCTCTCCAAGGAGCCTCACAGTTTATGAGCCCCACTTCCTGCAAAGGAGGGGTGGGTGCAGGACTGCGGAGGTGACTTCCTGCTGTTTATAAGAGTTGTGGGGAAGGATAGGAAGTTCATAGCAGCACCACGAAATGAGGCTTTTGGGGGACAGAGGCAGGGCTGAAGCTGACACCAGAGAAATATAAGACACACAATCTGTTCTTCAGGAACTTCTGCTTAGGGGCAGGGCAGCCTTGGGTGCATTCCTGATCACTGGAGCTGGGACTTGGTTACTCAGCTCCATAGCAGGGACTCGTTGGGCGCCAGTTACGTGCCCCAAAATATATTAGGAAAAAGCAGTGTTGACCCAATTATGCTGGCATTCAGTCTCCAGAGCTGCCAGCTGTCCTGCTGGGTGGCCGTTGCTCTCTCCTCTAGGTCCTGGTACCCAGGAGGCTTCCCTTGAGTGTAACACAGGCTGCAGACCAAGCGTGCATGCACGCTGGTGTGAGTGGGTCCGCCTTGCGCACCATTTCCAGCTCCAAACAGATCTCCTTTGGGGATGAGCACAAATATTGATGACCTAGCCTGGCTCGTTCATTATGCGAGGATCTTGTCGTGCTTTAATTATGAAATATCTCAAAATTTCAGGAAAGGGCAGAGTAGAAATGCTTCATACCTAGCCAGAATTAGCACATGTAAGCATTTGGTCACATTGGTTTTAGATCTTTCTTTTGTAAGAAAGAGATCAGAACCTCACAGGTACAGTCCCCTGCTGGGCAGAGCCACCCTGGTTGCCATCCGATTCCTCTCCCAGGCCTATGGCTCTTCTGGTTGCCTCCCTGCCCCTCCCTCCCGCCAGAGCTTCTGGGTGGGTCCCAGGAGATCAAGGTTGCTCCTGGGCAGCCCCAGCATCAACACCTCCCCCCACCAGCCATGGGCACCATTCCACTTGTTTTACCAAAGGAATCTTCGAGGCCAAACACCTTTGTTGCCATGATGTGGCTCAGGGGTCCCGCTGCTGTGCTGTTTGTGGGGTGCCCGAGAGAGGAGGCTGAGCTGTCGGAATGAGAGAGATGGAGAGGGAGCAGGGGAGAGCTGGAGTATCAGAATGAGTGATGTGCAATGTTCAGGGGTCAGCGCATTACAAAATGATTCTCGTTAATTATTTAGAGCCGCCATCTATTGCATGGCAGGTGTGGACAGCCAGGAAGGGATGTCTGCCTTTCTCTCTGAGTCACTGAGAGAGGAGAGGGCAGTGCAGCCTTGGGTCAGTTTTACAGGGTGTGTCTAGGGGTAGCCCCATTGTGGGGGTCCCTGGAAAGGGTGGGACCAGGCTGAACAGAACTCCCCATCTTTGAGACTGCTGGCATTCAATGCCATGGTGGAACTACTGAGTCAGGCTCTATATAGATGGAAGCCAAAGAGAAAAATCACCCCCATGATACAATCTAAAACAAGACAGTGCCCAGGCCATCTAAGGCCAGGCTTGGGTAGAATAAGCAGAAGGGTGGTAAGAGACAAAGACTGTCTGGAAAAATATTCCCTCAGCTTGCAGGGGAGTAAGTCCCCCCCACCACCCCCAGTTCTTGCTTTTTTGTGAAATGTCTTCTTGTCTCCCATGCCAAGTCGAACAGTTCTTTGTTGGCCCAGTGTGGCTGGCTTCCCCTGGTATGACCTGCTTGCCTGAGGATGGTTGCCCCCTCCTGCTGTGGACACCTGGCTGGGCAGCTTGACCCAGGTCTGAATGGTGTCCTCCTGACTCTCCCAGTTCACAAGGGTCCTGTCGTCTCCCTAATGCCAAGCCAGGCACACTGGTTCCTGAGGGAGTGTTTTTTTGTTCATTGGTTGGTTGTTATTTTTCTTTATTTGAATAAGATTACTGTCAGAGAAGAAGCAGAGAAGCAGATATTGAGGAGAACATAGAACTAAAAAGGTCTAAGTAGAAAAGAGCAATCCTGGGCCCGTGGCAGCCGAGCTGAGTGGTCAGCAGTATGAGCCTGGAGGCGAATGCACTGGGGTTGGGCTCAGCCCTGCCCAGAAAGAGTGGCATCACTGGGGCAGGTTTACTGATCTGGCCCAGCCTCAGTTTTTCCATCTGTGCAGTGGGGCTACCACGTGTAGCTACTGTGAGGATGAGCTTCTCATTCCCACGTGCATCTGAAAACAGGGACATGCTGTGAATGAACCCTGACTGTGGTCTGGGGCCTCAGGCATAGTCCTGAGGTCGCGGAAATGCCCGAACATTCTCCTGTGTCTTCTAGCTCCTGAAACACCCCTTGCTCACTGGGACAGGGAGACCCCACTTGTTCACAGTTCTGCATCTGTGCAAATACTTGTGGGCCGCTCCACTGGTAATTGCAGTGGTGACCATGGAGACGCCATTGCTTATTCTGAGTGGTTTCCCTTCCCACCCCAACATTTCTGATCTTCCTTCCTAGAGGTTTGGCACCTCTGGTGGGGGCACCGAGCATGTCTCCTCACCCTGGATGCCGTCCTTCCCCACTCTATATTCCAGTTCTAGGTCAGACTCTTAGGCTGCTGCAAGGGATGCCCAAGCGTGGCTGTGGCACATACCAGTCTTCTGATTCCCTGGGAGGGGATGAATGAATTGTATGAGAGCATAAAAACCAGCGCCGGGTGATAGGGTTCCTGTGTGAGAAGGGACTGAGAGAAGGAGGCGAAGGTGAAGTCGAGCCAGTGGGAGTTAGAAGATGTGTGATCCAGCCCGAGAGACTGCACCCACATGCTGTGTGACCCTGGGTCACCGCTTCCCCCACTTTGGGCTTCAGTTACCTGATCACTGAAATAAGGAGATAGTCTAAACTCGAATATTAGCTCAGTTCTAAAATTTAATGATCATAAGATTTCCTGGGATGGAGAAGTGCTTAAGATTTGCACCTCCCAATGGAGGAGTAGAGAGCTGGTGGCACATTCCTGAGGTCCCTATTTAGCAACCCCCAGGGGCTGCCCCTCAGCCTGGCCTCCTCACCATGATTGCACACTCCTCCTGGGTCCATGCTGCCTCTCCAGATTGGCCTCAGTGCTTTCTGCCTCCTTCTTTTCCTCTTCCGAGCCTAGACTGCTCCAGGATTTGTAATTGGTTCCCTGCCTCACTCAGATACCACCACACCAGGCTCAGCCAATTTCCCTCCCTCTCCATGCATTTCTTTCATCCGTCTGCTGTTGGACCTGCCTCCCCCACCGTCACCGCTTTCCCTCTCCCAGAACCTTGACTCCGGCTCATCCATCTTCCTGGAGCGCGGCTGGTCCTGGCGCTCCCCTTCCAGTGCATCCAGGGGCCAGGTGCTGTCGGGATGCACACATGGAGAGAATGAGATGTGCCCCCCTCCCTAGGTACAGGGAGGATAATGATCTGAGCGCTTCCCTCCCAGGGCATGATGAGAATCAGTGAGTTAATGCCCATAAAGTATTATAATTACTCCATGGAGTCATCTGATGGAGCGATGAGGAACTGGGCATCTGGCTCTAATTTACTTAGAGCTGGAGAATTCAGGCAGAAGCAGCAGCCTCAGTATTTCTTTTCTTTTTGTACCAACCATTCACCCCTATGCAGAGCAGTATCTCCAAGCAGATAGGACGCTGCCTAGTGAGATACACACACACCGAAGTCTTAATTCATGACACCTAGTTCTGAAAGGTTGTCCCCACACCCCACCGCCTTTGACAGACTGGGAAGCAGGTTCTGGGCCCTTCAGTGGCATCATCTCCACCACCCCGTGGTTGGTAGGGAGTTGGGAGAAGAAACTTCATCTCATTCCCAACCATGCGCTGCTTTCTTTCTCGCCTCCCTTCTCCCTTCCTCCCACTTCCCCTCCCTCTCTCCCTCTTTTTTCCATCCTTTCTTCCTTATCTTTTTCCTTCCACATGTACTTGTTTGTGGTGCAACCCCATGCTGGACATGACCCTGGGTTTCCTCTTTTGGGAGTCCAGCCATCAGGGAAAGGATAAGAAATTGCCAACCTAGAACTCCGTCATGTGGAGCTGGGAAGTTCCACTGGCAGAGGCGTGCAGCCTCTGCTTCCACTGTACCCACCAGCCACTTCCACATCCAGCTCCTTCCAGCTTCTGGCCCTGCCTGCTGCTGCTCTTTCCTCTACCCCTTTGTGCATGCTGTTCTTCCTTCCACAAGTCTCTTCCTCCTGCTTAGCCGCTGAGACACAACCTTGTCCTTCCAAAAACCTTCTCAAACCAGGCCCCACCCTCCTCCCATCCTCACCAAGAAGCGTTTCATCCTAAACCCTAGTGACATGGCTCCATGTCACTTGGCTGTTCATGATCTCCATCCCCCAGACTGCTTTGGCTCACCGATGTGCAGACTTGCACAGACGTGTCATTTTGCCTTTGCTTTATGTGTTCAACTTCACAAGGCTAGCACCAACCCCCTTCACCTGGTATTCCTGGCTCATCAGGGTCTGTTTCCTCCTTCCCCATTGTCTTCCCAGCCGTCTCTTCCCCTCAGCGGGGGCCCAGCCTCTGGCTGTGTTGTTTCCACCGGACCTGCCCTTTGTGAACCATCCATGACAGAGGACATCAGGACTGTTGCTCTGACCCTGCTCAGTGTCTGCCTCACCTGGAACGCAGCCTCACCCTGTGAACTTGAGTGTTACAAATACTGTCGCAGGCCCTGCAGACGTCTCTCCCCTCAGACCGCTTATCCAGCTCTGTCCCTTTTAAAGACAGAGTAAGTGTAAGCCTTATCCCTGTCTTTGGAGTGTAACACCTTGAGCAGAGACCGTGATGACAATGGAATCTCAATAAACCTCATTAAATATTTGTTGATCAACTGATTTGATGATTTGCTTGGCCATTCGTCCACTTTTGGACTTCGGCATTGAGCTCTTTGCCCATGTCATGCATCAGAGGTCACGGGTTTTTGTCTGGCCCAGACTCGGGGGTGGAAAGGACACGGACTCTGGTTCCAAGGGAGGTGAACCAAAAGAATTACTAGAAAAAAGCTTTTGGTACCACCCAGATTGCGTGGCCAGACTTGAGTTAATGCCTGTGAATAGGCGACTCTTGTAGCAAATGTGTGATTCTGGTCCTGCTGGAACTCCGTTACAAGGAGTGGCCATTTGTAATGTACATGAGCCTTGCGCTTCCTGGGGACCCTCATTCTGCTAAAATATCGAACATGCTTACAAACCTAAGCACCTTCTCTCTCACTGGCAGCTGTAATGACTGGAAGAGAAAACAGCTATTTCCAGTTCAAACGAAGAGGTGTTTATCATTGATCGCAGAAATAAAAACATGACCTCAATGAATGAAAAGCATCCTCCCCACTTAATGGAATTTGCCCAAATCCCCTCCATCATCTCTCTGCCTCCTCTCCCTCTCCTCCTTCTCTATCTTCTTCTATTTGATCAAGGGAATCACTTCCATGGGATTCATACTGGCTGCAATGCTCAGTGACAAGAGGAACCTGCAGGTTTTTCCAGAAAGATTGTACAGATGCACAGTCCACAAACAGTGGAAAGTAGATAGGTCCTCAAAGATATCAGCCTGGGCCCCAAAAGGGCTTGAGTGGAAAAGGCCCTTCTCTAAGGTGGTCTGATGTCTTCAAAGTCAGGCTTACTGCTAAATAAACTGCTGGCTGGAGTGCAAGTCCGCCTGCCACCCCCGGCGGAGGTCATTGGTGGGCAGGCCTCTGCCCAGGAGGACAGCTGCCTCCAAGTTGCCTGGCCACCGGGCTGCCCTTCCCCTAATGTCCTCCACTAGCCCATCAACTGGACAGGGAAATCTTGTGTCCAGGCTCCTGGCCACCCATACCCCAGCACTGGGGACAGACCACGGTCTGTTCTGGGGGCCCTGAGCCACATCCAGCTTCCTGTCTCCTTTTCTTTTGTTAAAGCCAAATGAAACAATGTAATTAGCTTGTTACAATTAAAGTGACTCGACTGGATAAATTGTAATCACCCAGAATCAAGTCAGGCATCCCTGCAGGTCCAGGACATCGCAGCTGAGCTGCCTCATTTGCATAATTAAAATATACAAATGATAATGGATTTTGTACTCAATTTCCAGCGGCTGTGAATTTGAGAAACTCTGAAATTAGAATAACAGAGATGAAGCCCGCCTTGAGGTAATGGGGATGACAAGTTTTGACAGTAGGGGTGTTTATAACACTAGTTTCTCGCTACAAAATAAATAAGTACAAAAAAGATTAGAGAACGATATTAGTTAATAGTTCCACGGGCAGTGGGAAGTGGAGATAGACTATGATTACCTCTGTGAATTTACACGGCTTTTTTTTTCTTTCTCTGACAAGCTCTCGTCTAACCTTAGGGGATACCTTCCCCCTGATTATGAGAAATTGAGAATGAATTAAATGCATAAAAAGGGCTGTCACAGATCTACTCACCAAAGGAAAAGAAGAGAAATGAAATTAGTCTTGCTGCTCTTGCTTCCAGCTAGGGGTGGGTTGAAGGCAAAATGTACTGAAGGAAGCAGAGAGGGCGAAAGAGTCGGAGAGGCTGGGACAGTCAGGGAAGGAAGGGGAGCGGAGGGCAGAAATCAGGGGTGCAGGCAGAACTGAACAGTGTGCAAGCCAGACTACAAAGTTACTTATAGAGTGAGATTTGAGAGTCTTAGAATACACTCTGCAAAGGGACCAATATATACCTTAAATATAAGCACTGTGTTCTCTGCCAATACACTGAACTCCAACATGTGAATGAGGTTATCCCTTTTCATCTTGCAATTTCCACAAGAACTGTATTTGTCCTACTCATTGGGTATTCTCAGGACCTAGCACATAGTAGGTCCTTAATGACTATTTATTGAATGAATAAATGAATGAATAGAGCCTGAGGATAGTATATGAGTATTGTAAAGGGATGGGTAAAGACCTGAAGGTTCAAATTAACTGTTTTTCCCATTTTTCTTGCAGCTGGCAGGGCCCTGGACATCAGCATGCCCTTTTGGGCAGCTACCAGGTGTCAGAGCCCGTCTCTCTGGGCCAGCTTGCCTTCATCTTGTGGTCAGTTGTTGCAGAGGAAGGTAGATGGATCTCCTCGACCAGGAACAGATGGAGAAGAGTAGAGGGCATCCTGCTGTCTGGGCAAGAAATCCAGACCCAAGGCTCTGGGCCTCTCCCATTGCTGGGCTCAGCACAGGGGCTGTGCAAGGCAACGAGGCAGGAGACTGCCTGTCCCAACAAAGCCACCTACTGAAGCACCTTCCCAACCTCACCAGAAAGGGTGTGCAGAGTGGGACGATCCAAACATTGACCAAGCAGCTAATCCATTGTATGGTCACAGGCTTGAGCAAGGAGATGTGCCAGGGTTGCTGGAGGCTGCTGGTTGAAGTTTAAGGCTGGAGGAGGAAGGTTGTGCAGAGAGGCAGCCCCTCTGGCAAGGGTGCCTGGGAATAAGCATTCCCTGGAGCCCATGAACTGAACATGGACCTTGGGGAAAGTGTGAGCCCTGATATGGGAACAAGAGGAAGGAAGGGCCAGCATTTATTTTCCAAAGGGTGTTCCTTACACTGGCCTTCCAGGAAGAGAGTAAGTAGCAATCTATGTCTTCTTTTGAGGGCCCTGGCTCTGGGGTGGGGTGGGGGCAGCTACCTCATCCCAGGTTCCAAGGAACAATGGGACAAGATGCCACAGCAAAGACAAGGCTCCTTGGAGGGTGCATACCAACACAGGGCTGGTGACCACCGATTTCATGTTAGCGACGGTAGGGGCTGGCCATGCCCCGTGGGCCAGCACAGACTGGGGTGCGGACCCCTGAGTGTGTACTGGGCCTCACTGTCTTATGGGCATCAGAAGTGCCACTGAAGATTGTCCATTGGTTCATCCAGTCTTGGCATCTGTCTCTGAGAGCATTTGACAGACGTCACCTTCGAGGTTTGACAACTTTGGACTTGTCCCCAGTATTCCCAAAGTTCCTTCTAATTAGTGCTTAGGAGTTTTCCATAAGTTTATCCAAATCCTTTTAAAAACCACTTGAATCATGGCCTGCTGCTTCATCTTAGACTTTTATTAATCTAGAACTTCTTTTAAGATTAGGAGGCAGGAGGTGGTCAAGTTCTGCCATTTGGGATGTAGCAACATGTCTGCTTGCATGCCTCTTGTGACTTTTGCCAACGATCTCAGCTCTCAAGTCACCAAGCCCCAGCATCTGAGATGCCTTCTCAGTCTTCCCCCTTCCTCCCGGGCCACAGGGCACAGGGTGTTTCACAGAGGCTAGCGAAGCCAGCCTTGCAGTCAGGATGTGGCAAATCCCTGAAATCTGCTCTTGGTGTGGGAGGCCCCTCCCTTAGGCTCAGAGGGACCACCATGCCCTGCAGGCCAGGTCAGGCCTCAGGAAAATGATATAAAGAGAGATGTTGATCTTGAACTTGGTGACATACGCCATCTCGTCAGAGGCTTGGCATGGCTACTCAGCTAGAGGCCTGGTTACTTTCCCCAGGCATATAGTGCCTGGAAGAGAAGGGCCTGTTAGGATGTGTTGTATACACAATTCCCATGCAGGGCCCATTGAGAAAAGTGGGAACTGCCTAGGTTGTCCTCGGCCCACATTCACAACCTCCTTTTAATAGGCTCTTTCTTCCCCATTGATCTGGAGGGCAGTGGTGGCTGTGCACCTATAGCTCCAAGTATGTACTTGATAGACAGTGCTGTTCATTATAGACTTGCTGAATGAATGAATGCACACCGGTGATAACTATAATTATGAGACCGCGGAGAAAGAAAGGAGTGAAGTGAGGAGGAGGAAGACCTTGAGGGGTATCTGCACGCAGATGTCAGGCAGAGAAAGAAGCACTGCAGGGAACCCTCCCTGAGAAGCAGGAGGCCAGCACAGTTCCAAGTCACTGATGCCCTGGAAGGGCTGGGCAGGGCTGGGCCACCTGGCCAGGGCTGAACTTTTTGCACAAAGAATGTGATCCGTCCACCTCCTTCTCAAATAGACCCATTTTGGGTCAGGAGATTGCCCAGGTGTTCTATTTTTCAGATCTCCATGAGGGAGACCCGACAGGTGCCCACCTCCTCATTTGGAGTTCTTTGGGACACCCTTATCTTGAGGGCAGACAAAGGCCACCAGGGCTGCTTATGGATTTTCTGGGCATGTGGACTCGGAGGGCTGAAGCTCTACTTCTGGACAGCTCTGGCCTTTGGGTGTCTCCCTCCCAGGGGCATCTATGTTGTACACGGAACCTCCGGGCAGCCAATCGGAGCCCTTGTCTAGTAGAGGATTAATTTTTAATGGGTTTTATAGCACGGCAGATAAATCAGTGAGGGAGAGACAAGGAATGGCAATGCCTAATGAATATCGATTGGGCCATTTAAAAGGGCAACCTTGCCAAAAGGGGGACAGCCACCCAGCAGGTTCAGATCAGCTGTGCTGAGTGACCGCGGGGCACCCGCGGCTCCTCCCTCTCATCAGTGGCTGAAAAATTTCTCCAGCTTGTTGGGCACTGACGCCAGGAATTTCACCACTTTTGGAGCAAGGGTCATGACCTTTGAGACAGGATAAGGAAACTATTATCAGTACACAATCCCTTAGAATAAGGTAGTTACGGAGATTTTCCAAAGGATCTGAGAGAGAAGGGGATGCTGGAGACAGGGGGACCCTGAGAGTTTTCCTGGGCATGGCTGTGTCTGGGAACACAGAGGGCAGCACCTCAAACAGAGGCCCGAACACTTTGGGGAGGCATTGGAGGTTTTAGGGGCAGGCTCACCTTAGGAATGGTATGCTACATTTTTCCACGTTAGGTTTCCTTAAAGATTTGATAAAAATGTTTTTCATTAAGCTACATTTTCATGGAGGGGAGTGAACAATTGGCCTATGTAAAGAAACGTCTCCTTGCTGTGTCTCACCCCGTTTCTGCTACAAGTGAGACTTTCTTCAGTGATGGAGGGAGAACTAGCCTCAGGGCAGAAGCTCTGGATTCAAGTCGTTTTTCTTTATTTTTAGAGAGGGGAGGGGAGGGAGAAAGAAAGGGAGAGAGACATCAGTGTGTGAGAGATACATCAATTGGTTGCCTCTCACATGTCCCCTACTGGCCACCTGGCCCGCAACCCAGGCATGTGCCCTGACCAGGAATTGAACCCATGACCCTTCAGTTCACAGGCTGGCACTCAGTCCACTGCACCACACCAGCCAGGGCTGGGTCCAAGTCTTGATTCCAAGTGTAACTAGCAGAAGTACACCAATAATAAACAAATTGTGCTTTGAGTTGAAGAGTATACCATCAGGTGCTGAATTTTGCAGCATAGATTGTGACACAGGGGTTTGACAACCTCCGAGCATCCGGCTAGCTCTAACGAGCCATGGCTATGCAGACGGTTTATTGTAGGTAATGTGACACGGTGCTGAGACTTGCTCGTACGTGCCAAATTTCCAATGAGCGTGCCCCTCTCCCGCTTGGAAAGTCCTCTGGTTTTCCATGATGGGGTCTTCAGGCAAAGCGTGCCAGGAAGTTCTCTTCATGGCTTCCCTTTAGGGCCTGAGAACCTTCAGGCCTGTGAACCTCGAATAAACATTCACTTCATTAGCAACATGCGTCCTGGGAGGGTGGGCCATGGAAGGGCCGGAGACAGGGAAGGCCAGCTAGAGGTGCCTCTGGGCATCGTTGTGGGTTGGTAGGGGTGCTTCTATTGAGCCTTCTTTCTCGCCTGCTCCCTTTCTCAGGTGGAATTTACCCTCCCTAGTTCAGCAGTCCCCTGATATTGCTAAATGAATGATATTCCTTACCACTCAAGGTTTGGTCACAAAGTTCCCTCCAACCAGACCTAGGGGGACCTATCAGTGCTTCTCTCCAGGGATGGGGGCCCCAGCTCAGAGGGCCTAGTTGTAGGGGAGGGCTGGAGCAATGGTTCTCACTAAGTGGGGGACACATGGGATCCCACAGCAGGGGGCAGGGGGGCTCACTTCAGAGAGGGTTTGGCTCACACTGTGGGACTCTGAGGAGTGACTTTAACATCAAAGACCGATTCCCATTCAAGAGGGGAATCAAGTGGGTAGCCAGCAAGATCTCCTCTTGTGTTTCGAATCACTCCACTGGTGTGGAACTTCTGTGAACAAATGCATTTTCCTCTCATTTCTAGGCCTGTAGAATGCTATCTGGAGTTGGAAGCAACTTTGAGAGATTGTCTAAGCCAATTTATCTCCTTAGGGATAAAGAAACAGGTCCAGAGGGGTTAAGTCTCGCAAGATATTAAAGCCTGTTGGTGACAGAACGGAATGTGTAAATGGGAACACCCTAACCAGACTGGAAGCTCCCTGAGGGCAGCGGCCACGTGCTCTCCTGTAACTCATAACATGTAGCAGACCTGTAGGCATACAGTAAGTGCTCAGGGAAACCCTAACGATCTGTAGGCGAGGTTCTCAAACTGGAGCAGACATCAGAACCACCTTGTGAAGACAGATAGCCAGGCCCCATCCCTCGAGTCTCTTGGTCAGTAGGTTTGGGTGAGGCTCTGGGAACTCCCATTTCTAACAAGTTCCAAGTGATGCCGATACTGCTGGTCGGGGTGCCACACTCGGAGAAGCACCGATGTATATGTTTTATGGATTTACCCATTTCTATATAATTGGAAACTCTTCATTCCCAGGAAGGCTACTTTATTAGACAGTAAGTGGCTATCTGAGAAATCCCAGACTTAAAAGATACTAGTTTAAAAGTATTTAAAGTGAATAATTACCTTCGGGGTGGTCTAGGTAGAAAGATTAAATAAATTAAGTGGAGTCAATAGGAGTTTAAGCATCATTTGTTAAAGCAGTACTGTTAGTATTTCTTTTCCTAGTGGAAATTCTCTTCTTGTCACATAATCCTAATTAATTATTGTATAAAGACCTGAAAACTTAAATGCACAAGGGAGTAATAATCTTATGTTTCATTAACCAGCAGCTTCAAGAGGCAGAACCGAGTGTGCAGAAGGAGCAGGAACAACATGCGGAGAGCGGGGGCCCCTTCCCAGCCGGCCCAAGGCCTGCCCTGGGCTTCCACTCGCCGCTGACTGTGTTCATGGGAACACACATTTACACTCTTAACGAGGTTGTCTCTGTTCAGTGGAATCTTATCGGAGTTTGCCAATCAATATGAATTTTAGGAGTATTTATCATTGATTTTGCAACAAGCTTTGTAATTACTGAATCGATATAAAATTCTCAACTCATTAGGAGATTAGCTTTTAAAAAATCATTTATATTGTATTTAACCAAAGGCACCGAAGTAACTTAAAAAAAACCCCACTTGTTTAATTACTTACTTTAAAAATGAACCAACGCTGCGGACCGAAACTCACTCTCCTGGCCGGTCAAAGCGCACTGGCCTTGTGCCTTGCCTTTGCCGGGACCGCAGCAAAAGGGTTGCACGGTGTATTCTAGAACTGTCCGCCTGAGCAACTTGGAAAGGAAAAAACAAACACCCCTGCCCGCAAAGCATTCCTTAGGCCAGATAAATATTGCCCCTGGTTTACTAGTTTAACTTGGCAGTTTTGAGGTTGTATTTCATTGGTTGTCTGTGTGTGGAGTGCTCTCCTTGGAACAGGGCTTACAGCGTCTGGTCCGCTGAGAGGTAATGGACGTGTGGGCACAGGGTTCATATGTGGTGGATTAAATTCTGGTGCAGGTGTTGGGTTGGGTTGGGCAGGTGTTTGTCCACTTTGTAAATAAAGAAATTCAGTCCCAGAGGAGGAAACAATCAGCCCCAGCTCACCTTACGTGTTTGTGGCAGAGATGGATCTAGAACACAGGTTTCCCTGTTGTTGGAATAAACGTTGGGCAGAGCAGTCCTCTGAGGGGGTAGAGCTGTCACTCACAGAGCATGTCCCCACTAGAGACTCTGCTTTAGACATTCACGGTGACCGTAGAGCCCCGAGGAGCCCTGCTCAGCCCCTCCCACAGGGGCCTAGCAGCCCGGGCTGTTCTGGCTCCAGCGGGCAGCTGCCACCAGCAGTTTCCAGGGCTGGAAGCTCAGTTCTGGGGAGTTCTGAAGGTGTTTCTCCTGCCACCAGGATTGCAGCGCCCTGGGTACTGTCCCTGGGAGCCATGGTAATAGCAACAGTCCCTTCCTTGTGTACTGAACATAAGAGTTAAAACTTTTTTTGGTGACTTATTGATTTTAGAGAGAGCAGAAGGGAGAGAGAGAGATAGACAGACGGACATCAATTTGTTGTTCCACTTACTTATGCATTCATTGACTGATTCTTGTATGTGCCCTGAGTGGGAATGAACCCACAACCTGGGTGTCTTGGGACAATGCTCTAACCAACTGAGCTACCTGGCCAGGGCCTGAACCTAAGAGTTTACACAATGTCCCCAAGTGCAAAATCATACTTGATTCTTACCACCACCCTATGAGATGGGCTAATCCATTTTACAGATAAAGACTAGAAAAGCTTATGGAATTAGGTGGATTGCTAGTCATGAGTAAATAATTGGAAATACATTTCTCTCCCCTTCACTACATCACCAGGCCATCTTCCCAGGAGAGGGAAGAGCCCTAACACTGAACCAGGAGGCTGGGCTCTGGTATTCACTCGGCTGGCCCTTCACTCCCTCGGGTCTCAGTTCCCACTTTGGGGAGGTGGGGAGGATCATCTGCTCTTCTCTTCTTCTGGTGCAATTTATTTCCAACACCCAGCACATGTTTATTGTGTTCTGCACTGACTATCGGGGTGACTTGTTGCATGACAGGTCTCATGAAGTAGACTTGTTCTCTGGCTTCAAGGAACTTACTCTGTGTTGAAAACAGCATTCACCCAAGAACCTTGTCTTGGGATCAAGCTTCCTTCTTGTCCTTTGAGACTGCCATGAGTTCTGGCTGGTTCACTTGCAAACAGAGCGTGTTCATGCAATTATAGTTTCAGCCTTTAAACTTCCTATCCTCTGTGGCCATAGTCTGAACCTTTCATGCCCGTCATGACCATCATGCCCTCAGCCCTTTCATGCCCATAAGCTCCTCCTATGTACTCACACCATCCATTACGTCTCTGGGAGACTGGCAATGGGGCTGTGCGGGAGTTTCTAGAGTATAGATGATTCCATGCAACTACTCCTACTTTGAGGGAGCATTAGCCTATGGTTTCAGCCTGCAGAGCTGTCATGGCCAGAAGCCCCAGAAGTGCTGCTTAGTTGGTGGCCCTTTCCCTTGTCCTTTGGGAGAAGCCTGGCATGAAAATGACAGTAACAACACCTATATACATCTGCAGGGTGCTTTACAGTTTCTAAAATTCTTTCATCTGCATAATCTCAGCTGCTCTTCCCAGCAATACTGTAGGTTGGCTGGACAAGTCACAATGATGCCATATTATATGTGAGGACACTGAAGCTTCCTCAGTCCCACATCTGAGTTAGGTGTTCCTCCCATAATACCTGTCCATCTCTTATACAGCCTTTGGCAACATGCTACTGTGATTGCCCGTTGGCTTGGCTACTTCCCCTCATAGGATGAAAGCTTTGTTATAGCAGGAACTTTGTGCCACTGGGTCACTGTTGCATCCCTGGTGGTTTGCCTGGTGCCTGGTATAGTGTGGGAACTCAGTAAATGCTTGTTGAGTGAAGTATGGATGGAAGGGAGGGTGAATGGATGGGTGGATGAGTGGATGGGTGGGTGGATGAGTGGATGGGTGAGTAAGTAAATATGAGCAGGTTCACTCAGCCTGGCTTCTGGTCCATAGGTTGCCCAGCAGTGCAGTGGCCACTGGAGGTCAGAGGGTGCCTGGTCAGCTGGTGTGTGGGAGGTGCCACGGGCCCTGTGGGTCACGTGGTGATGGAGAGGCTCTCCTCGTGCTGTTCTGGACAAAATGGTGATGCTGGTGTTTGCATTTGGGCCCAGCCATCTCTCCCCTCAGGGATCCCCCTCCTCTTTCCAATGGGTTGTCTGTTGCCCCATGTGACCCAAGTCCCCAGGATACCATTTCTACACTTTGAAATGCCACCCAAACATACTGGCTGAGTGAAGAAAGGAGGTGACCCGAGTCATCATCGACCCAGAGGTGTGAATGACTAATGAGGTTTGGAGGTGTTACCCCTGTGGAATTTCAGTCACCTACAGACCAGCTGGGCCCTGAGTGGGGGGGAGCACATAAGCCAACTGCTGGGCCCTGCTGCTCCTCTGGAAGGAAGCGCCCTTTGGCTGCCATCCCAGGAACTCCTGTTAATAAATCAGAGTTTTCTGCCACCAGCTGCCTGGCATCTTGTTCTTGTACCAGGAGTGCAGTTGCCAAATTGTCAGTGTGCTGGGCTGGGGGTGGTACAGTGTCTAGTGTAATGAACACCCTCAATGTACCTCACCCTGGAGTTTGCCCAGAGAAACCAGACTCCAAGATGGCTCACGTGGCAGCAGGGTCTTACTGTTCTCACCAGGGACGGTGGGTTAGTCAGGGAAGGGTGGTTGACAGACTGGCGAGGGAACAGCTGTTCCCAAGGATGAGGATGAAGGCTGTTGGGCTGCAGCCTGTGGGAACTGGCTCCATGTCTGTATAAATGGCCTTGCTGTGGATGGACATCCTCAGAATTTAAATACTAAAGGGTATCTTTGAAACTTTGAACTTTTCCTTCCATGCTTCTCAACTCATTTTGCCTCAAAAGAGCTTTTACAATTATTATTGAAAAGAAAATATAGTGAGGAAACTTTTAAAAAATGACCTTTGATCACAAAGAATTTCATATTTGCATATTGCTATACAGCTCCAGTTCAGATGTGTATTTGTAGTGGATAATCTAGGTGTTCTCATCATTTTGCTTAGTCTTGTCATGCTGCTGCTTCTTCTTCTTCTTTTTGAGAAGAGGGAATAGGTGCAGGGCTGTGAAGCTGTCTGCCACCTGCAGAGGCTGGTCCAGGGCTGGGCCTCCTAACTCAGCCCTGGGTGCTCTTACTGGGGACACTTACAGGCAAGGCCAGTGTTGGGGGTGTTAGAGGCAGAGAGATGGACAAGAGGACCTCTTGGGGACATCTGGGTCACCAGCCATATCTGATTCATGGCAGCAGTGCTAGTGCCTGGCTGGCATCCTCACTGGACAGTGCAGTGTGCTGGGGAGACACATTCTGGACCGTTGGGAGGAGAGACTCTAGTTCAATCTTTCCATTGTACAGATGAGGAAATTGGAGCCTGGGATGCAAAGCGACTTCCCTTTCCTCTTCTAAGAAGGGTGTTCCCTGGTGAATGCCATGGTTTGCAAGGTGAATGTAAGACCACAGAGAAAAATCAGTGGTTCACATTAAGGAGTCAAGTGTGACATTTAAGTTAAATCACAGCAAATGAACATATATTTTTGACTCATAGAAACAGCAGTTTCATAGGATTCAACCTGTTATTTGTGGAGGCGAGGCATATATGAGGAGACCTCCCAGAAGATAAACAAAAACATTGAAAAAACAATTCAGAAGGATTATTGAAAAGCTGCCATAAGGCATTTATCATTTAGAAAATTTCCGCTAACTTTGAAGGAAATAGCAGACTTGCGTTCAGACCTGCACTCCAATGTATGAAAAGCAGTTATCATAGCGCCTGACACAGAGTAAGGGGCCAGTAAATGATTTTTTACCTTTTTTATTTCTTTTCTTACAATTGAGTTTATTGGGGTGACATTGTTAATAAAATTATGTAGGTTTCAGTGGTACGATTCTATAATACATCATCTGTATATTGTACTGTGTGTTCACCACCCCAAGTGAACGTTTTTTGAATGCATGAATAGTCAGATTGTTCATTTCTGGTTAGCTATTGACTCAGCTAGGATTCCATTTGACTGTTTAATACGGAACTTGACTATGGCTTAAAGAACTAGGGAGTTCAGTTTTCTCACATGAAAAATAGACCAGGAAGAGGTTATCCAGAGCTAGTGCAGCTGTCCAAGCAAGGCAGCAGGAACCAGACTCCTTTGTGCTCCACCATTCTTAGCATGTGGGCTCTGTCCTCATCACCTCAACCTGGCTGCTCTTACTCAAGAGATTAGGTTCAAGTTTCTGGTAAGGATGTTTACAATTGCAAAAGGCACTGTGTACTTGCAAACTCTTTCTCTTTTGTATCAGAATAACAATAGGTTTTCTAGATGCCAACCACTAGACTTCTGCTTGCAATTCATTGGCCAGAAGTAGTCACATGATCACCCTTAGCTGCAAGAGAGTTTGAAGAGTAGCAGCACTGACCAAACTGGGTTCTGCTGGCCAGAGAGGGGAGGTGCGTATTAGTAGATAATGTGCATGGTCTTTCTGAGCTGTTTTAAACTGGGAAATGATTATTTAGATAAAGGAGTAGAGGTTCTAATTTCAGAATCTCTGAGTATAGGTTCTATATTCACTTATGCATTCATTTCTTTATCCATCCTGCAAATATTCATAGAACATCCATTATGTGTCGGGCGCTGGCTATGAGGTAGGAATGCAAGGGGAACAAAGACATCTGTCCCCAAGGGGCTCAAACACACAGACATGGGATAGTAAGGTCCACTGGGCAGTGAGAGATGACAGGTCCAGGGAGGCAGTGAGAACAGCATATGCAAAACCAGGAGGAAGAAGAGAGTGAGGGGAAATGAAAGGAAGACTTGGGGTCAGGAGCAGGATTATCGAGGGGGCGTGGGGCTTTAAGAGACCTGGGAAGGAAAACAGCAGGATCAGTAGGTCTAGGTTGGCAAAACCAGGCTCGGGCACCCACTGCAGGCATCAGTGGGGTGTGGGGCACAGAGGGGTAGTCTAGACCAACATGGAATGTTTAAATCTTGCCCAAAATGGAACATCTTTAATGTGGTACATCTGGACACCCAGTTACCAAATACCTTTCCTCTGCCTACGTGGAGCTGGAAGGGACTTGTGAGACCTGGATCAGAGGTCTCATTTTACAGATGGGTAAACTGAGGCTCAGAGAGCCCAAACGACTTGTTTATGACTGTTTTACCAGTTAATGCCCACACTGTGACCGAACCTGCAGCCTGCTGACTTCTGACCTTCTCTCAGACACATGGTATGTTTATAAGCACTTAATTCTCCACGGTCCAATTTGGTCCTGATAGTAGTCAGATGACTCGGGTCTAGTGGGATCCCTTACCCCAACGTTCTACACAGGGAGACTGAGGTTGAGGAGGACAAACCTCCTGAGCTCCTGAGACTCTGGCCCAGGCCCCTTCTGTCCCTCGCCACCCTTCAGTGGAACACGTCAGCTTTCTAACTGATGGCGTGGTTGGAAAACTGACGCTGTCTCCACCAAGGTGAGATGTGGTCCAAATGCCACTAACCAGTGCTAGCCATTTCATGGGCGTGGACAAGTGAAAAGAGTCTCACTCCATGGCAATGACTAGTGGCACTCTCACCTGTATCTGGGCCCCAGGAAGACAAGGAGGGCCTGCCGAGCTCCGAGTGTCCTAAGTGCTCTGGCACTCTGTATCATCTGTGACGATTGGCCATGCTTGGCCACCACTCGGCTACCCATCATCAAGGGGCAGCTCCAAAAACGAGGAGAAACCATTAGTGAGCTGACAGGGTGTGTAGCTGTGGGCAGTGATGAACCAGCCACCAAATGACCTTGATGCAAACAGACAGACTATCAATTGACCTTTGGAGAGTTATGGTCCAACATTGGTATATTACTATAAACCGAATATCATAGTTTCTCTGGATTTCACAAGTTTTTTCTTATTGTTCTTTTCCTGTTCCGGAATCCCATCAAAAACATCACATTATTTTGTCAGTCATGTCTCTTTAGGAGACATGTCTCTGTGGTAGTTCCTCAGAATTTTCTTTATTCTGGCGACCTTGACAGTTTTAAGAACTGGTCAGAGATTTTGTAGAATGACCCTCAATTTGAACTGGTCAGACGCTTGTCTCATGGTTAGCCCGGGGCTATGAATCTGGGGGAGGAAGACTACAGTGGTGACTGATGAGCTCTGTCTGGGGTGGGGAGTTTGGGACCTAAGAAAGATCTCACAGATCTGGCACATAGGGTGGTTTGCTAATAACCTTTGTCTAGCTCTCTTTGACCTTGAAGGCCTTTCAAATTACTTCCTGACTTTGCTTAAAACCCTGTGCTAACTGCACACTAGGTAAATATCTGGGACTCAAAGCAGGACCAACTTTCAACTAAGAAACATTGGGTAGCAGCCACATAACCACTTTTTGCATCAAGTTGGCCCCAGGAATGCCTCCCGGTCACAATAGCATAAACAATAAAAAAATTACAAACAGTAAAATTAACCAACATTTTCTCATAAGGAAAAAGGAAAAGAGAAAGAGAAAATAAACAAGGCAGGGAGCTCCCAGCCAGCCCTGAGGGTAATTCAGGTTCTCCAGGTAAGTGAGCATTACATATGGCCCAAAGGCTATAAACCACCCTAACAGGCAGAATGACTTCCGCATCTCCACCTGAAGGGGCCCATTGCAATAAGGTAACAGCTCCTGCAGATGCCTCTAGCTTTAACTATGAGAACACTTGCTTTATAGCACTACCTGAATGATCTACATCCTGCTCTCGTCAATTTCAGGAGCGATTTGGCTTATGTCTTTTGTGTGTGTGTGTCTATGCAGCACCCTGAAAACCTTTGGCACTGAGAACATGCGAGGGGGATGAGTCACAGCTGCAGAGCTGGCAGTGGGTAGAGATGGGCCCTGAATTACATATTGTTAAGAGAGAACTCTCAGAAGTTCACACTAATAAACACAGGGACAAGACTAACCCCCATTTTGCACTCATTTGCTCATTTACTTCCTCCCTCCCTCCCTCCCTCCCTCCCTCCCTTCCTCCCTTCCTTCCTTCCCAAAACCTTATTGAGCACAATACTGTGTATTAGGGATACAAAGAAAAAAGAGACTGGCCTTTCTTTTCAGGACCTCCTAGGTGGGAGAGGGAGACAAGTACAGCGGTGTGCTGAAGCCAGCTTCTGCTGGACAGTGAGCTCGATATTCAAGAGTATTTGCATGTTTACCCCATCAAAGTCAGCAACTGCTATAAATCAGGGCTTGTTTTCCCTTTAAACCTTGGAGAGCCAGTTTACCCTCACACAACTGTGAGATGCACATAATTAAGCCAGTGAGATGACATAAACAGAAAGCGAACAACCAGGAAGCCTATGCATTTCATGGGCTCCACACCTATGCCTATTTTAAATCCCAGCTCTACTACTGAGCTGTGTGGCCATGGGAAAGTCATTCAACCTCCCTGAGTCTCCATTCCCCCATCTTTAAAGTAGAGATAATAGTACATTCCTCCTAGGGTTGTGGTGAGGATTAAATGAGGCAGGATGTGTGTGGCATGTGGGGGATGATGAGAAGGCTGGTTTGCCTGGCATGAAGATCCACAGAGGAGAGAATCAGCATGAAACTAGAGAAATCAGCTGGATCACATAGGTGGACTTGAACCTAGCTGAAGGGTGGCCAGGGAAAGCTTTTGGGCAGGGGTAATATGATGACGGAGGAGTTTTGTTGGACCCAGGTAGAAATCAGGCTGTTCACATTTTTATAGATCCACGGAGAATGACACGCCCAATCTGAGCCCACAAACCCAGCCAACTGCTAGTTACTGCATCAGCTCCTATTCATGCAATGTATCACTGCTCTTGGTTGACTTCTGTATCAGCACTGGCCTAGAAGCTCCTGGAAGGCTGGGACTTCTCTGCTCTCCTCAGTGCCTGGTACAGATGAGCACAGAGGAAGCATCACAACCCCCTGCCTGAGGGTGCCCAGCTGCTGGGAATTGCCCAGGGCCAGCTGCCTTTCTGTGGGCTTTTCTTAGGCAAAGGTCACAGTTTGTTCACAGGAACCTCCCCTGGTGGTTTTATGCGGAGGTCTGTTGTCAAAGGAGTACACTTAGGCGAGCTGTGTCTTTCCCAGGCTGTGGCAGGGTTTGTCATCAGAGGTCAGGCATGCTGCTGCCTGAACAAAGCCTGTGCTCGACTAGCAAGAAGAAGGGAATGGTTATGGGATGGGCAACAAACAACAAACAGTGTGGTCTGTCATCCCACTTGCCCACCACCCATCACACCCCATCTCTTGGCTCACTAGCTGGAGATGTGTTTAGTTGGTGGGTGTGCTTCATTCTCATAAAGACCTTAGTGGAAGAACTCCCTGGAAGTCAACCTGCTCTCACCTCTGAGGCTGTGAAGAGTGTGGGCAGCCAGTGAACATGCTTCTGAGAATGAGATCAGGAAAGAGACCAGGAGTGGGGTGAGCATGACCCCTGTAGGGTCAAGGGGTTTGGCAGAGGGGAAAATGTCCATCCTGAAGCCAGGGCTGTGTTCTGACCCCTCTTAATCCCTAAGCAGGCATTCTCCTGTGCACAGGAAAAAACTAAATAATTGCCATTAAGTCAACTTAATTCGCAACTCTCACCCATTTCATCCCTAAAGCAATCCTTTTTGAGACAGGGTAGCTAGTCTGTCCTCACACAACAGCTGAAGTCACTGAGGAACAAGCCAGTTAAGCGACTTGCCTAAGACTACACAGGTCTTTTGAATCCCAGCCTGCTGGTGCTTTTCTCAGTTTATCTCTAATTTTTGGAAAAGCAACACAAAGCATGTATCCTCCAGGTGGTGGGGAGTAGCAAAATTGTTCTTCACTGAAACACCTTGCTCAGCATGCAAGACTCAGCTCAAATGACTTTTCCTCCAGGAAGCCTTCCCTGACTACTTCTCTAATTACAGTGGACGCTTGTTCAACAATGCAGAGGTTAGGAGTACTGGCTTCCTGTGCCATAAAAAACCAATGTATAACTATAGTAGGCCCTTTTCATACTCTTAATCCTGACCTTGGAGCTTATCCTTAAACAACAGGAGCTTGAATGGTGCAGGTCATTTGAATAGAGGTCAATTCACAAGAATAGGTGGACTCGCACAGTTCAAACCTGCTTTGTTCAAGGGTCAATTTGTGTTAGCTGGTCTGCCAATTTTGGGCTGGCCTCTTTGCAGTGTACTTTAACCATTTACATGTCTTTTTCATTAATTCTTGAGGGCAAGAACAGTAAAAATTGAAGCAATTATGTAATTAAAAAAAGTTCTACTCCACCATGTTCCAAAAAGGATTTATGGAAAAAAGTACCAAAAAAAAGTAAATGATAAAATTTGGTTTCTGGATGAGGTTAATCTTCTAAATGAAGTTAATACCCAAAAAAGGTATGTAGCCTTGAGCCATGGTTAGGCTCTGTGGTACCTGGTAGGCCATGCCAAGACAGAAACATGTTGGGTTACAGCATTTACCACGTCCTTCAAGTGAAAACAAGCCAGTTGCAGTGCAGAACAGTTTCCTGGTTCTGAGGCTAGAAAGACACTTCCAGTGGGTTCTCTTAAAGGAGAAGCCACGTCATTTGATGGACAATGATCTCAGTCACATCTTTTCCATAAAACCATGGGGATTAATCTTGGAAAGGCCCTGAATGGTAGCTGATGGCCAATACTTCAATTCACTCTAGTTAAGTGTGTTTCCACAATGACACCAAAGCAAGTGGTCTGTGCACCCACATCTCCTAGATTCTGCTCAGCCTAGGTCAATGTTTTGGTATATTTGGAAGGGTCCTTAACCTTCATGAGGCCTATGAACCCCTTACATTGCATGCAAAATTTTGAGTGCATGTTTATGAGCATTTTTCTGGGGTGAGAGCCCATAACTCGCCCCCACCCCCAAGGTCCAGAACCACTAACACAGAGAAATGGCTAGACTGCATGCATGTCACATGGCTGGACAGCATTTGAGCTTGAGCACATTGGAGGAGCTATTTAAGAGGCTCCTCTAAGTTTCAAGCTTTTGATCCTACCCATTAAGCTTTTGATCTGTGTCATTTGGCCAGGAGTTTGGGGCTATCCTATTTGATGAGTTCTTAGAATCAGGTTTTTGATGCTGCAGTTAAAGGCGGCCCATTGAATTGGGCTGGAGTTTGTGTTCCAATGAGAGTTGAGTTGCCCAATGAGCCTGCATGTTTAAACTGAAGACCAGAGCTGGAACATGGCCAAGTGTTAATGGAACAAATAAATAGAAAGGGCAACACCCAATTAAAAGTGAGAAGAGCCAGAACAACCAAGCAGCCATATATGCCATTGACCGTGGAGCACCATGGACTCCGTCAACACCTAACACAGAGCAGGAGCCGGCAGGGGAGGGAAAGGAGATGGAGGCTGGGAAGGGAAACAATCTCTTGGTCCATGTTGCCTTTCATTAGATTGATTAATAAGAGTCAGTAAGTAAACTCCAATCAAAAGATGCCCTAAGCCCTGAAGAAGTCTCATGCTCTATTTTATATTTTGGACTGTTTTCTGAGTAGAGATGCAAAATGAGCCATTAGCCAAATGAGGCTGGTAAGGTGGTTAGATGTTCCTTACAGATAGGGCAAGGGGCAGATAAAGTCACCCACTGCACCCTGGGTGTGCCTGGCAAGACATTCTTTTGTTATCAGTGTCACTGTTACTGTAGTTGCAAAGGGACGCCTCCTCTGCGGTGAGGTGGGATTCCCTGTTTCGGTAATCGCCGATTACAGGAACTTGAAAAAAGTCAATCATTTCCAATACAGCAGCACTCAGGGGGCCTGTATCTCATGCAAACCATAGATTTTTCAATCAGTCAATCAATCAGCAGATACGTATTGATCGCCTACTACGTGCAAAGACAGTTCACAAGGAGTAGCAGATGGAAAGCCCGGACCAGCCTCCATGAAGCTTTCTTAAAGACATAGAGTGATAGGCTTTGCTTCCCTAACTCATGCGTCCCCAGACTGCCTGTGGAGCTTGGTAAAATGCAGATTCTGATTCAGGAGGGCTGAGGTGCAGCCTGAGATTCTGCGTTGCTCTTAAGCTGGGGCATGGACCACACAATGAGTAGCCTGGTGGAAGACTGCAGACTGGCCTGAGTGAGGAGCTGGGAGGCATGGTTCTCAATAAAGCCCTGACACTAATCTGCTGTGTGACCTTGTCCCAATCACTTTGCTCTGAGCTTTGCCTTTCTTTTAAGTAAAATCAGGGGTCTCTTTGGGCAGCTTGTACACTGCACAGCACTACTGCCGTGACTGCAGGTGAATGCAGTACACAGCCTGCCCGAATGTATGCAGAGTTCCTGGGGGGGTGGAGTTCTCAACCTGGCACATCATGACCATCCGGTGAGTTTTAAAAGATACCAATACCTGAGTGCCCTGAGATAAAGGTTCCAGGATGGGGGCTGGGCAGGGGCATTGTTCTCTAAAGCTCCTCGGGAGATTAAGGAGATGATCCATCTGTGACTCTCAGAGTATGCCCACAGACACCCAGTTTGTTTAACTCTAGACAACCAGAGAGAAGAAAGATTATGCAGAGTAAGGAGTCCAAGGGTTTTCCCAGAGAAGGTTAGTAGGTTTAAACAGAGTGACCAGGAAGGAGAAGTCATTCCAAGTAGAGCCACGTGAACCAAGGTGCGGAGAAGAAACCAAGTCACCGAGGCTTCTGTTCATGTAACACAGTGCTGACTGGGTTGGAGGTGGGCACAGACCTATGAACTCCCGTCTCTTGGGAGAGGCAAACAAGCAAATAGCCACATCCACGAATGTATTATCATGACAATAGTGAGGGCTTAGAAGGATAAAACAAAGGGCATTCCAACAGGGGCCCTGATTTCGAAGCACCTCTTTCTGTCCTGGGTGCTTTATATCTGAGGCCTCAGAGTCTTCAGGATCCAGCTCAGCTGTGTGGAGTGAGGGTTGGGGAAGGGAGTGGGCAAGGGCCTTCGGAGAAGTCCTGGGCTTGCACCCAGCTGGACCAGCTCTGTGTTTCTCCTGAGGAATGGGCCACCTCCGGGACTCCACTATCACATCTTAATAAAAACGGGCTGCCTGAGTTTCATCCTCACTTAGATGTCCTGGATTAGATGGTCCTTAGGTGTGTGACATTAATCTTCAGCATTTGAGCTCGAGCACATTGTGGAAGTTGTTCATTTAAGAGGCTCCTCTAAATCTGAAAGGCATTCCTCCTTTCTTTCCTTGTCAGTCTCACATTTCACTCAAAGTTGTCCATTTCTAACCTCATCGTCCTCCTGTCTATCAGACCTCAGCCCAGAGACGGTGGCCCACGAGTCCTAGGGGAACGACCCGGGGCTGGGACTGTGTGTTCTCTCTCCTGCCCCTGGCTCAGGCTCCACTCCACCTAAACCCAGGTCTCTCTGGGCATCTTAACTAAAGTGGTTCCTGCCGGTTTCCGAGCAAAGGTGGCCTTCCAAAGCCATCCACACTGTGATTGATAGCGCTGCCGAGGTGGGAGACAAAGAAACCCTCTATGGTTTTTGTATTAATGCTGGGTTATCTCCCACGGTATTGATTTTTTTGTTTGGCTTTTGAAATTTCTCTTTTCTGTTCCTGAGCCGTTTCTATAAAAATGAAAAAGGAGGTGAGGGATGATGGCACCTGGCTGACGAGCTTTGTTGACTTGCGGTATTAGCCACTGTTTTCCATTAGGTCTTTCCGAGCCTGTCACCTGCCTCTTCTGGGCAGAAATATATTTAAAATGTGGTGTGAAAAGGTCCACACGTGTTACTTGTGAGGGACTGACATCAAGTTTAGTCACTGGATTTAATCTTCCATCCTTAAGCACTTGGGTCCCCTTCAAAGGGGCAGTAAGGATTTGGGTGGACCCCAGCCTCCCTCTCTCAGTTCTGTTCTTTCCTCTTTAAGGAGCCCGTCTTCTGCATAATGGCGAAGCAGGGAAGTTGGTCTCAGGCACTCTGTCTCCCTCTCTGTTCTACTTTCCCCTCATGCATGTTCTATTCCTCTCTCTCTTCTCCTCACCCCTTCCTGCTCTAAGAGTCACCCACAACATTGTGAGTAACTGACTTAGAACAGCTTGGAGAGGGCTCCTCACTCATGGGATTCTGCCTTCCCTGGGACTTAAATGAAGGCTTAAGGGTGTTGAACTCTAGACAGTGGAATTTCATCCATCCTGCTGAGAGAGGAAGGGTGACACTGCAGCATTCCTGAAATCTGGGTGTTACCCCTAAGAGCCTGCACTTCATTCAGATTAAAGGAGCATTGGGCCAGTGCAAGTAGTATGGGTGCAGCTGACATCCCAGGGCCATTCGCTCATTCATTCATTCATTCATTCATTCAACAAGTATTCGAACTGCGTGAAGGATCTGTTTGTTTTTAATGTTATGCGGGGCCCACAACTCTACTTTGTCAGGTACCAAGAACAGTGCTTGTTACATATAGTAGGCCCACAATACATGATGGTCTACCATTGTGCCTGCCTCACCCTCAGTGTGGTTTAATGTGCAAGTCGGATCCCTCTCTTACTCAGAAGCCTCCAAAGACTCCCCATTTTCTACAGAATAAATTCAGAATGGCTTTGAATGGTCCATAGGCCTCTTCATGATTAGGTCCCTGTCAATCTGTTCAACTTCATCTTCAGCAATCCTCCCTGCATGAGAATTCTCAAGAGAAATAGGCCTATTTAGATGTGTGTGTATATATACACATACATATGAAGAGAGTTATTACAAAGAATGGGCTCATGTGAGAGGCTGGAGACCCAGGGCTGCTGATGGTGCAGATGAGGTCTGAAGGCAGTAGGCAGTGTTGGAGAATTCCCTCTTGCTTGGAGAAGCAGATGTTTCTATTTAGGCCTTCAGCTGACTGGATGTGGCCCACCTACAGCAGGGAGGATAATTTGCTTTACCCCAAGTTTACTAATTTAAATGTTAATTGTTTTATATGTCAACCCTCCAAGTTGACATATAAAATTAACCATTACATCCTTTTTGCCTTCTATGCTCTGACAATACTGCACCTCTTTTTAGCTTCCAAACATGGCTCCCTGTCTGCTTCGGGGCCTTTGCATATGCTTTCCCTATGCCTGGCATACCCTCCCCCAACCTTGTCTGCTCAGCACGCACATTTTCTCCAAGCCAGTCTCATCTGGGAAGCTTCTCTCACTCTCCCTCTCTTCTGATGTCCCCTTCTCTGACTCAGAGGCAACCTTGGGTGCTTTTGTGTCACTGTTCCCACTCTCTTTTGTACTTGGCTTTATTACATTACTTATCATGCTATAAACATTGGTTGGCATAACTTCCTCCCCCTGGGGAGGCAGGATTTATTTTTTCACTTTTGTCTAACTCAGACCCTATGATGGGGGTTGGGGGAAGATTTCTTAGGCACTAGGGCCTTAACCAATGATCTCACAATCACCCTAACACCTCATTTTATTCATTTATGAAGTGGTGGATTGGATTAGTAGGACAGCGACCACTGATTACTTGCCATGATAGTCATTCTCTACTTATTTCATAGTCATAGAGCTTTTAGCTGAGCCAATGACTAAAATGTAGTAAAACTACATTTCCCAGCAGCCCATACAGCTGTTGTGACCATGTGACTACATCAGGGCCAATAGGATATGAGTGGAGGGTCCCCAGCACCTTCTAGGAGGCTTTCTTCTCTGTCACTTCCTCTACCTAGCTGCCAGGAATCACATGCCACCATCTCAGACCATGAGTATATGAAGTGGAGGCCTGGAAGCTGTCTGCAAACAAATGAGTATGGACGCCACACATTCCTTCTGTGCTGCCTACACCTCACTATCCTGGTTACCACTGTCCTGGTTAAGTCACTATTTTTGGAGTCTTTGTTACCTACAGGTGAACCTAATCCTCAGGATGCATCTGGAGAGGTGCTTTTCAAAGTCTTCAAGGAATTCAGCAAAGGGGGTTCCAAAGACAGGAGGCACTCACCCCTGTCCCAGCCCAGTGGCGTCTGCTCCACCTTTGTGCATTTGACAGACACATTGACTTGGAACTTCTGTGAAGATGGAAGAACTTGAAGCTTTCCAAAGTCCCATCTTGTTCTCACATTTTAGACTCTGTCCATATAGACAACCAAATAAAACAGGTAGCGATCCCACAAGGAAGAGCAGGGCTTCTCCACTATGGTGCAGAGATAAACACAGACACGAGGCCCAGGGGCCTTTCCTCACGGTGGAATGTCAGGCACTGTGGTGGGTGCTGGGGCAAATACCTCAGTCTTCTTTGTCTGTGTCTGGAGTCTGCCTGAGCAGTGTCCTCACAGCTCCTTCCCACCCCATCCTACCCATCCCAGAGCTAGGCAGGGCATTTAAGGACATTAACTGAATCTGCAGATCGAACATGGCCATGAATGAGCACCTGCTGACTGCTCCACCATTTGTACACTAAATGCTCTCACCAGCTGTCTTGAAAGAGTGTGGGTTTGTTTTTGGTGGCTTTGCTGAGTGGCCTCCTTGCTGCCCAGTCTTATCCCAGGAGTCTTTGTGGTGAGCTCGAGAGGCTGCCCAGCACCACGTGCATTGCTGAGGCCAGCAATGTATGCCTGCATACATAAGGCTACAGTGGCTTGTGCACATCCCGTGCTTCTTCCCTCCCAGGCTGGCATCGTTCTGCCAAAGAATTCACTCGGGTGGCCTAGAGGGGTGCCTACTGTGGAAGGCAATATAATGGCTCCAGCTTTTATCAGGAACTATTATTAGCCCTGTTTTAAAGATGGGAAAGCCGAGGCACAGAGAGGTTCAGTAACTTGCCTGTGTCTCCCAGCCTGAAAGTGATTGTCCAGTGCCAGTTCTTAACCTTATCTGCTGATCCAGTGAGTGTGGACGGGCACTGCAAACTGCAGGACATGATCCATGCAGAAGGCTTTGCTGCTGTTTTTTCTCGTCTCCCAGATGGGTGGTGGCCATTGGCACCTCTCTCTATGAGCTGATTCTCACTTCATCTTCCTGGGTCCCATTCACGCAGCCTGGATGCAGTGAGTATGTGAGCCTGTGTGTGTGTGTGTGTGTGTGTGTGCGCGCGCGCGCGTGCACGCACACCCATGTGAGGCTGCCCTGCCCCTGCTGCCTCCAGCCTTGGCTGCAGCTGCCATTTCCGATGAAGGAAACTCTGCACTTTGCCCCCATCACACTGCCTATCATTTTTCCAGCCAGGTGCTTGTCACCAGCACTCAGGGAGAGAGTGTCATCTGGGCCTGAGGGATGGCTCAGCCAGCCTGGGGCTCTGGCAGAGGTGCAGCCTGTGCCCTGGAGGTGGGGCAGGGCAGTCTCTGCCCAGCTGTCCCAGTGATGTCGGGGTGGCCCTAGGAGCCATGCCATTGTCCTTACTCCCACCCTGGGCTCTGGGTCCTGTCTGTCAGATCAGTGTGAGGGAGGAGGGCCCATTCCATGGGGGTAGGGAGTCAGACCATGCTTGCTCTCACCTGGGGTCAGCCTCCATTAGTCCCTTCCTGACACCTTTTCTGTTGCAGCCTCAGCCTTCAGTGGAGGGGAGAGGACGTGAGGCAGGTGAAGAAGGGCAGTCTCCAGAACCTTCCAGGTCAGAGGTGTTGGTGACATGGAGGTGAGGCTCAGGTTTAGGACTAGGGAACAGGACCCCTTTTAGACAGTTTACTAGAGAGGTAGCACCTGGGGCCAGGGACCTGGAAGTCCCAGCAGCTGGGAAACTTCACCTCTCTGTGCCTCAGTTTCCTCATCTGTAAAAGGAGAAAGTCAATAGGCCCTGTTTTATGGATGTTGTAAGGGTTAAATGACTTAGAAGAAAGGGGCTTAGCCTTAGTTAGGATTCAATAGAAGGGTTACGCTATCATTATCATTATTACTCTGGTTGAGGGCCTGCCCTTAACCCGCCATGGGACCTTGAACAAGGGGTCTCATCTCTCTAGGTCTCAGCCCAATTATCGGGCTGAATCGGCAGCCTAGCCTCTCTGGGCCATTACTGTATAAGGGGAACAGTGATTCCTTCCAGTAAGCCCAGCAACAGAGATGGTCCTACATAAAGAGCAGGCAGGAGACGAGGGGGCACTGGTTCCTTGGTGTCCTGGAAAGGCCCTGTGACTTCTGAATGAGGAGGCGGTTTGCTTTTGGAACCCCTATCTTTTTTCATGACGGCCCAAGTTAGCCCAGTTGGTAACCTTTCCTCCTAGGGGTTTGCTTGCAGCCAGTGAGAAATTGGGGTAATGCCCCCAGGGTTCGCCTTGCTTTCGACACAGGTTTTTCAAAGGCCATCTGGTAGAAGGAAAAAAATCTTCGAGGCCTAGTGGAATGGTACGTGAACGGTGGTTTTCAGGCATGTGGCAGGTATTGCTTGGGGGTTGTTGTGCTTTTTAAGGGGAAGAGCCTACTCAGTGCTCCCACAATTATACCTTATAGGCAGCCACTCTGGAGGAGGTCCCTGCTTGGCTGCTTGGATATGCGACTCAAATATATCTGGTAGTTCTATCTGCCCTAAACCCTGTTCTGGGTTAAACTTGGCACCAACTGCCAGTGCATGCGCTTGCACTTCTGTGTGCATGCAGCCCACCCTGCAGCTTGAGAGGCCCTTGGAAAACATCGCCTTCATGCCTGCCACTTTACAGAGGAGGAAACTGAGGACTGGGAGAGTGAGACTTCCCCACAGCCACACACCAGCTGAAGGCCGGGAAGGCCTGAACCAAGGTCTGCTAACTCCTGCGAATCTCATACTCTTTCTGGGATGTCAAGTTCCTCATTTCGTAAATGAGAAAATGGAAGCCCAGAAAGGCGCATTGAGTCACTTAACGCCACAAACCTGGGGCATTATCTGCCCTTCCCCATTCATGATTCCCCAAATACCCCAGTTTTTTCTAGGGGATGACACTGCATATTGACCAACAGTGAGGAATCCTGGGTAAAGAGCCCCCACTAGTCAGAGAAGCAGACCCTGTGTTTCATCTGCCTCTGAGGCTGTGTTCACTTATTTCCTTCTGGAGCCAAAAGCCTGGCCCTTAGAGCCCCTGCAATGCAGACTTTTCTGTGGCCCTCTGCCTCCCTCCCTAATGAAACCTCCCAGCTCCCCAGCTCCCCAGCCCACCTAGCCTGCAGTGCACACCCAGCCTCCAGCCCCTGACTCACTTTCAGCTGCAGTGTGGGCCAGGCCCTGCCCCTGACAATGGCCATAGGTGCTGGATACATGCATAGTGGATTATTTTAATTCTCTAATGACTCTATGAGGGGATTGCTATTATTATGCTTAATTTAAAAAGGTAAGAGTCAAGGCCTCAGGTGTTTAAAGTAACCTGACCAATTAATGATGTGAATGGCTGTTAGGAGGTGGTACAACAAGGATTCCAACTGGTTCTAGAGCCCAGGCTGTTCCTGACCTTTGAGTACAGATGGCAGATTGGGAGCCCAGCCCAAGACAGCGCTGCAGCCACTCAGCAGCTTCCTTGCCCCAAGGCCTTGCAGACACTCAGTGGTACCACTCTCCCCTCTTCTGACCTCCTGGAACACTGACACCTGAATCCACTGGGATCTGATTAGACTGCTGCCCTGTTGCCCTGCTGGTTTCCCACATGGACTAGAACTACTGCCCATCAAGGGTCAAGCCCACGTTTGTTTTCCTGGTGAGCTGATCCTGCTCATGGAATTCAAGAATCAGGAGGGACCTTTAAAACAATCTACTCCCATCACCTTCATCGGTTTTCTTTTCTATACATAACTTCCATCTTATTTTTCTTTAAAAGTGTTCATGAACATTAGAGAAAATTTAGAGAACATAGCAAGCAAAAACAAACAAAAAAGTACTCATAATCCCATTTGCCCATTTGGAGATAAGTATGATGAATATTTTGGTCTGTATTCTTTTCACCTTTTAAAATCATGAAATATGGACTTCTGGCCAAGATGGAGGCATAGGTAGACACACTGTGCCTCCTCGCACAACCAAAAGAAGGACAACAACAAATTTAAAATCAATTAACAACCAGAACTGACAGAAAATCGAACTGTATGGAAGTCCAACAACCAAGGACTTAAAGAAGAAACACTCACCCAGACAGGCAGGAGAGGCGGAGACAAGCAGCTGGGGTAGAGATGACTCACAGCAAGGCGGTGGCTGGCAGAGTGGGCAGTCCCACATTCACGTGCAGATAAACCAGGAGGAACAACTGGGGAGTGAGATAGACCGCACAACCTAGGGTTCCAGTGAGAGGAAATAAAGCCTCAAATCTCTGACTGAAAACACCTGTGGGGGTTGAGGCGGCAGCAGGAGAAACTTCCAGCCTCACAGGAGAGTTTGTTGGACAGACCCACAGGGTCCTTGAATGTACACAAACCCACCTACCCTGGAACCAGCACCAGAAGGGTCCAATTTCCTTGTGGGTAGCAGGGGAAGTGACTAAAAGCTGGGTGAGAGCTGAGCAAGTGGCATTGTTCCCTCTCTGACCCCTCCCCCACATACAGCATCAATGCGAAGCGAGGTGGGTTGCCCCTCCCTGGTGAACACCTAAGGCTCCGCCCCTTACTAGGTAACAGGTGCTCCAAGACAAAAAAAAAAAAAATGCCCCAAATGAAAGAACAGATCAAAGCTCCAGAAAAAATACAGCTAAGTGATGAAGAGACAGCCAGCCTATCAGATGCACAGTTCAAAACACTAGTAATCAGGATGCACACAGAATTGGTTGAATATGGTCGCAAAACAGAGGAAAAAGTGAAGTCTATGAAAAGTGAAATAAAGGAAAATGTACAGGGAACCAATAGTGACAGGAAGGAAACTGGGACTCAAATCAATGTTTTGGAGCAGAAGGAAGGAATAAACATTCAACCAGGAATTCAAAAAAAATGAGGAGAGGCTTAGGAACTCCAGGACATCTTTAAATGTTTCAAGTCCTTCCCCAGAAGGAGAAGAGGAAGACCAGAAGAGGAAGAGGAAGAAGAGGAGAAGAGAAAGTTTTCAAGAAATTGAAAACTTATTTGAACAAATAATGAATGAGAACTTCCCCAATCTGGCGAAGGAAACAGACTTCCAGGAAGTCCAGGAAGCTCAGAGAGTCCCAAAGAAGTTGGACCCAAGGAGGAACACACAAAGGCACATCATAATTACATTACCCAAGATTAAAGATAAGGAGAGAATCTTAGAAGCAGCAAGAAAAAAGGAAAGATTTACCTACAAAGGAGTGCCCGTAAGACTATCAGCTGATTTCTCAAAAGAGATCTTGCAAGCAAGAAGGGGCTGGAAAGAAGTATTCCAAGTCATGAAAGGCCAGGACCTACATGCATCCAAGATTACTGTATCCAGCAAAGCTATCATTTAGAATGGAAGGGCAGTTAAAGTGCTTCCCAGATAAGGTCAAGTTAAAGGAGTTCATCAGCACCAAGCCCTTATTATATGAAATGTTAAATGGACTTATCTGAGAAAAAGAAGGTAAAAAATATGAACAGTAAAATGACAACAAACTCACAGCTATTAAGAACTGAACCTAAAAAAACCCCACACAAACAAACAAACACAAACTAAGCAAACAACTAGAACAGGAACAGAATCACAGAAATGGAGATCACATGTAGGGTTATCAGTGGGAGAGTGGGAGAGGGAGAGAAGGAAAAAGGGTACAGAGAATAAGTAGCATAAATGGTAGGTAGAAAATAGACAGGGTAAAAAAAAAAAGAAAATAGACAGGGTGAGGTTAAGAATAGTATAGGAAATGTAGAAGCCAAAGAACTTATATGTATGACTCATGGACTTGAACTAAAGTGGGAGAATGCCAGTGGGAGGGGTGGTGCAGGGTGGAGTGGAATAAAGGGGGGAAAATGGGACAACTGTAATAGCATAATCAATAAAATATATTGTAAAAAAATGAAATATTTCACATGACATATTGAAAGTACAGGGAGTAATATAGTGGACGCTCATTTTGTGTGACAAATGTTTTATTTACTATTCTTTTTAGAAAATTAAATATTACTATAGGCGAAGCCTGCTCTGTCCCAAAGCCCCTGCCCACTCCCATCCCTTTCTCTGCCAGAGTGACTCTTATCCTGACCTCAGAGAGCACCTTTCCTGCCCACGTTTATCCTTTGCCACATTCCTCACCCATCACAATGCAGTATTGCTTTGTGCTAAACTTCGCATCAATGCCATTTTCCAGCATATATAGCTCAGCAACTTTCTGTTTTTCTCAGCATCACAGTTTTGGGATTCGGCCATGTTGTTACCTGTCAATCTCGTGAACTAGTTTTCACTGCTGTGTAGGATCCCATTGTCTGATTGCGCGACGGCCCTGTACTGGAGTAGTACTGTACTATAGTAGTACATGCTAGAGCGCCACGCAGTATGCTACGCCATGTTACTGTATTGTGTTTTTCCAGTCTACGATTCCTGGTCATTTAAGCTGTTTTCCACGTTTGATCATAAATAATTCTACAAGGAGTATACTTGTCTATGTCTCCTTCTGTATAGTGACAGGGAATTGCTGAGCTGTAGAGTATGAACAGGCTCAACTTTACTAGCTATTGTCAAATTGTCCTCCAAAATAGCTGTAGAAATTTACATTCTTATCTGCATCTCCATGGTGACACATCTTTGACGAAACTAGGTATTATTAGGATTTTCAATTTTTTCCCTATCTGATGGGTATGAATTAGTATCTCGCTGTCATTTTTAATGGACATTTCTCTGATTTTTAGTGAGATTGAACATCTCACAAGTTATCAGTCACTCCCGTTTGTGAATCAGGTTTCATCTACTTTGACCACCTTTTTACTAGGCTGTCTTTGTTTTCCGGGTAGATTTGTGAAAGCTCTTCAGGTATTCTGACTACTCTTATATTTTTCATCACAATGGTTGTAGATACATTCTTCCAGTCTCTGGCGTCATTTTTCTCTTTGATTAGGGCATGTGTTTGCTTTAAGGTAGGTCCATTTGTCAGGTATTTCCTTTACGGCTTTTGCTCTTCAAAAGGAAATTTTGTTAAGGAAATTCATCTAAACTGATGCCATACACCTATATTTCTACATTTTTTTTTAAGGTTGAGAGTTTTGCTATTTTATGTTTAGGTCATTAATCCACATGGAAGTTACCTTTTTATATGTTATAAGGCAGAAAGTTTATTTCTTCCACGTGAGTAGCAACTCTCCCAGTACCATTTCGACTCTCTGATGACAAAGCTGAGAGGTTCAGAGAGGTGGAGGGACTTGTCCAAGGTGGCGTGGTGACTCAGTGGTGGGATCGTGACAGGGAACACATTGTCTTACCTCCCAACCTGGCATGCCAGATCAGCCATCCTACTGTGCTGTACTTACTTGCCTTGGACTACTTTCTACCATTCTCATACAGAGATGCAAACATCTGGTGATACGTCTCCTGAAAGTTGAGATTCTGTCCTTTCCTCCTATCACCTTTATGTACTTAACAGAAAGCTGAGTGTCTGCTAGGCATCTAGAAGGGCCATGCCGAATAAATAAATCACTGAATTCAATAGATTGATTCCAGAATAACCAGTCCTTTTAAATTCAGCTCTTTTTTCATCTTGTATAGGTTTCTATAACTTGACATATCTAGTCATTCAGTCAACAATTCCTAAGCACCTACTATGTGCCAGGCTCTGCTGCTGGAAATTAAAATAGGAGCAATACGTGTGCTCTGTTCTTAAGGAATATAGCTGGAGAAACTGCAAAGTAAAGCAACAATTGTATGGCTGTGCTACTAAACACTAGATGATGGAAGACTGGAGGGGGATGAAATCTGGCCAAAAATCAGGAAGGCTTCCTGGAAGAGGAGACACATGAGCGGAGTCTTTAAGGCTGAGGAGGAGTGATCTATTTGGCAAGGGGAGCGAAGGGTGCAATACTCCAAAAGTGACATCATGGGCAAAGGCGGACGCATCTGCCCACAATTCACGACGACCGAAGCATGAAATAATTAGTCTACTGAATCACATTTGTTAATTTTTAAGAGTTCAAAGCCCCTGCTTCCTAGATGATTCTAGCCTAACTGAGGTTTGACCACAGGCTAACATGCTGCTCTCCTTTCTAGGGATTAAACCAACTGGCTTTAGGGACCTTACTTTGTAATTTTCTATCATCTAAAGTAGGCTTCAACTTTTTGTTGAGAAGTGTGGTTTTCACTTTGTTTCTTGACTGTAAATTGACATTCCCTTTCTTGCCATCGTTTCTGTTGCCAATGCTATTATTACGGGCCTTTCTCATGCAGCCGGAATAACATATGAGACACCAGCCTGGAGTGACAGTGCGCCTGACAAAAACAGAAATAGCCCGGCTCATATTATTTGCAAAAGAATTATCCCCTGGAGGTGATTTTTAATTTGGGGGTTTGCTGCAAAATGGAAACCTGACCAAGGCTGCTTTGCAACCCAAATGCCTGTTTTCCCAATCAATTATCAAAATGAGACTTGCTGGGTACTGTAGCAAGTCTTTCTGGACTCTTTCCTTTAATGGGTCAAGTCCAAGTTGCCTCTATTATTGGGAAAAGCTGGGGGCAACGGAGCAGTTTAATTTGCTGATTAGGGGGGAGGGAAGACAGGGAAAAAGTTCTCATATCCAGATAAAGAAAAGCATAAAAGGTGGGTGGAACGGGTCTAAATTAGAGCTGGGTACGTCGGCTGGGCGGCAAGAAGGCAGAGCGTGGCGTGCTGGTGGTTTGTTTGTAAGGGATTAATAATTCAGCTCCAGAAATAAGGTTAGGGCTTTCGCACAGCAGAAGCAAACTTGTAGAAAGGTTAATTGGGATCTACCGGGTACTGGTAAGTGGCATTTATGCTATTTTGGTATTTTTTGAGACTTGAGGGAAAAAGAAAAGAGATAGAGACAGGAGCAGAATTGGATGTGGAAATCTGGGGAGGCCTTTTCTCAGCATCAGAATTTCATGAAATTGTTCTCCTGGCCCCAGCAGGGAGGGGGATCGGCTCAGAGCCTTGAAGGGCTTGAAAAATGAATTTCTGTGTTGCCTCCATTGTAAGCCTTGCACGTGCTATTTAAACTTGACATGTCATAAATCCAATAGCCGCAAACAAGATGGCACTGGCTTGCTGTCCACTTTTATTTGTGTGGACGCAGGAAATGATGCTGGCATGTGGAAGTGACAGGCACTGCAGGCTGCTCAGTTAAGGGACCTGAGGGCTGAGCCTGTGACCCTACGAAGCAGGGTCTCAGGGTTGGGGACCCCTGTGTTTTGCGACACCCATTTTCCTTCTGTCCAATTGGCATCTAAATGATGTGAGCTTAGGATCAGGGCATGTCCCTCACTCCCAGAATAACCTTGACTGCAGGGGGATTAGGGTGTGTATTTCTGAGCTGTAATAAAACTTCCCGGTTTCCATTTGCAGTAGTCCCCTTATCCACAGGGATATACTCCAAGGCCTCCTGGAGATGCCTGAAACTGTGGATAGTACCGGGCCCTGTATGCACTATGTATTTTTTTCTATACATACATAAGTGTGATAAAGTTTAATTTATAAATTAGGCACAGTAAGCGCTTAACAACAATTATACAATATACTGTAATAAAAGTTACGTGACTGCAGTCTCTCTCACTCTCTCTGACACGTGATCTGATAGCTGAGATTGCTACTAAGTGACTAATGCCGTTAGTCTATACAGTGTGGACATGCTGGGCAAAGGGGTGCTTCACGTCCTGGGTGGTACAGAGTTGGACAGCCAGAGATTTCAGCACGTCACTCAGAGCAGTGAGAAATTTGAAACTTAGGAATTGTTTAATTCTGGAATTTTCCACTTAATATTTTCAGTTAACTGCGGGTAACTGAAACTGCAGATAAGGGGGGGACTACTGTATGTATAATCAACTGTCTCTCTGACCCGGCCAGAGCTCCTTGGGGACAGGACCACGTGTTGGTCGTGTCTCATGCGCTCTCCTCCTTCAGTGTTGGGCTTCATTAAACCATCCAAAGGCCTCAAGATTCCCTGAGCAGACGCTCCAGTCTTCCGGACTTCTGTCTGTCGTGGCTTTAGACCCCTGTTGGTCTGAGTGTCAACTGATTTTCTAATGATTTATTTTCAGGTGAAAAGTTAGCCCACGGGTTTTCTCTGTATTTCAAACTATCTAACTTCTCTTCCTTCTCTGGCATGTCTGACTACGGTTCTGGAGAAAGAGGTGGCTGTGATAGAGACTGAGGCCTGCGGGACATTGGAGGTACACCCGCCTGAAAGGGGTGGCATAGAGAAAGCCCCCAGCTTGGGAGTCTCGGTCCCTGTTCCATCCTCCCTGCAGTACCCCAGAAGCCTCCCTTGCCTTCTTCCCCTCTGTCAACACAGAGATGTCAAAAGCTGGCAGAGTGCTGAGCTCTTGATTGGCATCTGAGGCTTGACTGAAAGGGGCAGAGAAAATGCAGTGTGGGCCTCAACCAGAGCTTATGGAGCCGGGCAGCCTACTGGGGGAAGAGTTTGACAGGAGGTGCAGGAAGTGCCCAGTCAGAGCTGCCAGCTCTCATGTAAACATTTAGTCCTGAGTCAGGGACGAGTGCCCAGGGCAGTTCAGCTTTGCCTTGGCTGCAGTGGGTCAGGACGGGCTCGGGTCGGCAGCGCAGAGCCCAATATGCCTGCCTTCCCAGGGGCCTGGCCTTGCTGCTGCTGGGTTGCGGGCTGCTTTGTTAAGGGGGGGCCAAGGATTCTGCCCTGAGGGTTTTCCTCTGGGGTTTTATAAATCAGCCAGTGAGACAGCCACTTTCTCGCTGAGATGTCATATTCAAGGCCCAACCCAAGATCAATTGCTGGTTGACTCAGATTCCCTGTCATGAAGCCTGGGCCTGTTCCTGCCCTAAACTGGGGCACTAGCAAAGCTTGGTTTTTGATGCTTCTGCTCAGCTATTCTTCCTTTTTCTGGCCTCACTTCTGCTCCCCAGACAACTTTTTTCCATGTTAAGAGGTTCACCAACGATTGCTTTACCTTTGGATACTAAAGTGACCTGTTACCTGTCAAAGAGAACATCCTGCAATTTGTCTATGCTGCCAGGAGGGGGCAGAAGTTCCATTGACCACGTGCTGTGAACGGTAATGTTAGGGGTGAAAACAGTCACAGAATGTTTTGTCTGACACTGTATTTTTCTAAAACCCCTGAATTTGTTACCAATATTTTAACATTAGGAGACTGCATATACAAATCTTTATACAACAATTATACAATATACTGTACGGAGCTTGCTTTGAAATATTGGGGTATTTGGCATCATTCCCTGAGGACTATGGCAGCTGGGGCTAAGTTCAGGTTGTGGGCTTTGGGCAAGCTGGGCAGCCTCTTCCCCACGGTCCTCATTTCACCGGCATTTATATTACCTGTCTGCTTCCCAGAGCTCCTGATTTAAGCTTTAGCCATTGTCTAGGGTTAGAATAAGCATTAATTAAAAAAAATTTAATTGCATGGATCCAAAAATTAAAACAACTGAATTTCAGTGGCAATAAGCAAACTCAATATTCACATATGATGCCTTAGGATCAACTTTTAGATTTTCACAAAATCTGGGATACTTTTCTTACTAAACCTGCCCTAAGCTGGAAGCAATTTCAGTTTTCAGAATATATCACTCTTTCTCTTACCTCTAGGATGACCAACCATCATGGATTGCCTGGAGCAGAGCGGTTTTCTGGAATGTGAAACTTTCAGTGCTCAAACCAGGAAAATCCTGCGCAAATCGCCCTTAAGATTGCAGCTTCGACAAGTCTGTCCTGACTTCCCGAGCCTGCACCAGGGCCCCCATTTCCCCTAGCCCCGTACTCCCCACCTGGGCTAGTTTAGCTGCTCACCTGCCTGTCTCCCCCAGACTCTGGGCGCCCCAGGCCCATGGCTCTCCTGTTCAAGGTTGCGTTCCCAGCACAAGCAGTTACTAACTGTTGAATGCTGAACACGGACTAATTCCTCTGTCGCGTAAGGGGCAGGCACAACATCTAACTCGGCTGTATAGTCCTCACAGTCTGCACGTGGAGAGCGCACACTAAGATGTTTGTTGAACTGAATTGCATTGAATTGGGCCAAGGATTTGGACAGACAGGTATCTGTTTTGGTAAAAGAAAAAAAAAGGAAAATAATGACCTTCTATTACAGTCTCTATCAGATCATTTTGACTGTGACCCACAGTCAGTATACCTCCCCCCACACGTGTGAAACCAAAGTGTTGTGCTGTGGTTCTCCTTACTACACAGCAGGCGCACTCTGATCTGGTCTACTCCTGCTCTGTTCTGTTCTGTTCTATTCTGTTCCATTCTATCCTATTGTTTCATGCTTTTTCATTTAAAAACATGCTGGTAATAACCTTGACTTCATTGTCACTAATGGTCACTCCCTATAGTATGAAAAACTGCTCAGAGTGTGGCTCCTTGTCCAAATTCTTGGTGGACTTTGGACATCATATTTCAGCTCTTTCCCAGGCATGAAGGTGACGTCAGACTAATCAAATTCTTTCCATTTGTCAAGTCTCATCTCCATGAAGCCTCCTCTGATAGTACAGTATGTTCATCTCTACTTTACCAACAATTTATGGTAATTATTAATTGCAACATATTGTTTTTCTCTTTTGTGTCTTGGGTGTTCCTTATTTCCCTAAGTAGATTGTAAGCCCTTTGTGCACGGGTATCAGGCCCTACATGTTTTTTATGTTCCTCTTTTGACAAGTATGCTAAAGAAAATAAGACTTGTTTTGGATTAAACTGTCTTATACCAAAGTGGGCATTTCTGTTTAATATGGACCATTCTATATTGAGTTAAGCTTCTCTTGGTCAACATATGGCAAACATTTTTGGGGGGGCCTTCTCCGGGACAGGCATGACAGTCCCAGGAATACAATGGTGAGCAGGATTTGCCTTTGTTCTTGCCCTTGTGGGGCCTACAATCTAGCTCTTCCTTGGCCTTATATTGGGACATAGAAGACCTACATTCACTCCCACTGCCCTTCTCCTTGTGAGCTTGTCCCTGAAGTGGGGTAATAGTGCCACCTTGCTGGGTGAAGGGCTGGAATGTCCTGACCCTGAGTTCAGTTTTGAGAGCATGCATTTCGTGGCATTCTGCCTTTCACAATCCCCTCTGCCCCCTGCCGCCCCCCCCACCCCCACTACACATGCAGGCAGATGAAGAGAGGACAGAAGCTGACTGAGGAAATGGTTGACTGTCTGGGTGTGAGAGCATCCCCATGTCCTAGGATGCTGTCTTTTTAAAAAAAATTTATTGAATTTATTGGGATGACATTGTTTAATAACATTATATAGGTTTCAAGGGTACAAATCTAGGATATATCACCTGTATATTATATTGTGTGTTCACCACCACCCCAAGTCAAGTCTCATTCCATCACCATTGGGATACTATTTTTTGATATCTGGTTGTTGTGTTTTTGACACTTCACTGTTGCCTCAACTCTCCCCCTCCTGGTAGTCTGCTCTGTGTCACCACCCAATGGCTCCTTCCTGAATAGGGCCAAGGGGCATCCCCCCAATGAAAAAGGAGGCATTTGTCCCCATCATCCACGACTCCAGCAAAGAAGCATTGTAAGCCTCTCTCCGGGGAGAAGTCGGCTGCAGAATCTTTTGTTGAACGAAGCACCTTTCACGTAAAGAAACTGCGGCAAGATAAAATGACACGTTGCTAATGATGTATTTTATGGACTGCCATCTGTCTCTGGAAAGGTCAGAGAAAAATGGCAACTTGGTTGCAGGTGATTGGGTGGTGGCGGTGGCTGGGGGACAAATGGCTCTCATCGGAACATGACAAGGGGCCTCGGTGACATCATATAAATGCCCTAATTGGGAAGTGGTCAATTGAGTGGGCCTGACTTCTGAATTTGATGTGTCAATAAACAAGCTCAAGGTGAGATGCTGGATCAATACTGCAGGACAAGAACCATCCGGCAAATTTACTGCAAAGTAATTGGGTGCAAAATGACTCAACTCAACCTTCACACTGCGGAGAAGCAAACAAACGGTTGGCCCACTGGTGACTGTTCCTACATGTCAGCGGCTGCTTAGAGCACTGGCTGCCTGCTAATGGCCTGGGGAGAGGGAGCCCTGAGAAGGACAGGAAGCCCAACACTTGTTATGAGGATGCTGATTTCAGAGTAAAGCGTCTCACTGTTGGCCGGTATAACCGAGGTACTTCTACCAGGACTATATATAATCTTTAATATGATGATTATAATTATTGTAAATCCCTTTGTTAACTCTGGATTGCAAAATAGATGAGACCTGGAGGAAATCTTTCTATCTCTACCTCTACCTCTATCTCTGTCTACATCTGCATGCCTATGGCTGTCTCTCTATCTCTATATGTCTACGACTCATCTATCTAACTGCCTACCTCTGTCTCCATCCCTGATGCTGGTGGCTGTCTCTCCAAATATCTCTATCTATCTCCTATTGGTTGTAGCTTGTTCCCTCTATCTCTGGGTGTAAGAAAAAGGAAATAAAATTTGTCAGTTGCATTACCTTCAGGTTGCCTTGGCCTGGAGGTGGGTGCTGGGAGTAAGAAGGGTGTATCCTGCCCTGGCCCAGTGGTGGGAAAGGTGTCCCCTCTCAGAAGCCCCCTGCTGTACCATCTAGGTATGTGGACTTTGGAGCAGGTTGGGTCAAGTGTGCTGGAGCTGCCTCACACTAGCTCAACTAGAGCTACTTGTTAAATATTGAGGGATTTTGTGAGCTGGTAGTTTGAAATGGGCCATGGTGGGAATATTCACACCATGAACACCAGCAGAGGCTCTACATCAGGCCCCTTGAGAGTCATGTGCTAGCACACCACTGGGGGGAGGAACAGGAAGTCTAGGATCCAGACAGGGAAGGTGAGTCCAGGTCTGCGCTGCACCCTCTGAGGCTGGACTGCTGCTGGGCAGTTACACCTCCACCTGGGAGGTAGGTGTTGGGTGAGACAGAGAGGCCGCTGAAGACAGCCGGGAGCCAATGGCTGAGGAAGAAATGCCATCCATGTTTTGAGCACCTTTTCTCAAAGTGGCCCAGGTTTAGGAAGGACTGGTTGGGATAGTAAAAGGAGCACTGGACTTGGCATTAGTAGGCTTTGTCCTTCACTGAGTAAGCAGAATAGGGCAAGTACAGAGCCAATAACCAGCTGGTGTGCCCTGCAGGGCCTGTAGGCTGTAGTTTGTTGAAATACTTCTGTGCCGGCTGCCCAGACCTGTGGAGTGCCCTGTCCACAGCTCTAGTCCCACTCCCACTTGAGACCGCTTCATCCCGCCATCTCCTCGCAACTGAGCAACCAAAGGATTACCCCCTGGAACACCTTGGGGCCTTGGGGACTCTGCTCCTGTGTCAGGCCAGCTTCCGTCCTGATGGGTCAGTGTCCTGCCCTATCTGGGGCACAGAGCAGGAGGATTTGAAGTCAGGGGATATCATCTACACCATTGAGCTCACCTGGGAGCCCCTCCCTGGGGGCAGAAAGGACAAGGTGCCATATTACCACCAACAAACCACTGGCAGAGACAGGGGCTGCTGGCTGAGGTGAACAGAGTGTCCAGGGCAGGAGGAGATGGGAGACTGGCACTCCTAGGGGAGGGGCAGGTTGGTCAGTGCCTGCCGCTAACAGTCTGAGTTCAGACATCGGTTTGGCCGCTCACTGATGCTGTGTGGCTGAGGCAAGGCACCCAACACTCTCAGGCCTCAGTGGCCTCATCGGTGAAATGAGGTTGCTGAGGACCAAATGAGCCCGTTCACAGAGGGTGCCCAGAACATTATCTGGCTCTTACGTGGGGAGCTTTCGAGATAGTTCTTGTGCCCTATCCAGTACTTCTATTATTTCCTGCAAGCCTCACGGCAGCTGTGTGAGAGTAGGTTTCATCCCCGGTAGCCCCATTTTTATGATCTGAAGACCGAGGCTGAGAGGTCTAATGACTTGCCCTTGGTCTCATGGCCCATCAGTGCTGGAGCCGTCTGGGACTGAGGCCATTCCTTTTGTGTCCAGCATGGTCCCCATCATTCTGCTGATTTGCAGGTGCTAAGGAGGCATGAGGGGAGATGCAGGCTTGCGGAAAAGGACAGTGGGGGAACTCCATTGACCTCTTTGTTCTACGTAGATAGATAATGGATGCACTTCCACGTTCTCTCTTCACTAGGATATGCATTATCATTCTAGCCCAGTTTTTTGGACCTAAGAAATAATTCAATAAATGAGGGGGAGGATTAGCAGTGGCAGTGGCTGAGAGAGGAGGCCAGGGGATGCAGGTTCCTTGCAAGGTTCTGTCATCGCTGTGCTGGGGGCCTCGGGTCGAGACTTTCCCTCTTTGGACCTCTATGTCTTCATTTTTGGATGAGTGGTTGGACAAGACAATTGTTCAGGTGACTCCCAGCTTGAACTTTCAGTAGAGGTTTGTGAAAGTGCTTTCTGATGGACCCCAATTTGGCAGAGGAGGGAACTAAATTTCACGACAATGTGCCTAGTTGAGGCCTCCCGCCTCCCTCTTCCTCAAGCTGCCTGTGAGGCCTGAGGGGACTGGTCAGATCAGCATATTGGGCCCTGAATGGAGCAGAAGAACCAGTCAGAAGATGGGTTGGGCCCTTACAGGTGACCTCTGACCTCAGAGCCCTGCCCACCCCTTCCAAGTCCCTGCTTGCTGGCTAGGATATTCAATGTGCACCCTGGCTCAGTCTTGGCCCCAAGCCTCAGGTATCCTGGGATCATCCATCACTCTAGTTATTTTCTTCTCTGGCTTAAGAGGATTATCCAGACCGGCTGTCTCACTTGTCAGCATTATGCAGCGACACTTTCCTTCACCAGCCCTGCCTGTCCTGAGCACCGGGGACAGCCAGGCATTCTCCTGTGTCAGGTGGTGCCACAGTCACTCTGTTCTGACATCCCAGATGTTGATGGCAGTGCCCCAGGATCTTGGCAAACAGGGGTGGGACTGACTGAGAGGCTCCTGCATGAACCACCAGCAGGTTCTGGATTTCTGACTTGTTTCTTTGATCTGCATCTGTATCATCACATATTTATACCACATTCTGTTGGAAGGGAATTTAATAAGGGCTGTGAGTGTGCCTAACCTGGAGGAGGGGCCCACAGGAAGGAAAAGTCATGGCTCCTACTGTAACCAATGTATGCATAAAACTGATACACAAGAGACAATTTCAAAACCCTGTGATCCAGAGTGAAATAAAACGTAAGATGTCACGTATCAATGAAGGGAAATTTGCATGCTTTATTTGGGATTAAGCCAGGGTTATGGTGTTATCTATCCTGGAAGGCTTTCTGGAGGAGGCAAGGGGAAGCTTTCTAGAGGAGGCAAGGGGGACACTTACAGTAGGGTTCCTTCCAGTGGGAGGAACCCTATTTTAAGACAGGACAGATCCTGTCCTGGGACAGATGTGACACCTGGACAACTCCCTCCACAGCATTCCTCGAGTGTCTGCATTGCTGGTGCGGAGCCCAGCACCTTTCTGGGCTCCACAGGAGATGGCGAGGTGGCTGGCCGCCTGGTGGGCTGATCTGCCATGGAAACACTGCCCGAGGCCATTACCTGGGACTATATTTCTTTAGGAACAGGCAGCCTCCCCGGGAATTTCATTTCTGCTCGAGTTTGTGTTTTCACACAAGGCTGAGTTTCCATCCACCTTCAAGTGTCCTTCCCCTTTCCCATTTCACGCTCCTGTCCCTAAATAATGTTTGCGTTTTCTATTAATAGGACTGTCTTGATTGTGGCTGGTCCAAGCTGACCTACTTTCTCCAGTTTTTCTATTCCAGAAACGGTGCTGCCTGATTCTCTTAGCACTGCCTACCATTCATCCATTTATTCCGCATGTGGTTATGGGGCTCCTGCTGTTTAGAGACTACAAGAAAAACTATGAAAAACAGTCCCAGGCCCCTGGTGGCTTAGAGTCAAGTCAGGTGTATACACCTCAATGATCTATCCAGGTAATGCAGTGCCATCTGTGCGCCGGGGGGTGGCACTGCCTGTGTGCGTGCATGTCTTCTGCTCAGACAAGGGCAGGAGCTCCGGGCTGGGCACACTCTGGAAAGCATTGGGAGGTGTGGGAGCTCGGTGAGTTGCAATGTTTTTCCAGAGACAAAGTCCTGCAGGGGTAAACTCTCTTGCTTCCAATTTATAATTTCATAACTCGTCAAGCAGAAGAGGCAAAGGCCCAAGGAAAAGACTGCTAGCTGGCTTGCCACCCACTTATGCCCTCAGCCTCATTGCCAGAGACAGGTGAGTCTCCACTCTCTCTACCTGCCCACCCCGCCATTTTGATTTGAATTGAACCTTTCCTCCCCTCTGTCCTCCCACACTGGACTCACGCTCACCTCTGTATGTTTGCTTCTTATGTCGTCCGCCATGAGGAATTTCTTTCCCTTTTCTCCATCACTGCAGTAGAGTTGAAAAACTACTCACTTCCTTTCCACCCACCCCTGTGGTCTCCACACTCATACACGTCCCTGCCTTGTTGAAGCAGGGCTTGGCTGTGACTTGCTTGGACTTCAGGGCAGACAAAGTGTGCGTCTCATCTCTTCCATGAAGAGTTCAGCCATGTGACTTGGCATGACCAATGGGATCTTAGCAGATATATGTGTTCCGTTATCTGGCTATGGCCATGGGAACAAGTCCCAACTGACCCGCTAGTGCACACCAATGGTGGCTGTCCTTTATTCCAATGTGCACCTTAGAGCCAAGCCCAGTGAAGCCCAGACTGATCAGTGTCCTATGGTCACATGGATCAGAGTGAATGATTATTGTTTGAGCCACTGACTTGGGATGGCTTGTGGTAATTATCAGAATTAATCTGGGAATAGGTGGCTGATACAACCACCAGTGATAGAGTCCCTGTTTTCCCAGCACCTTAGGACCCCAAGTTGCTTCCTTCAGGAAGTACTCCCAGATTGACCATGTGTACATTTCTGTTCTTCTGCTCTGTGCCACTTGAGCTCTCTTTGACTGCCCTTTTTGCTATTCTCTGAGGGTACTGTTGCCATCTGTCACAGGGCCTTCCTGCCTTCGTAACTGTGCTGTGAGCTTGACGAGACTGGACTGGGACTAACATATCTCTTTTTGTCACTGTGTCACTTTAGGGGCCAGGCACATAGAAGGCTCTCAGTGTCACCCAATGCTTCAAGAAAAGTGCGTGGTTGTTCTGACACCTCTGGGGTCCTTCGCCACAGAAACATCATTCAGCCATTTAGTATGTAGCCTATGTTTCTAGAATGGGCAGGAGCATTTAGGTGCGGCTGGATCCCAGGGCTGTGGTATCCAGGGACAGTTAGGAGTGTCCCTGGGCGCTTGGCCTGTTGACCTCATTAGCCACCTGGGTTTCAACATAACTATTTTCACTGCTGGACTGATTCTCAGGAAATGCCATGTACCTGGAGTTACTGGGCTCTGTGCCCGAGTTTGTGGGTGTGGGGAGAATAGCCATTTCCTGGACAATTATGTGGTGGCTGTTCTCTGAGGAGGCCGGTGTCCAAAAAACACTCACCCATGTCATCAGCACAGCTTCGAAGGTGGAGATAACTTCCCCTCCAGGCACATCCCTGCCATGGCCCACTGCTTCCACGCCTGGATTGTCCCCCACTCGCTCCAACACACTTGTCCTTGCTTGCTAGAGGCCTCCTTGGCCTGCCAGGTCTGTCCTAATACCACTTTCTCTGGGAAGCCTTCACCTCGCCCTCAAGCAGAAGCTGTTTTCCTTCTTGTGGATCTTAATTTATTCATCTTTTTGGACACTTGAAATTACATTATGTTATAGATATTTGCATAGACACCCTTGACCTCCTCTAGACTGTGAGCTCCTATGGGGGGCAGGGTCCCCTCACTTGCCCATGTATTTCCCAGTAGATAGGAAGAACTCAGTGCTGTTTATTGGACTGAGTTGAATTGCACACTCTCCCTGCTTCTTGCCCCTGTGCCTCCCAGACCCCCACACCTGCATGGCCCTGGAGCAGCCTGGCTCTCCTTGGATTTTTCTCCATCTGGTCCTTTGCTTCTGAGCTCCCTTTGTCATCCAGACTTCTTGTCACATATGCCACTGTCTCTGGACCTTGCCAAGTGACTACCAAATTAATGATAACATAGCTTCAAGTTCACAATGATTCTCTCACATGTCACCTCAATGCTCTAACACAAGGGTAAAAGCATCCAGTTTCAAGTAACACTGATGAAGGAGAAATCAGCCTGTAGGGGGTGGGTTGAGAGAGATCACAAAGAGGCCCCCGCTATATCCCACCTTCATTTTCATACCATTTTCATACCATGTTGGCCTTTTAAAGACAAAGTAAACCCCCTGTATCGAAACAGTGTCTGTCAGGTGCCCCCAGTAAGAGCTTTGGAGGCACATCTCTTTCAGGGGAGGATGTTGTAAATGTGCCATGGTGGGTACCCAGCCCAGTGGACACTCCTGCTCAGAGTCTAGCCTTCCCCAAATCCTTCCACCCAATGCCAGGGGACAGGGTGGAAGGGAGAAGAAATCAGGGGAGGGGACTCAACCACCCCTACTCCCTCCTTCCTGCCTTCTTACACAACTATTCCTGTGCTCCCTGTTGTGTGCTAAACCCCATGGGTGTGGAATGGTGAATGTAGTGGAGAGACCTTTAGACAAGGCTATTACATCCATTAAGATTTGGGCTCAGCTGCACACAACAGAAAGCTCAAGAGATTGTGGTGTAAACAAGGGAGCAGTTTATTTCTCCCTCATTTGAAAGAAGTCTAGAGGTGGCAGTGTCAGGCTGGGATGATGGCTCTGCCTCCCAGTCATCAGGGACCCAGTAACTTTCTGATTTCTGGCCCATCATCTTTAGCTCACAACTTACATCCTCAAGGTGGCCTCCTCTCAAGATGGCTGCCAGAGCTCCTGCCATCTGATGAACATCTGAGGCAGCAGGATGAGAAGGACAAGGGCAAAAGAGTGTACCTTCCAGTATAGACTGTGGGCCAGGTTTATCTGAGTGAAGAGGAAAAGGAGACATTTCTGAAGGGATAAAGGACAAAGATAGGAGTATGCAAGTCATGGCGAGATCTTGAATGAGAAGATTAAAACTGATGGGAGGGAATCCATAGAGACTTTGAAGATTTGAGGGCAGCAGAAACCCAATCCTTGTGTTGCACAAAGACTCAAGTTATGACAATTTGTAGACAGTGGAAAGAGCTAAAAATATAGTTTCCCAAAGGGCTGAGATGATTTCTGGATGAGAACTATTGAGAGGTATTAAAGGATGCTGGTTGTCAAGGAAATGACCATTCCTGCCTTTGGAGCCCAGGGCAGAGGTGCCTCCAGGCTGAGGGTGGTCTTTCCAATGATGATTGCAATAGACTTCTAGACTGCCGACTGGTGACAGGGTACGAGGGAGGGCTGCCAAAGAAACCAGCTGTCTCTAGATAAGATGCAGGTCTCCAGTAAGGGCTGGAAGGGAGCTTAGAGACCACGAGGACTTGCTGTCTTTTATAGGAGTAGAAACTGGAGCCTAGAGGTCAAAGGTATTGCCTCAGCTCACCTACCTAACAGAGAGGTAGAACTAGGAGTAGAACACAGGTCTCCTGCTTTCCAAGAATTATGTGAAAACATTTCTAAAAATAGTGGAGGGGTGAGTAGACCCCACCGGACATGAGGAAGTACTTAGGAGGAAGGGGTGTGGTCAACCAAAGTCAGATACCCTCTCTCCGATCAGCATCACCCACAGGGCATGGCTGCTTGGGCATCTTCCTGTACCTTCCACTGCAGCTGACATTTGCCCCAGGCTCTGAAGAAGGAGGACATCTCATTGCTGGACATTTTAATATCTCTTTCTTCTGCCTTTCTCCTCTACTCTCCCCCTGCCCCCGCCTCCATCATATTGAATCACCCGGGTGTGAAATATAATAAAGCATTGTACCATTCAATCTGTCGGCTATTCCTTAAAGGTGTACTCTAGGTAAATATCCCCTTGGCCTGTGAAAAATGAGCTTACCTGCAACAAATGACTTTGATGAACCTCAGGAGCCAGCCCTCTATCATTCTTTTCCAATTGGCTTCCCCAGCCAAGCATGGTTTCCCTGCACAAATTTGTCTTGCTGAAGGAAAAGTTTGTCTAATTCACTTCACTCCCAATGCCCCAGCTTCCCAGCCTGGGTGTCCCTTTATCCAGCCACCGCTCTCAGAGATGCCTTTCTTCTGGCAGCCAGGGAACTCTTCACATAGTCATCAAATGCCTCACCAAGTCGATCCAAATCAGAATCCAAATTAATCAGTCCTTCCATGAGCACATAACAGATGTGGCTGACTGGAAGCGGACTCAGTCTGGATTTGTGAAATGGATGTTAGTCCATGAGTTGCCACATTCTAGTGCTGTCACTTTGAGAACTGAATGTCTTTTGTACCTCAGTTTCCTCACATAGGAAATGGGGCCAGATAATAATAATATCCAATCTTCCCCCTTCACTGGGCTGAGTATCAAATAATTTTTTACAAGTGAAAGTGCTTTGAAAAATGCCAGTCACTATACACATATAAGCCTTAAGACTCATTATTATTATTGTGGATCGAAACTCTTTAGGGGATGAAAGAAGTTTGTTCATTTATTCAGCAACATTTACTGAGTGCCTTCTCTGTGCCAGACATTGTGAGAGGGACTGGGGACTATTTAAGGGAATAAAAGCATCAAAATTCCTGTTCTTCTGAAGTTTAATTTTATTTCCTCACAATCTACCACATTTTTTGGACTATAAGACACACCTTTCCCCCCAAATTTGGGAGGGAAAGGGGGTGCATCTTATAGACTGAATGTAGCTAACCTGGCTCGCTGGGGGCAGGAGGTGGTGGTGGCTATTTATGTTATTAAGTATTTTAGCACACTTTTCGCTTCAAAATTTTTTTCCTTATTTTCCTCCTCTAAAACCTAGGTATGTCTCATGGTCCGAAAAATATGGTAGTTGTGATGACAAAACCGACGTGCATAGGAATCGGCTACAGGACAAAAGTGTTTATACTATATATTGGTGAACTAAATAATGTATCTTATTTAAGTATCCATTTCCTAAGTATCACTGTGCTATGATGTGTAATTCTATTTAACTGCAACCACCTGTATCAGTATTTTTACAGCGGAGGAACCTGAGGCTTGGGGAGGGAGATAACTTTCCTGAGGTCATGATGGAGAGCTGGGATGGAGGCTGAGGCCTTCGGACTCCCCTGGGCTCCTTTCTCCATGACTCAGCCTTGTTCCTGCAGATGGAGCTTGCGCTGTGAATTCAGGGTCCATAGTGTTCAAGTCAAGTAGTCAGAAAAAACTTCAAAGAAATTACCTCCCACTTGTCTTTGAAGGAAAGGAAGAATTTGCATCAGGGCGGTGGGCCGAGGAAGGCATTCCTCAGAGTGGGGAGATAGCAGGGAGGTGACTAGCCTGGCAGCATGGAAGCTAGGACGGGAGAGGGAGGTTGGGCAGAGCTGGATCATGGAGGGGCCCAAGGTGAAGGCCAGGGCGGGGGTGTGTTCCTGACCAGACAGGGAAGGCAGGGGGCATCTTGCTGTTAAAATAAGAAGCAGACCCTCTCCTTGCCCAAGAGTTTTATTTCTCAGCTTCCAGCATAGTTAGCCTGTAACTAACTAGCTGAGTGATGCTGGGTAATTAGTGTTCTTCCCCTGGGCCTCAGTTTCCCCATCTGTAAGAGGAAGGGGTTGGAAGAGAGGGTCGCCGAGGCTCCTACTAGCTCTGAGATGCCTTGATTCTGTGATTTCATAATGAACTCAAAACATGTACACATGCAGATCACAGCTATGTACCTGCGAGAGCCTTTTTCCTTCTCCGCTGTTGTAATTTTAGATAAGTGCCAAATGCCTCTTTATTCTCCAATATAACAACATTGAGATGATTAAGCCACAGACTGTCTCATAATAATCTGGGCATCCAATTCCAGCTTTCTGATGAAGCCACCACTTACAAGAAAATTGGAAAATTTAATATTTGCAAAAACAAACAATCCCTCCACCCCGTTGAACGAGGCTGAATGTTTTGGGGGACTTAGTGTCTCTCTCCTCAGGTTCTCGATACCTGGAGCTTTATTTTGGAAAGTCTGAGAATCTGGCAACATGCTGCGGTTACAGTCCTTGTTTGGGCCCGTGTCTCCTTCGAGGGTCAGACTCAGGGGATAGATCTGTGGCCTCTGTGAGAGGGTGAGCCTCTAGAGGTAAACTTTAAAGGGAACTCACACAGCTCAGACCAGTCACGAAAGAAATGAGAGCCACCTCGATGGATCTCTTGTGCAGAGTGGTAACTGATGACGGCGATAGTGGTTCAACACATTCAGCGCCCGTGGGGTGCCAGGCAGGGTCCTCGGCACTTTACTTGCATTAATTCATGTAATCCCCCTGCAACCCTCTCGGGTGAGTACTATTATCATCCTCATTTTGCAGAGGGGGAAATGGAGGACCAGAGAGGTTCAGAAACTCGCCCAATGCCACATAGCTAGTCAGAGATGCAGTTGGACTCTGAATCTGACAGCCTGGCTCCAGGGCACTGTTCTCCCATGATGCTCTACAGCTTGGCAAAGTTTCCAGCTTCTGCTGTCAGGAACCATTTCCCACCTCTCACCCTCAGTCGCCCTTGTTATTCATGCAGATCTGCATCACACAACAGGGTGAGGAATGACTTACTCATTTGGGCATCTGACCGATGGACACCCCCTTCCACCACTGTTGAGCACTTACTAGTGCCAGGCACTAGGGATGAGGGATGAACACAGACTTCCTCTGGGGGTTTCATGTTCTAGTGAGAAAATCAAGAGACAACAGGCACAGTGTGCTGGGGCCACAGGGGGCCCGGATGGGGAGTGACGTCCTTCGCAGGAGTCAGCATAGGGCAGAGGACCCTCTTATCCCCTTTGCTTCTTGCCACCAGGTCTGCTCACCATGGATCCCTCCAGCCTGCCAGGCTTCGTGCATCCTCTTATTTTCCACTGCCAACCCCATTACCTTCTTCCCTTTTGTCCCCCAGTCACCTCTTCTTGGTGGCTTTCTCTACTTCTCCTTACCCTTCTGTGGCCAGTGGCCATTGCCTCCCTGTCCTGATGCTCCAATGCCCAGCACTGGGGTGGCTCCGGCTGGAACCCCCTCTTAGCATCACCGGTAAAACCATGAACCAGGATGTTTGAGCTGATGTGGGTATGTTAATCAGGCTTCTCTGGAGAAACAGAGCCAATAGGAGATACATATAAAGGGATTTATTTTCAGGAATTGGCTCCCGTGATCATAGGGGCTGACGAGTCCCGGGATGGGCAGTCAGCAAGCTGCAGACCCCAGAGAGCCTGCAGTGTAGTTCCAATCTGAGTCTGAAGGCCTGAGAACCAGGGGAGCCAAAGATATAAATTCTAGTCTGAAAGCTGGCAGGCTTGAGACCCAAGAAGAGCTGATGTTTCAATCTGAGCTCAAAGGCCAGAAAAACCCTCAATGTTCCAGCTCATGCATCAGGTAGGGGGAGTTCCCTCTCATCTAGACTTTTTGTTCTAGTCAGGTCTTCAACTGATTGGATGAGGCCCACCCATATTAGGGCAAACAAACTTGTTTACTCAGTCTATGGATTCAAATGTTAATCTCATCCAGAAATACCCTTATAGATGCACCCAGAATACTGTTTGACAAAATGTCTGAGCTCCTGGTGGCTCAGTCAAGTTAACCGTCACAGGAGACAGCTGATGAGGGGGCAGCAGTGGATTGGATGGAGGCTTCCAGCATTCTGTGGACTTCTATGGGCCTGACTGGCCCTGTGAAGGTGGAGGAGGCAAGAGAGCAGAATAGTTAAGGCATGGGCTCTGGAGTTGGGACTGCCTGGCTTTGTACCCAATCCTTGCTCCTTGTTTTATTCATAATCTGGGACAAGTAACCTCTCTGTGTCTTAGTATCCACATCCCCAAAAGGGAATTGATAATTGTAACTACCTTTTAAGACTATTATATATATTAAGTGAACTCATGCACATAACACATCTAAAACAGTGCCCAATACATATGAACTACTATTATCCCAGGCTTCTGAACTAGTGGCCTGTGGGGGATCTGGCTGGTTCGATGGGGACAACTTTGGTCTCTGGGTGCCCTACCCTTTCAGGGCTGCTTGAGTAGTAGGCATCAGTCACACTTGTGAACTTCCTGGTACAGTGGCAGGAAAGTTAGGCGAGGGATTCAGGAAGTCGGTCCAGCGTCCAGTTGTCACACCTCTCCTGCCCAGCTGGAGACTTCAGGACTCTCCCAGGTGCCCATAAAGCTGGGAGAGAAGCAGGGAAAAGGGCCTGCTGCATGCTGGGGAGAGGACAGTGGTCTCCCAAATAGGAGGGGAGGCTGGACTTCTGGAATGAAATAGTAGCAAGCCACTGTTGCCAGTGGTCTAAAGCTGCATCCTCCAGCTTGGCAGCGAGGAAGCCAATTCCTCCTCTAGTGGCCTTGGCTGCCTCTGAGTCATCTGTCTGGGAAGAGGAGTGGTATTTATTGACCTGTCACCTCTCATCAGGCGTCATTTCCTAAGTAAGTCAGAGGACTAGGGCCAAAGCCTTTCAAAGGAGACTCACTCACAGGAGTTTATAAATCATCTATGCTGCTATCCCCATTTCACAGATAAAGAAATTGAGCCCAAGATTGGGGAGAGAATGGCAAAACTAGTAATTGTCCATAATACTCCCAACAGCCCCCCAGAATTGACATGATCACCTGTTTCTACCAGTAAAGAGCTGGGGTTCAAACGGGTCTCCTGAATCCTTTGCCCACTTTTCTCTACTGCAACATGGAGTCAGAGGTGTAAGTTACATTTAAAGAAATAACTCCTTACGCTAAAGGGAGGGCTCTCAGGTAACACTAATATCACAGAGGAGCAGCTGTGAGGTGGGGAACTAGTTTAAACCCCAGAAATCACCCCACATTGACCACTATCTCAATCTGTAAGTCAAGCTGGCCTTGAGCCCTCTCCTCTCTTACCCTTCCCTTCTCTGTGTTTCCCTCTGGCAGATACGTCTCTTGTCTATTCAATACCTATTCCATTCCACCCTCTCCTCTGCTTTAAAGCCTTCTTATACAGGAATGGTCATTGTGTACAGGATGGCTGAAGCTCCGGGGGTGGGTAGGACCGCTCAGGAGAGTGGGTTGAGTGAGAAGAGAAGGGACCTGCTTCCAATCCTAGGGGGATGAGCTTCCATCTAAACAGTAAGCAGAGGAAGCTGAAAAGAAATGTTTTGAAATGTTGATAAAGAACCAAAGGTCGTACAGTGTTAGGAAGCCAAGGAGACCAAAGCTTGGGGGAGGAGGTTGTTGAATCATGGTGGGGACTGAGTAGAGTGACAGCTGAGGAAGGTCCTGGGGGCTTGGGAGTGCCATCAGCATGGCCAATGAGAGTGGTTGTGGTAGTGGGTGAGGCGGCACCCAGATGACAAGGGATTGAGATCTTAGAGAAACTGAAAAACTCCAGGCAGTGAGAGAACTTCCCCTGACAGGAAGCAGTGGTGCGGGATGTTAAGATGATGGAGAAGGCATTTCCCAACGTAGGAGCCTGCTTTAGGCTCCTATGCTGAGCATGCTTTAGGACCATAAACATAATGAGAGCCGCTGACATTCACTGCGTGACATCCCTGTTCTAAGTGTTTTATGGGGCTATCTCATTTCATTGTAATAACTGTATTAAGTAAGTGTGGTTATTATTCCAGTGTTCAGACATGGAAATGGAGGCACAGAGAGGATAAGTAGCCTGCCCAGGTACTGAGTACCAAGCAGGGATTCAAATCCATGCCTTCTGACTCTGCAGAAGGGGTGCAAGCCACTAGGGAGGGCAGATCACAGACCCTCCAGAGCTTGGGGATGATTGATCTAGCAATGGTCTAGAAGAGATGGGAAAGGATGGGATCAATAGTCCAGGTGGAGGGGTCCACCTTGGCAAAGTAACAGAATACATCTTCCTTTGAGACATGAGGGAGGCTGAAAGGATGGATGATAATGATGCAGAGTCTCCGAGGCAGAGGGAGGCAAGTCAAGGCAGTACATATGAGATGACCTTGATCTTCCCAGGAAAGTAGGTAGCAACCTACCCCAGTAAAACGGGTCTTCTTTCTCACCCACTTCCTTTTATTCCTTTTTTGCCCAACCCCCTCTTCTGTTTTCATCTGGAAGAAACAACCCAGGCCATAGTCTCTCATCTAAACTGGGCATTTGTTTGTCAGTGGGGAATTAGGTTATTGTGAATAAACAGAGGAAGGGGAAATAAATTCAAACAGATTGCCCTGAGGAAAGACTCTGAGAGTTGAGGAAGAATGTGGAAATGTGAAAGGATAAAAGGGGTAAGTACTGTTTTGATTTTATTTCTAGGACCACTGAGGGGAAGTGCAAGTCTTGGTGAGGCATTAAGAGTTTTGTTTACTGCTCCTATGAAGGAGGAAATCAGAAGTCTGGAGTCTGTGAGTTTGGGGTCTCAAGTTAGGACTCTTGTAATGAATGGATTGGACAGCAGAAAATTTTTAAAAAGTTTAACTTTAAGAAACTTAATGCATGCTAATAACAGAAGCTTAGAAAGTACAGAAATGTATTAAAAAGCCAGGAAATCATTACTATTTTGGATGTGTTTCCTCTATTGTTTTGTCTATGTAATAAAAAATTTTGAAATTGCACCATATCATATTTTTCTGTATAGTTGCAGGCATTTCTCCATGCCATTAAAACTTCTATAAAACATACTCAAAAAAGTAGAGGGTGGGCAATTAAAATTATTTGTAGTTAATTTAGTTCCCTGGTTCAAAAAGGCAAACATGCTTTTCAACTGCTGGACAGCAATCCTCCCTAGGGGGTCACTGCGTTTATTTGGCCCTTCCCCTTGTGCAAGAGGGTAAGTAGTCCGCTCCCAGTGGCTTGCTTTGGTGTCAGTAACCTGAGGAACATCCCTGTGTGCAAACCTTTGTTTGCAGTTGGACTATTTCCTTAGGATGAATTCTTAGAAGCAAAATACCTGAGGTGAAAAGGGTGACTATTTTAAAGACTGTTTCTAGAAAGCTGGCTTCTATCAGTTTGCACCCCTCCACAGGGGCATGAAGTGCATGTAAATTTTGGGAGTGCCCAAACTCTGGAAGGCTGGGGTTGGGAAGGACGGCACTGACATCCTGATTTGGACTCGGAACTTGGAGCCAGCTGGGAGGCTGTTTGTTGCTCTGCTCTGGGTAGTCATGGCTGCCTACCAGGTGTTCTGGGCTCACGGTTAGAGACCCACAGTGAGTCTTGCCCTGGTGGAAGAGGGGGCAGGGTGCTTGGGCTGTGTGCCAAAGTGCTGGGTGCGGGAGAAAGCAATCCTGCAAATGATCAGTAACATCTGAACAGCAGTGGCTCTCTTCCTCAGTAATAAACCTTTCGAAAGTCTAGTAAATGTGACAAAGCTTCTCCCCGGACACACACACACTTTCTTCAATTTCAAGGGATTCATTGATCCACAGAGGTCTTAGGGTTGATGAACACTAGGTTAAGAACCTCTGCGATGGAGACCATTAGCGATTCTGGCCCTCTTTCCAGGTAGTTCAGCACTTTGGGGACTCTGTTCTGTGCTAGAAATGTCAGGCCCAGCTCAGGATAACCGTAATGGTCTGCATCTGTCCTTTTCGGCCCAAATCCCTGCATTGATAGCGCCTTCATGTGAATCGGGGGGAACTCTGATTCTCAGCACTAGGGGTTAGAGAAGGTGTCTGGACCACAAGCTGGGGGAGAGTGCATGGGAGAAAAAACACACTCATATTCACCCACATATATGTATATATTCCCAGATATAAACATACTTTCACACACATACACATCACTTTCTCATACCCCCCCACGTATGCATTCTACAAGTACACACCCACATCCACACATATGTATTTCCAGAGGCACACGTACTTTCCTCCCCACCCCTAGCTTTAAGCCCTGTCCTCCACGGCCTCTGGCTCAGCGCTGGGGCTTCTCTTTCTTCCTTCACTTGGTCTTGGCCTAGATTCCCCCTCCCTCTCTCTTTTCCTCCCACCCAAAGGTAAATAGACCCTCCTGACTTCAAGCAAAGCACAGGAGGAAAGTGGTAGATAAATTTAACAAGCATTAAAGTTAATATATAATTTAAATATGTATAAAATTATTCTGCGCATCGATTAGAAAATGGGCTGTTGACCATTTCAAAGCAACAATCAATTTCAGAGTTCACAGGTCAGGTCAAGTTTCTTTCTAATGATCTACAGAAGCAGCAGCATTAGGGAGATAATGAACTCCACGGGCTTACAGAGGTGATCTATGGCCGGGTGGCTGTGGGGCTGCCCAGCAGCAGCCAGGGTGGGCTGCAGACCAAGTTCTCCTGTGGGCCTGTGTAAAAGCTTGGCTGGGCAACAACCTGTGATGTAATCAAGGCAGCCTGTGGGATGACTTGCCTTTTTTTTTTTTTTTAAGGCCACGTGGTTGCCAGAGCTCTTGGTTGTCAATGGGCAACGGCAGTGGAACCCCATGAATGTGGTTTGTGAGGACAGCTTCTGTTTTTCTGGGAAGATGGCCTGACAGGGGCCGGGTGGCTTGGGGGAGGGCGCAGACTGATGAGATGTGACCTCACTGCTGGTCTGTCCCAGGGGCTCAGGCCACATCTTGTCGATAAGCAGAGATCCACCAAATTACTGAGCGGTTCCACAGCTGGAGGTGGAGGACCTTTCGAGGGGTGTCGCTAGGTCCCTTTATAAAACTGAGAGGCACCAAGACTTGGGGAGAGGGAGGGTAGAGGCACTGGAATGGGACATTGGCCCAATGACGACGGGAATCAAGGACATGGTGAGTAGTTAAGGCTGCTGCTACCTTCATACACAGCTTTCAGTCCCCTTCTGACCCCGGGAGGACATGGGGAACCAATGTGGCTCCTGGCTCTGAACAGGATCAGGGATCCCAATCTGCCTTGTAGTCACTTTCAGCTCTTGACCAAAGGGCAGGTGGACTCAAGGCAAGAGACCCTAGATCCCAGAGCTTCCTTTTTTTTTTTTTTTAATCTTGAGAGTCATTTGCTCTGAAAAGGCCTTGAGATTTTTTTTAAATTTTAAAAAAGATTTTATTTATTTTTACAGAGAGGGGAAGGGAGGGAGAAAGACAAGGAGAGAAACATTAGCCTGCAACCCAGGCATGCGCCCTGACTGGGAATTGAACCTAAGACCCTTTGGTTTGCAGGCTGGCGCTCAATCCACGGAGCCACACCAGCCAGGGTGGCCTTGAGATTTTTTGATGTAATGAGATGCCGTAAAAAATGTCTGCCCAACTCACTACACCTGAGTTGATCTAGCCTTCCTGCTGGTATTTGAAGGGCAATTAAGAAGGTTCTCTGGCCCCCTCACAGATGGCTCTCAGGGAGACTTGTTCTTGATGCCTGAAAGTCTACCACTAGAAACATGTTTATTCCATTGATCAACACATTCCCTTTTTTTTAAGGTGTCCATCTGCCCTGCAGGTCACTGGTTTACCAGTCCAGAGTAGGTAGTCAATTTGGTGGGAAGTGGTCTCAAGAGGGAGGGAGGAATGCTAGCCGAGGAAACAGAGGAGCCAGTGTCTAGTTGTCTTCAGTGCCATGGTGTGGACAGGGTCTGTGGGTCAGCCCTGAGGGCCCCCTGAGGGTTCGCGCTGGCCATGAGCCTCTGACAACACTGCCCTGGGGACTAGTGAAGGCAGTGGGGAGGGAGAAGAGGGGAACTGGGAGAGAGAAAGGAGAAGGAGATGGAAGGAGGGGAGAGGTTGAAAAAGAGTTGCCCCCAAGCTGTCTTGGCCACTTATACATCTCCATTTGAACATGCTGATTCCTAGTCCTTCCTGCCGCCCCATTTCTGTCCTGTCTTCCTTCAGATCTCTCTGTTGGAAAAGTGTCCTGAGCATCCCTTTCTCAGCAGTTACTGATCCCTTCCCTGCACCGCACCCCCAACCCCCCCACCCCCCACCGCCCCGGACCCTGTACATGAATGTACATGCTCAGTGGACACAGTGATCAGCTGGTTTCCCTCCCTGCTTGACTGGCAGCTCCTTGAAAGCAAAAACCGGTCTTTTTTGCTGTGGTATCCCTGGGCTGCTCAGTGAATGGCATCCCCGTGGTAGATGCTCAATAAATGCTGTTTGAGCTGAACACAGGCATAGCAGCTGGCTGCTGGGGTTCATTCCATTCCACGCATGCCCAGTCATGCCTGGGGAGGGCAGATTACACCCAAGGAAGCCAGGATGGAGGGTCCTTTCTGAGGGGTGTTTACAGAAGGACCACCCATGGTGCATGGAGCAGAGGAGGCCCTGTCCTGTTCTGTCCTAATGATGGCAGCAAGGGTGGCAGTGTCAAATTGTCTAGATGTCCAGGAGCCTCCCAGATTTCCCCCTCATTGCACTTGGCAAACTTCCTTACTGTACCCTCTACTCCTCTGTCTTCTTGGGTTTCTGCCCTGCTTTGGGTCCAGGAGGCCTTGAAACTTTAGGCTCCTGTCCTCAGGGGCAGATGTGACTCTGGAATGCATGCCTAGTTTAATCCCTACAAGACCTCTGGAGAGAGGTGTGTGTATGTGGGGGGGAGCGGGCAGGTAGACAAGAAAGCTTCTAATAATTCTGAAAACACTAGAAACTGACACCCAGGATGGCCCCCTGGAAACAGTTGCTATTGAAGAAGAGATGTCAGGGCACCATGGAGAAATGTATCGTAAAATTTCCACTGAGAATGGCACCTGTGCCCCCATCTCCCTCCCATGCTCATCAGCCCTCTCCTGACTCTGCCCCATGTGCTGGGGGAGAGCAGGTGTCATGAGCTGCACCCCACAAAGTGGTGGGGACGAGTGGTTTGGCTCAATTCTGGCCATTGTTTCAGGAGGTGTAAAGAACAACCCCACGAACAGGTTTGTAACAACCTTCTTCTTCCCCTCATTAATCTCGTGAAGTGGAGGAAGCAATGTCTGTACATTACTGAATTAACCAGGCATGTAATTAGCGCTCAGGTGCTCAGCGGAGGAAGAACCGCTCACGATTAGTCAAATTTAGCTTTAATGCCCTAAAGTTGGGGGAGCTGCCTCATCGCCCACGATCCCTAGTATCCTCTTCCTACCGCCCCTCTCTCATGCTCATGGAATTTAATATTTATGGTGTTTGTGAATGTTTATGGAAATTTATGTAACTGTTCCAAGTGCTGTAAATCATGTCCTGACAAGCGAAGTCCGTGATTGTGGTGCCTGGACAGCCAGGAGCCTGCAGGAGCCGGTTGTGGGAGCAGTTGGCCTTCCTGCTATTTCAGAATCTTCCATGAATTGGACGGAGATGAATGCTGTTGTTAATTCAATGGTAATGGGGCCCTGATTATGAGACCATCTTTGTAATTTGTGTGGGGATTTGTCTACCAGGTGACACTGTGTTCCAACAAAGTGCTTTTGCTGCAGAAAGAGATACATGAGGTCTTAGATCACAAAGGTACCTCGCAAATTGTCAGGACCCAGCCCGTCATTATGCAGATGGGGAAACTGAGGCTCATGTTGGGAAGCTGCTTGTCCGTGATCACACAGCTAATGGCAGAGTTATGACGTGTGGCTCCTCAACACTGTGTGGCCTTCTCTAGACTTCTTGACTTGGATCTGACCCACCCTGTTCCAAGAGCCAGTGTTCTGGAAGCTACCCTTATGTTAACAAGCCCAGTGGGGGACTGATACACCTGTGGAGGGATCTTTCGATGGAGGTAGGGTGTGGTGGGAGAAAAGAGACCTATGTTTTCCTCTAAATAGAGATGTCTTGCTGTGCTCTTAGGAGCTTAAAGGGTAGCATATGAGTGAATAAAAGTAATGCATGATAATGCTTTGGGTACAGGGAGCATCTTAGTCATGGGCCTGGGGAGTTGAACAGCTTTTGTGGAGTGGAGTGACTATTCCATGCTGTTCAAATTATGTCTCCTAGAAAGAAGACATAAGACAGGTGGTGTCCTGACAGGCTAGTCAGTTTTCTTCACTACTTTATCTGTTTTGGACAAAAGATGACATGCAACTTCAAAGCTTTTGTTTCTAAAGTCAGCTCCCCCATCATGTAAGTATGAGGTTCTAGCCTCAGCCTTTCCAGCTCAATTTCCTACAACTTCCTGGTAAATATCTTCCCCAACAGGCAAACCAATCTCAGGCAGACCTTGGAGATATTTTGGGTTCAGTTCCAGACCACCACAATAAAGTGGTTATTGTAATAAAGCAAGTCACATGGACTTTTTGATTTCCCAGTGCATATAAAAGTTATATTTACACTGTACTGTAGTCTATTAATTGTGCAGTAGCATTGTGTCTAACAACACAATGTATATACCTTAATTAAAATACTCCATTGTGAAAAAATGCTAACCATCCTCTGAGCCTTCAGCGAGGCATGATCTTTTAGTCGGTGGAGGGTCGTGCCTCCTCCATGTCGATGGGAGTGCAGTCTCTGCAAAGTGCAATAAAACGAAGCACAATAAACCAGGTGTGCCTGTGACTATACCCCAGAGCGTGGCTTGATCCCTTTTTTTCCCTACCACAGTCCCGATCTATCTGCTCATTTTGGGAATGCTCCTCAGTAGCCCAGACTAGTTCAACTCAAACCTCACCTGTGGCATGAAGCCTCCTCTGAGTGTTTTGGGGAAAGAACCCCAGGAACCTGGAAGACTTCACTGTCACAGGAGATCAAATAGGGTTGACATGACTGCCTTTGCTCCGAGGGCTGCCAGCCAGGCAAGGCCATGGGGGAGGCACGTGTGAGGGAAAGGGCCGGAGCAGAGAGGGGCCAGAAAGATAAGGCCAGTACACATCTTTGCCAGGTTCAGACATTTGAACTTGAATTAGAACTATAGAAGCGTTTCCTCGAAAGGATGGTAACTGCTGACAAGGGCTTATTCGTGGAGCATAGATATTCTTAATCAGCTTTGTATTAACTTGCATATGTTTATAAGCTCACCTCTAAGGGGCTTAGTACTTATATGTGTTTGGCTTATCTCCCTATTGAAATTATTCAGAGTTAGAGTTCTCTAAGATTCATGGGTGTGCCCCAGAATGCTGGTGCTCAGATTTTCTGAGCATTGACATGGATTTTGCATGTCTTGCTGTTGGAACCTCCTCTCCTCTCTTGTTTCTTGCATCGAGCTTAGATCTGGAGGCCAGAGGTGATCAGGAAACAGCAGTAATGTGAGATTACCTGACCCAATGCAAAATAATGCCAGGCACGCCCCCGCATAGCTCTTTGAGTCTGCATCTCTTTAGAAGTGCACCATTTTAGAGCCGTTTAATTTCACTATCTGCCAAGTCCCTGGTGTTTGAATCATATCAGAACATTTCAGTGAGGTCTAAGATACCCAGAATTCCCTCTTTCCTCATTATTACTGGTAACTTCTATTCTGTTTTGCTTTTATGCAAAATGATGACAACAGAGTTTCACCCCACCTTAGATACGACATGTCTCTAAGTCTCTCATCTCCAAACAGTACGTGCCCAAAGTTTATTGTTTGGGTACTCATTGATGGCCCTGGTCTCTCATTCTTGAATCTCCTCCTTTTGATAAAACACGCTCTTTAATTACAAACGTGCTCCAGACACTGGCCGTTCATTCCCCATTCAGCAACAGCAAACCTGGAACGGAAGCAGGGAGGTTAAGGGAAATGTTTGAGGCCTATAACTAATTCTTGCACTTTAGCTCTGTCCTGCACTCGCTGTGTCCAAGCTCGACTTCCCTGAAACAAGCAGGATTAGTGCATAAAGGGAAGCCAGGGTCGTAATTACACCATGTGTGACAGGGCAGGAGAACCACCACATAAATCCCCGGACAATTATTAAAATGGCCCAGTGCATTACACAAATTACAACAGGCTGGGACTTTTGGGGAGAGGGAGGGGAGTGAAGAACCAGTATTTAAGTGTTCTTGTAAGCCATCTAAGATATTAATGTTGCAAAGCTCCTTATGAATATTTAAGAACGTAAAATGGAGCTCTGCGCGGTTCCACATCACCGCAGAAGCCTGGAATACAGTTGAGCCCACTTAAGAAGGCAGAGCCCCAGTGCCCAGCAGACTGGAGGCAGATGAAGCGGGGCTAGTGCATTTGCAGGGAAATGCTCCTCACAGGCTAGTGTAATGATGTTGCATCATGTCCTTAGCAAAGGGAATTTAGTTAAAGACTCAGACAACTTTTATGGGCGGGACTCCCAAGGAATTATTAACCCGTTTCCCACTTTCCCATGATATTAGGAGATGGATGTTGTCCCTGATTGGGTTTTGACACAGAACTGGTGAAATCTCCGTTTACCCATTCTGTTCAAGGCCAGGTTGTGCGGACCCTCTTGAAAGTGGAGTCGGGGGACTACTTGGCTTGTCAGGCAGTGATTTCTCAGAGTTACATTTGTGTCCCTTTTAAGCTGATTCCTTACGGGAGACAACTGGCTCCAGGTTCTTTTCAGGAATGATGGAGTCCCCCGGATAAAAGGAACAAGCTACTCTGCCAGAAGTGGTGGTGTTCCTAGAAACCAAGTTAGATGGCACCTTTCCCAGCATCAGACCTGGTGAGATCTTGTGCTGGAAATGGAGTGCAGGCTCTTCTTCTATAGGTGGCTGGAGAGAGCCAGAGGGACTCAGGTGAAAAGTATAAGTAAGGACTTAGAGGTTTTGGTTCAGGCTTCAGCTCACCCCACGGTCTTACATGTCCTGCTTTTCCCACCTGTCAAATGGTAATAATATTCTTGGCATGTCTGCCCATCCATGGAATAATAGATGTGGGTACATTTAAGAAGAAGGGTGCTTTAGAATATGTGACATTCCGTAGATACGTCAACAGTATTATTCATCTATTTTTTTTCCTTCTCTTTGCCAGTGAGTCTGCTTTATTACACTTCATACTGCCTCCAGTTAAAGGGACAGAAGGAAATGAAGTTATCCCCACCCAATGCCCTGCCCGGCCCTTCCAGACTCCTGGCCACCTCCCTTGAGGATCAGGGTGGCTCCGAGGCTGGAGGCTCTGTGGCCTCTGTAGCAACCTGTGGCTGGGGTGGCCCGTGAGAAAATAGAACAAGGGTTTGCCTGAATGAAGGGATCTGAGAAGACCCGAGAGGGTCCTTCAGTGCACAGTCATGTTGGGGCGAGAGAGGAAAGGAGACTCCGTGCCCTGCAGAGCTTTAGGCCCCAGACAGAGGGAAGGGAGCACAGACTTAAGGGCAGACAGACAGACAGCCTATACTGATGCCCCTCAAGGTAAGCCTAGCCATGGAATGTTCTGGGCGTGCAGGTCCTCTCCACAGTTCAAGTGGAGAGTAGCACTTGTCCGAGTAGGTCCTGGGTTTCATACCCACATGGTATCAACAGCACACCGAACACCCTGAGTTAGCAGTATATTCATTTCCTCAGAAGCTCATGACAAAAGAATTCCTTGATCTCCTTGTTTTTCAAATTTTGATCTTGATAACTGCTGTTTATTGAGATACCACACAGCCACCTGAGAGGTAGATACTATTGTCTCCATTTGACCCACAGAGCTCAGGGAGCCCCAGGTTCTTCTCAAGAAAGACTTTCTGCCTGGCCCAGACCCTGACACCTGCTGGAACCCTCATGGACACTCCCTGCCTGGCATAACCATAGAAGACACTGTGAGCCATCGGTTAAATCAACAGCTTCATTAAATCAACACAAATAAAGCCCTAAAACACCGAGTCAGCAACTTGTGTGCATCTCATAGGCCTATCTCCGTACTTACTGGCTTGTGTGACCTTCCACAGCTCATTTATCCTCTTGGAGCCTCAGTTTCTTCCTGGAACACGGGTGGAAGGAGATGAATAAGAGTACCTGCCTCTTTGAGTTAATGTGAGGATGAAATGAGCTAATGCCTATGAAGTGTTTCGCACGTGGCACAGATCACATGCACGCTAGGTGGTACTTAGCATCTCCATCAGAGGCCTGAGATTCATTCCACTGAGAGCTTCAAACTCAGACACCTGGAGGAAAAAATCATGTGTTAACCCTTTATCTGCTAACAGTGTTACAAGCCTAACATCATGAGGTATAGAGTAGACAACCTCAATGGTCTCTTTCAACTTTGAGATTTTCTATTAAATGTTCTTGGGGTGATTGAGACCCTGCAGGAAGGGGTACAGAAGAGGTGCCCAGAGGCCTTGGAGGGAGGAGTCAGGAGGTGAAAGAAAGCCTATTGCAAGGAAGGGATGGTTTTTAGGAGGGGCCTGTTTCTGCAGGTTTCTGGGCCAGTCTGATTCTTTGCAGAGCGCTCCCCTTTGATGGTCTTCATTAGCTGTTTGAGGCAAAGGTGAACAAATCTGACTATCCCCCTGAATAACATGTAATTTGCATTAATATTTGTTAGGCATTGTGCTAAATACTTGGTCATTGAATCCTCACTCACAATAACTACCACCAGCCTTTTTTGCTCTTGGAGAAATCAAGGCCAAGCAGCACAGCTGGGCAGTCATGGCACCGAGGTTGAACCCAGGCATTCTGAATCGAGAGCTGTGCTCTTAAATGCCACAAGCGTTTGTGAAAATGTGATGCTTTCAGCCTGACTCTGGCCCCATGGTCCCTTTGCAGTTGCAGTATTCATGTGGCCCCAGTCCTCCACACGCTTAGCACTTAAAAATAATTAGTATCTACCCCGTGCCAACTGTAGTCTATAGTTGGGAAAGAGGCTACTAGATCCTAAGAGCTCGAAGGGTTGGGATGGGGTTTGTGTTGGGACATCTATACTCTGTCAACTCCTTCTTGTCTGAGGATCTGCACCCATTCACAGACTGGGGACAAACAGTCTGAGCCCAGGGGTCAGAGCGGTCCTTTCTTCCCTGAAACGAACTGGCTTGCAGGGGTGCTGGTTGTTCCCTGAGGATTACAGAATCACAGACGTGTGGAGTGGAAGAGCCCTTGATCTCGTCAGCACTGTAGCCATGCTGAAGAAGACAAGATAAATAAACAGTTTCAAAGGAGGGGACTTCACATACGTGCACTGTACAATCCATTTTACTCTTGATTGGAAAACCCCTGTCTTTTTCCTTTTTCAATACAGATTCCATTCTTAGAAAATTTCTGACTCTTTCAGCCCTCATCCATCTTCTTTTTCTTTGAATATGAGGGGCATTTACATTCTATAGACAACCACATTATTATATTCTTTTGGTGTTCTCTAATCGTTTCATGTGGAAGAGTTTTGTTTCTAGTAAACTCATATCTTGGATGGTAAGTGCTTTGAGGGATGGGGTTTATGCACCAGCATAGTGCCTGTATGAACAGGTACTCAGTAAATAAAGGGATGGACAATTGGAGAGACACTATCTTCTCTTCTCTGGAATTCTCCATTGAGTCTAGCACAGGACTGAATACATGGTATATGTTCTTTGATACTGCAGACCCTCCACAGATTAATTCTTTCTTTTTTTCTTTTTTTAAAGAAGCCTCATGCCCAGTACTTGGGGACCATGGAGTCTGCTGTGACAGCCCTGGTATGGCCTTGGAGGAACTGTTTCATCCTATTTGCCTCCTGTTGGGGCTTTCTATCTGGTACTTTTTACCAAGAGAAGTATAGGTGATGGTACCCTCTTGGAAGGCAAAGGTGTGACTTGACAGGCCCATTGGTTTTGGGTAAAACAATCTTGAAACAGGCAACTATTTTTGGAGGTTTCCCCTAGAATTCCAATGAGGGACGTCAAATCAGATTGTGGTAATTAGAAAAACGATGGAGTCCTCTAGGTGGACTTCAAAGATGTTCTTCAGTGGTTTTCCAAACTTAAACACATGTTTTTTGAAGCTTCAGAGCCCTTCCTCAAACAAAATCTCACCTGTAAGCCTGTAAGTAGAGTTTGAAGCTTCTCTGATGGAAGTGGAGGGTGATGTCCAGAGAGCCTAGCAGCATTCCTTGCTACTGGAGGCACTGTGAGAAGCCCTGTGGTTTCTTGGAGAATACTGTGAGAACCAACATTGGTGTCTATAGGGGACAATCGTCATTCATTTTGGTGACTCAGCACCTAAACCGGCTTTCCATTCTGGGGGAAACATAATTTTGGATCAGGATACATTTATGAATATGCGAGCACTTATTAAAGATGTTTAATTCAACATGCCAGCCCAAGTATCTCTAATAAAAAATTTCTAAAATTTTTAATTTTTTAAAGATTTTATTTATTTAGAGAGGTGGGAAGGTAGGGAGAAAGAGAGGGAGAGAAACATCGATACGAGAGAGAAACATCTGTCCGTTACCTCTTGCACACACCCCAGGCGGGAACCAGACCCACAACCCTGGCATGTGCCCCGACCAGGAATCGAACCAGCGACCCTTTGCTTTGCAGGACAATGCTCAACCAACTGAGCCATGCCGGCCAGGGCAAGATTTCTAATATTTTTTAGAAGGCTTACTGAAATTTGTAGTCAATAATGGCCCATAAGGAATGAAAATAAGATGCCAGAAAAGTTTGATATAATGTAAAGAATGAAAAAAAATTAGGCAGTTAAGGAGGTTGAATGGAGTTACGATATGCAACCTCCTCACCCATCCATTAACTCTTCTCCCCAAGGAGGACTGGAAGACACTTCTTTTACCAAATCACTGAGAAAGCTCATAGTGGGGACTGCCAAAACCTTTAAAAAGGGCCATAGCAGCGCTTATCTTCATGCCGAGAGTTCTGTAGCTGAAATGGGATCCTGATTTCATTAGGGATACTAGGATTCCCAGGGGAAGAGACCAAGAAGTGACGCTTGAAAAACCTCCAGAGGCAAGGTGGTGCATGTATTATTTAATGTTCTTAATTGCGACAGAATCCATGCTGGCTGGCTTAAGCAGAAGAGAGATTTTATAAAGGCATATGAGGTACTACCCAGGATGCCCTGGGGGTGGGGTGATTAAGAGCAGAGCCCGGGGCTGTGGGATGGCTTTGATGAGACACAACTGCTCCTTGGCACCGGCAATGCTTAGGACTGGACACCAGACCTCTGTATGCTCGCCATGGCGGGGCTGGTTGTCTCTACCACGTGCTTGCTAGACGTCAGCTCCACCGCACAGAATGCCTCTTCCTTTCGCTCCCTTCTTAATGCAACATTCACACGTGCCTGTGTGATCTGTCAGAATCTAAGTCACAGACCTGCAGTTTAACTGCATGAGGATTTGGGAATGTGAGAACTTTTAGCTGGGCACATTGCTCACCTCAACAAATTTTGTTTAGTTAGCAAAAAAAAAAAAGGGGCGGGGGGAGAGTGGCTACCAGGGAAGTGTCTCATTGTTTAACACAGCTGGATCCATAACGGGCAGCAAGGTGGCCTGGGAGTCAGAGCGGCCCAGACCCATCACGGCCTTTGGGATAGCTAACTGATTATGAAGTCATTTGCATTGAAATATAAGGACAGCCTTCTAAGAACTTTCTTGGGCTGTATAATCAAAACAAACAAACAAACAACAAATGTGAGGACTAGGTAATAGAACCCTCTTTTGAGTCACCAAGTATAGAGAACCGCTGCTTCTCACCCAATTCCTGAACTTGGGCCAGAGACCCAGAGCCCAGACCGTTTGGGGAGGGACTCGGCAACCACTCCACACCAATCTGGAGAGTATACTTGGGGAAGACATACCAGTAATCTCTGCAAACCCTACTCCTGCCTGCAAACCCTACTCCTGCCTGCCTTCGAAGAGATCTGGAGTCTTTTACCAAGGCAATGGTGGTTTGGTGGGAAAGGATACATTTATACCCCTTAGATCTTTCTGTGGCTCTGAGATAGTTCCTGGGGATCCAGTATATCACTGTGGTCCATTGGTCAGTGAGGTATCTTATGAGAGGCGATAAATGGAATTTTAACATCATACCTGGTCTAGTGGACCTCGAGGTCCACTTCATGCTATTTTTTCAGTTCCTGACTGCCTAGTTGGAATGTGTGTGTGTGTGTGTGTGTGTGTGTGTAAATATATATTCAGTTCCAGGAAGAATTATTACATTGATTCCCTGATTCCCTTAAGGGTTTCTTTGTTATAAAGTACCAAATGGAAGAATTAAATGAGTAAACCCAAAGAAATAGCCTGTCCCTGGGGGAAATTATTAAAGCCATCAAAGACTCAAAAGGCGCAGGGATTCCTATCTCAATCTCATTTAAATCACTTAACTTGTCCAATGTGGAAAGCAGATATTTCTTAGGGAACAGCAGTAGGTTATTATAAACGTGGTGGAGGGGCCTCCCGTTACAGCTATGCCCCATACGGCCGTCTCCCCGGAGAGAATAATCCAGCCCCTGGCACCAAATCTGTAGCTGTTCAGATGGCTGGTGGTTTTTAAAAATTCAGTTCCAATTAGAAGTCACAGTCTGCTTTCACCTGGCAAGGATCGCAGTGTACCTTCTTGCTCCAATCCCCCATCTCTATGTCACGGTTTATCCCGTGGAGATATTTAATCCTCTCGTCATCCTCCCTCAGGCTGATTCGGTCTGTTGACATCGCTCGGCCAGGACTCAGAGAGCAGGAGATGTCTGTGCTTAGATGCCTGGGTAAGATACATGAATGCCAGGCACAGGGTTGGGTTCTGTGAAAATACAGGTGCCTAAAGATTGATAAACAACTTAAATTTTTTTCTTTATTATATTTTGCAATATATTTTAAATAAAATTTAATATAATTTAAATCGGTATCTTGTCGCTATTTAATTATTTTTTAAATGCATTTGTATGTGTGGACATTGCTAGTTTTCTTTTTTCTTTTCATTGTTGTTCAGTTACAGTTGTCCCACCTTTTTCCCTGTTGCCCGCCCCTGCTAGTTTTCACCCCTACCTGAAATGCCATAATCTGCCGAGCTCTGCCGTCCCGTCAGAGCCAAGGTTGCTACTGGCTTTTTTCTTTATTCTAAGTGCAGTTGCTATAAAGTCTTCATATAAATTATTGTACCCTGACCAGGAATCTTGTCTTGGGTTTGGGTTGTTTCCTTGGGGTATATTCCCTAAAATGGAATCACTATGCCAGACGGTGTGAGCCGTTTTATGCTTTGGTCACATAGTGCCCTGTTGCTCTCCAGGTGGAAAGAACCCATTCACAATGCCACCGACCGAGCACAGGCATGCTATGTCCCCACAGTCCGCCCGGCTGGGCTTTATGTGTTCCACTTATGTTGGCTACATTTAATATCATGCGATGACACCTTAAGTTGTATTGATATGCATTTCTTTCATTGTTAGGAAGTCTGCATCTCACACAATGCGACATCGTTCTTCTTTCTACAGTTTGTTCGGGGTATCTTGGTCTCCCTGACAAGTTTGTAAGCCTGACTGTGGGGGAGACGGCACATTGTCCATGTGTCTGTCCATCTATCTAGTCATCATTTACTGAGTGCTTGTTATGTTCTAGTCCAGGTACTAGGCGAGGTTTGAAGGGTACTGGAGAAAAAGGCGCCATCCTTTCTTCAAGGAGCTCTCCTTTCATTGGAGAGAACAGGAGCAGTGGTTATGATTAAATGTGACTGGAAATGTGCTCCAGGTGCTAACGGGGTCAGGAGAGGAGCACAGGAGGGGTTACCTAAGCTGTCCTCAGGGGAGCCATGAAGTACTTTTAAGAGGAACTATGCCACGTTCAGACATACAACCCTTAGGGAGGGTGAATCAAGCTTCAGAAGGTAAGCAAAATTAGCCAGGGGAAAAAGGAGTGAAGGATGAATTAGGATCTTCAAGAAGAGGGAACAGCATACGTTTTTAAAAAGGGGGTACATGGAAAAGAGAATATTATGTGACCTACAAGAAAGGAATGAGCAGGAATAGGCTGGGAGAAAGCTGTAAAGTTAGGGGTGTTTTTGGCTCCAAATAAAAGAAAACTCAGATTTAACTGATTTAGAGAGATACTTCTGTCATCTCATCAAGCAAGAATTTCAGAGGTACAGCTGCTCTGGAGCTGGCCAATTCTGGGGCTAGACAGTGCCACGAAGGGCCCAGGGTGTTTCCATTTTTCTGCCTTGCCATCCTAGTGGGCTTCCTTCACGGTCACCAGACGGCAGTGTCACTGTCAAGCCATCTTTGGCAGACAGAACAATGTGGAGCAGATGAAAAGGACTCTGTCTTTTTTGTGTCTCTTCTTAAAAGCCAGGACCCCTTTCCAAAAACCTCCACAGAGGATCTCCCCCTCCTTGGCACACACTGGGTCCTATGGCCTCTCCCGAACCCAGATCCAGCCAGGGAAGTGGCGTTGTCATGACTGGCTTAGATTTTTTCAGAAGTTCTTTATGAACTGAGACTAGAGTCACCTCCTTTGAGAGTAGGAACTGATCTCAATCAGAGCTTAGACACCTGGAGCTGGGACGAAATGGACACAGCTGACGGAAGAGCTGCAGAAACGAACCAAAGGCTCAGTCCCCCTAGGATTATTATCTTGTCTCATCTTTGCCTGGGTCTGCTCAGCTCCTTCCACATGTCAGCAAAGATGACTGCTAAAACCTCCAAATGTGCATCTCCTATCTTTGCAACCCCAGCGAAAAGACAACTTCTCTCTCCCATACAGGCTCACCCAGGCCAGTTGCTGTATCCAGGGAAATGGGGTATTGTGGAGGTCAGGCCGGGATCAACTGCTCAGTCCTGTGGGCAAAAGAAAGGAGATGGTACAGAATGTATCGGGCAACCCAAGGTAACGGGCTCACTTTAAATGCTGTTGACTGAGAGAGGAGGCAGTGGGAAAACAGCATTAAATGGCTTTCAATCCAGCTCTGAGTCGGATGTGCGGGATTCACAGCAGCATACTACCCAGCCGACTCCAAGTGCCGTAATAATTTATTGAAATCAACATGCTGGTGAGACGGGAGCCTGACAGACAGCAGATGGCTCCCACACAAAAAGGCTAATCAATTGCAACAAACAACAGCCATCATAAAAGAGTGCAACGCACACAGCATGCACACACATCTAATCGGCTCGGAGACAAAGGCTCTCCTCGGCCCAGCCAGGAGAGGGAAATGGCTTCGGCCAGGCAGCATCATGGGAAAGCCTGGGTGTTTTAGGCCCCCTCCAGCGGACCTGCCCTCTGTGGCTCACCCTCGCACATCTCCGCTCCATTCACATCCGACCCTTCAGGCTTCCTCAGTCCCACCTTGGGCTTTCCTACCTCTGTGCCTTTGCTCACTTCCTTCCCTCAGCCTCCATCCTTCCAAACAGCCCTCGGCCCATCCCAATATCGACTGAGCAGGTGCTGTGTGTCAGGAACTGTGCTAGGCATTGGGGTTTATACAGGTTACAGGCATGGTCCCTCCCACAAAGTTAGAGCCCAGGATCATGATGGCCTAGTAAAGAGACAGTTCATTGTTTCAGTTCAAGATCAAAACACCCAAAGTGCTCTGGAGCACAGAGGTGGGGCTAACCCAGACAGTGAATCCCAGGGGAAGAGGGTAGTCAAAGTGGTCTCTCAGTTAAGCTGGTAATAGAGAAAGGGGAAAGGGACATTTCAGAGGGGGAGACCGCTGCATGTTTAAAGGTTTGGGACCGAGAGGAAGCATGAAGCACTGGGGAAACTCTGCCGGGTCCTATGTGCCTGTGGAACACATGTGCCTATGTGCCTATGTGCCTATGTCCAAGGAAGGGAGAGAGCCACTAAGGCAAGGAGGTACAGGGCATGAAGGTCTTGCTGGAAATGTCTGGGAGTGTAAGCTTTACTGGGAGGGGTGACATGGGAAGGTTCAAGGGAGGGGGCATTTTAAGTATTTTTGAAAAATCAGGCTGGTAGCAGGAATTGGATGGGTTGAAGGAATGCAAGACCAATCAGGACACAACTGTAGTGATCCAGAGTGTTGACAGATGCTACAAAGACCAAGGTCACAGGACTCAGGAACAGCAGTGTACCAAGTGAGGGAGGGCGATGGGCGTACTGCAGGAGTGGGCAAGGAGGTATCAGCAAAAACTCAGAGGTCTCCCTTGTGAACTGGCTGGTCTAGGTTTAATGTTGTGGGGTAGGCAGAGAAAATGATTTCTGCTCTTGCCCCCTTTCTAATGGAACCCCCCTCTTTCTTGCCCTCCTCCAGTGGCCTGGATCTAGCCCTGTTTCTGGGGCCCAACAATTACACAATTTCCTGGACCTCAAATGGCTTTCCTGACAGCAGAGTCTGTAGCATGGTCTCAGTGATGGGTGACCCTTGTCCCGCTGAGAAGATGACTGAATGCAGCCTGTACTTCACGCAGCTAAATGTGTTGAGGAAGGGCCTCCTTTGTGCCCAGCACAGAGCAAGGTAGTTCGCAAAAACAATCTCTTAGATGTTGATTGCACTTTTTATTCAACTTTCAATGACAGTTTTCTTGCATGGCCTTTCTTATGTTCTCGTCCCCACCCCTATTCCCATGGTTAGACCTCTATTACATTCCATTTCACATTGAATTATCAGTATTTGTTCACGCATCTGTCTCTTCAGAGAGACTGGGAATTCCTTGAGGGCCTGGGCCACGTAATCCCCCTTGCCTCCTCCAGCGCACACCTGCCCGCTCCCCCCTCTGCTCTTCCTCATCCCTCCATTTGGAACAGCGTTTGGTGTAGTTCGTACTCATCGCTCAGAATCCCAGCCTCTCTGGTTGGGGGGCACTGCTGTCATTTCTCAGCCATGAACAGTCACTAGTATTGTTGGGGGTCAGACACAGACAATTCCCCCAGGTTTTTAGAGCTCGCAGTTGTGGGCTATAGCTCTTAACACTCTGCCGAATCATCTGATATCCTCCGATCAGTCAGGCTTGCTTGAGGGAAGGCATTTTGGCCTGGAAATGGGACGCTTTGACGATGCCATAGGAAGGAAAACACCCGGCTTTCCGCTTGGGAATGGGACTTGTGCCTTTAAGACCTGTCTTGGGAAATCAGCCTGAGCAACATAATTGCGAAGAAATTACCCCAGATCACACCCACACATTCATTACGCGATTCCTTATTGACACCTTGACAATTTGCTCCAGGAGACGTTATTGCATCCTCCTCCCTCTGGAACGGGTACAGATGCATATAGACACACGCGCCCACGCATAATGTATATGTGCGGCGGCGCGCTTTTATTATATAATTATATGAGGCTATCAATCAGTTTTCATTTGGAACTCTTGCATTTATAGTTCAGGAAGTTATTTAAAGTCAAGGGGTAGAGAAGAGAGCCTAAAAGAACTAGAGACGAAGAGTTGCATTGGGCGGGCCAGTGAGCATCTCTTTGCCATTCGGGCACTGCACCCCCTCCTGCCCCCCAGCCCCCCACTCCTCATGCCTTCACTGTAACGTGTCTTGCTACCCGTGGGGACTCAACCCTGGGAAGCACCCACAAGAGGAAGGTATCAGTGGAGCAACTCCGAGGGGACCTCCTCAGGGTTATAAGGTACTATCGTTGGCCGCTGTAGACCCTTCTGTTGGATATGGGAAGTCCTATGGCCACACGGATCTGCAGGTGCTGGCAACGGGACCGCCGGCTGCCAGTCAGACTCAGGTACCACCCATGGTCCATGAAGACCAGGCGAGACCTCTTAGGGCAAGGCTGTCCTACGTTTTAAAGCCACGCACGACACATGGAAATGAGACTATTTGAACTGTACATTGTAGCAAACTGCAGGGGACTGGGAGTGTCTCTACGGGGCCTGGGGAAAAAGTTATTCCATTTTATTTAATTATACAAAATGAAAAATAAAATCCAGTGTATTCAGAAAGACATACAATATGTTGAATCAGGATAAAACATTTTCCTGGTTTTAATGAGAAATGTGGGCTCGCTTCCTTCCATGAATGTAACTGTTTGATATCAGGGTTTATATCTGAAGTGCCTGTAAACCAAGACTGATCAGGACTCTTGATGATGATCTCTACAAATTCTCGGTAGTTGCCCTTGATGAGTAACTTTGCACAGTGGATGATGAAACATTTAAAGGCATTTTTATAACCATTAAAGATTCATAACAGTTGGAAGTATATTTAAAGAACTTAACAGGCTTCCTTTTCTTTCTTTGACAAATGGAGTATTCAAAGTTTTTGCAGTGGTGCAGATGGGTTTTAAGTCCAACTGAACTTACTCACGTCGAGGAGTCGGAAGAATGACGGCACTCCAGTCTGCAGAGTGCCGGTGTGTTGTTGGAGCGCTCACTTGGCAGCTGGCTTGGCTGACACGTGAAAGGTACAGACACTGCAAAGAGACAAAAATATATGACATATGAGTTCAATCCAGGGCCACTGCCACTACACCTGCCAGTAAACTCCACCTGGCCTCTCTGCCCATTTTTCTCCTTTGATTGCAACATTTTGGGCTGCACACGATGCCCCTTGGTATGGGAACCACTCCAGTATCGCTATGACGGTGGCCTATGGGGCCTGCGGCTGGCTGCTGGAGTAGGTGTCCAGCTGCAGAGTGACTCCTTAGTCATTCTCAAAGCTCTGAAATGTAGCATGGGTCAGATGCCATGTGTGCATGGAAACCACAGTGGATGCTGTCAGACCCCGCCCACCTTAGGTGGCCTTCTGAGGAGCCCTGGACAGGTTGCTTGTGGCCAGAGGAGACCATCCCCAGGCACTCTGTCTACCCAGACCTCTTGCTGTACCCCGATGCCCCGTGCATCCCATCCCTGGGCCTTTGCTCACACTTGGGCCTTCCAGAAGTCTTTCTCCTCTTCTGTCCTCATAGTTATAGCTTATCTGGGCTGCAAAGCCCAGCTTAAGCCGCTCTCCCCTGCCGAGTTCTATCTGACTAATGCGTCCCATAAAGACCTGCCTCCCTTGAACTTTTAGACCCTGCCATGGGCAGCCCAACCCTCACGCTAATTCATGCTGCTTTTTAAAATCAAAATGTACTCTTGTCCCCAGCTGGAGAGTGAGCACCGAAGTGCAGCTAGTTCCTCAGGGGACCTGATCATACAGTGCCTTTCATATAGTAGGTGCTCAGTTTACATCATCTGAGTGATTGATAGGAAGCACGTTTCATACGGCAAAAATGGTTCATTATGATGCTACTTAATAAACTCCATCAAAAACAATGATTATCAGCACCAAATTTTTGTGTAACATTCTGGAAATACCAACTAGTTCTCAGAACACAAAATGCTTGAGTTACAACTGTCAAGACGTGCCAGTGTGGCTTTTCTCCCTTGCTGAGCAGTCAAATAAGTGCTCGATTTTATATGATATTACAGGATCATTAGAACTTTAAAATACCCCTTACCAGCCAGTTCAATGCTTTCGTTTTGCCCAAGGGACATTTCCATAATAAGGGAGGGCTATAGAAATAGTTGGCTATTTTTGTAAGGAATGAGTCCTCCCCAGCCTGACTTTCCCTCGAGAAGACATTGCTCACAGGGCAGCGGACAAACTGCAGGGCCAGGAAGGTGATGGTTAACAGCCCACTTAGGGACCCTCTAGGTAGTTGATCTTGGAGTTCAGAGCCCAAGTTTGCCTGGGTTTGTTTTTTTTTTCTTAACTTAAGTTTGTGATTGACTTATTATGTGCACTGGCACTTTGAAGAGATTCGAATAAAACACAGTGAGAGTTCAGAAGCAATGTAAATGGCCTCAAAGAAAAGAGAGGGGGAAAAAAACGACGATAATCTTTTTTAATGGCTGTAAAATGTGGGAAGGATAGATCATGAGCTCTCTGCATGGGGCCCTTGTCTGATCTCAATCCAGTATTGTAATTTAGACATGACTTTTTATTTAATTTCTGACTGAGAAAGGGAAATTAGAAAACAGCATTATCTCAGCTGCTTCGTTATAATGAACAATATTTCACAGTGCCAGCCCTGGAGTTACCTTCGGAACTTCTTTTATGAGGCGGATGTTGACTCCACTTCCAGGAGCGCTTGAGTTTGCCCACACACTGGTTGCTTGAGGAGCAAAGAACGGAAGTATGGTTTTTAATTAGAAGCTGGTTTAAGGCCCAGGCAGCCCACGGGTTTGCAGGTAGGGGAAGGGAACAGATAATAAAACAAGGTGCTGGAAGGCACTAAAACCTGGATTAGGCTGCGCTGGGCTTCCTTACATGTAAATAACAGTCCACTTCTAATGTCCCAACCATGTTTATTTATGTAATTTTTAAATCGGGACCGGGGTTGGGGGGAGCAGTGCGGGGGCGGGGGAGGGGAGAGTTATCCAATCTGTAATTAACCCTTGCATCTGGCCAAAGCAGTCTGCCTTCTGCCCCTTCCACTCCCCACTCCTGGCCACTAAATACATAATGGTCTGATAAATATTTAAGCAGTGATGATGGAGATAATGCAAGTAATCCATTAGAGCCGCCTGCCTGGGCTGGCGAGGGGAAAACGTGGTGCTAAAGTGGGTGGAATAAGTGATAAGACCCCAGGCTGAGCAGCAGGCTTGCTGACCGCAGGGCCCTGAAGTCCCGAGCCCGCTGTGGGGAGCAGGACACTGAGGCCCCAGGAGCCTTTTCTCCCACTGTGGCCCCCCCCAGCCCTTGCCCCTGCCCCATGGGTCAGCCTCCCTGCTGAGTGGGATGGGGCTGGGCCTCCAATCTTGGGAGGGAAAATGGCAGGAGAGGGAACCTTCCTAAGGAGGCCAAGTGCAGTATCCGCACTTCGTCGGCTGGGGCTTCAAGGACAGCCGGCTGCGAATCTCTATAACCAGCATAGCCACAAGTGCTCGTGTGCACAAGGCAGTTCCAGGTTACGCCAGTTGTCCGGCTTGTTATTAATAGTGGCCTCTTTCACTTTCAGGTGTTCCAATTTGGACAATAAATTATGTGGTCATCCCACGCGTGACCTTGTAATTACATGCTTCAGAGTGATGGAGGGGGGCAGGCAGCCATGATAGTGACCTTCCCGTATAACACTCTCCAGACCCAGCTGTATGTATGAGTCAAAAACCCAACGCTCCGCTACAGAAGCCCTTCACCCAGACACTCATGTGCACACTCACATGGAACATCGCCTCTTGGCTTCTGCTAACTCCTCTGGCGCTCACTTACATGTCCCCCTTGGCTCACTGCAATCCCTCCCTGGATTATAATGTTGGTGAACACGCCTTGTCTCGGAGGGTTCCTTTGGGGGCTAACCTGGGTCTGATCCACTGGGCGACTGCTCAGTGTTGACTATGTTTGTAGAATGAATTAATTATGATCATTTGTGGTTATGTTAAATCTCCCTTATTAGCTCAGAAGGCCTCTGACTTCAGCAAATGATTTTTATCCCTCTTTATCCAGGGCATCATTCATATACCCAAATACATATCCACATAAACTCCTCTTCATACACATGAACACGCCTCAAAACTATCACATATGAAGACACGATATGTCATGGATACTCTCTTTCAAGAGCTCCTCTCCACCCTCAGAAAACAGAAAGATCAAGGTCTTCATTTTCTATGAATTCATCTCTGCTAGCTTCTCTTGTTTGTCTTCTTGGGCAGAAGTAGACAGCCAAGATGGTCCTTGTTACTCACTTAAGCCTTTCTATTCCCTCTTCCCTTTCACTCATCTTGTCATTCATTTCTTCACCCACTGACTCATTAATAATCAGTTATTGCATACTATACTGGTTCCTGGCCTAACTGCAGGCAAACCCTTCTGATGCCTCAGTTTCCTCATGACCAGAATGAGCTGAATATTACATTGCTGGCTTCTGAAACACCATCCAGCCACTTCTCGCAGGCAGATTTCACATAAATCCATGTGTCTGCCTCCTTCTAGCTCCCAGGGGGCAAATCTGGAGAGTGAGGAGGGAGGGGGCCTCCCAGGGCTTCACACCCTCAAGCCTACTTGTGTATTGACTTCCCTCCTGGCCTCCGCGTCAGCCTGTGCCTAATGCTGCTCAGCTCTGTCCCTCTAGGGGGAGCCCAGCTGCCCTCCCCCCAGGGTCAAGGGCCCCTATGGCTTTTACGTCAGCCCTCTCCCCATGGGAGAGCCCTTGGGGCATTTAATTTAGTGCTCTGCTGCCTGCAGGCCCCACTTCCCAGCAGTGAACCTGCCTGGACTTGCAGGTCTTCATACCCTGCTGGTCATTCAGAGGTTCACACAGCTGCTGGCCCTCTCCTCACCTCCAGCCGAAATAACATTATTCAGACACACACACAGACACAGACACACAGTCACACAGACACATATAAAACACGCATGCATACATCTATGCACCACATAACGTATGCATATGGCTTGCAAATACAGTTAATAACAGCAATACCTGCTTGCATACTGTAAACTTTACACATGTGCAAAATTGTGTACACATATATGTACACACATATACAATATACACATGAGCAAGCATATACATCCTAAAATCATAGAAAATATGAGACAGAGACCAGTCTTCCAACATCTTCAGAACTCCCATGTGTGAATCACTTTGCGACGTGCCACACGAGAGTGTATGTGTGTATAAATATGCACACTCTGATCTAATGAATATATACCACCTTTCCTCTTTCTCTCTAATATCTTTTCCTCTACGTTATGACTCAAATTGTGGGTGGCTGCTTGCAGCAATTTAGTTTTTTCTTTTTTAAAGGATATTTTTTAAAGCAGCTTTAGGTTTCCAGCAAAACTGAATGGAAGGTGCAGAGATTTCCCATAAAACCCCTGCCTCCACACAGGCACAGCCTCCCCCGTAGTCCACACCCCCAAGGGGTGGTGCATTTGGCACAACTGATGAACTTCACTGACACACCACGGCCACCCAAACTCCATAGCTTACATTAGGGTTTATTTAGGTTGGGTGCTGTACATTTGATGGATTTGGACAAATGTACAATGACATGTGTCTATCACGAGAGTGTCATAGAGAGCGTTTTCACTCCCCTGAAAGCCCTCCGTGCCTCACCTCTTCATCTCCCTCCCACCGCTGGCAGCCACTGATCTTTTGACTGTGGCTATAATTTCGCCTTTTCCGGATATCCTATAGTTGGAATCATATGGTAGGTAGCCTTTTCAGATTGGCTTCTTTCACTTAGCAATATGCATTTTAGTCTCCCCCATGCCTTTCCATAGCTTGTTAGCTTATTTCTTTTTAGTGCTGAATAGTATTCCATTGTCTGGATGGACCACAGTTTATCCATTCACCTACTCAAGGACATCTTGGTCTCTCCCAAGTCTTGGTAATTATGGATACGCTGCTCCCAACACCCACGCACCACTTTGTGTGCGGGCTGACGTGTTTTCAGCTCCTTTGGGTAAACACCAAGAAGTATGATTGCTGGATCACATGCTAAGGGTGTGTTGAGCTTTGTAAGGAACTGCCACACTGTCTTCCTAAGTGGCCACACCGTTTGCCTTCCCACCAGCAATGACGAGAGTCCCTGTTGTTCCACATCCTTGTCAGCATTTGGTGTTGTCAGTGTTCCTCAGTGGGACATTCTAATGGGTGTGCGGTGGTATCTTATTGTTGCTTTAATTTGCATTTCCCTGATGACTTGTGATGGAGAGCATTCTTTTATTATGCATTTTTGCCATCTGTATATCTTCTTTGGTGAGGTGTCAACATCTTTGACCCATTTTAAAATCAGGTTTTTATTTTCTTATTGTTGAGCTTTAAGAGTTCTTTGTATATGTTGGGTAACAGCCTTTATCAAGTGTGCCTTTTGCAAATATTTTCTCCCAGTTTGTATTTGGTCTTCTCATTCTCTTGACACTGTCTTTTGCGGAGCAGAAATTTTCATTTTAATGAAGTCTTGCTTATCAATTTTCTTCTCATGGATCGTATCTCTTGATGTTGTATCTAAAAAGTTATTGCCACATCCAAGGCCATCTAGGTTTTCTCCTAGGTTATCTTCCAAGAGTTTTATAGTTTTGTGCTTTACGTTTAAGTCTATGATAGATTTTGAGTTAGTTTTTTCATATGGCACAGTATCTTCACCAAAATGATAGACTTCAGAATTGGGAGTAACAGAATTTTAGGCATTAAGAAGAGAGTTGGGAGTCCCTAGAATCTCAGCTGACTTCTGCCTTTGACAAGCCCTGTGCTTTTGTATGGGTTCCCTTCCCAGTGCAGACACCAGTAGTTTGCTTTCTGGTGTCAAAGAAATCTCCACCAGCAGCTGAAGGGGATCCATCACTCACCACCGAAATCGAAGGACCAGAGAGCAGTCACCAGTCTGGTACTACTTGGTGAGGTCAGGAACTGAAGTAAGTTTTTTTATATGTCTGCATGTTGCACCTGGATCAATAAACAGGTTTTTAAAATTGTTATTCATTTTACAACTCAATAAAGCTTAATTATGAAGAAGCAGAAAGGCAAGCAGAAGCCATGCTCACATAATATTGTATTCTTCGCAGCAATTCCTGCGGGGCCCTCGTACTTGCATTGCAATGTAGAACAAACCAAATTACGGGGACTATTCAAAATTCATTTAAAAACATCATTGAGGAGCATCATAATAAAAACACAATGAAAAAGACAAGCTTGGGTTGTTAATTTGTAGAGCCGTGCATGTTCGTGGGACCTGTGTGTGTGTGTACTTCTGGGCGCGCGCACACATGTGGCCTAATTAGCTGTGTTGGGAACAGCACAGGGCAGGGGACAGGTATGAGGGCTGGAGGGACTGGCACAAGGGAGCATAGAGATGGTCAAGGACTGCTGGGAAATGCCTGCATCTCTGTCTCCTGCTCGGGACAAAAGCCAGTGAGGTGATGTTGGGACTTGAGTCCCAGAGCAGCATCTGGAGTGACCAGGACACTGATGGGAGGTTGAGGGGCACCCTGGGGATCAGGCTTGGGAGATGGTGTTCAAAGAACTCGGGCTCTGCCTCTCACTCACCTGGCCTAGCAGGGGAGCCTGCTTGTCCCACCTGCAGACAAAGCGCCGGGAACTCTGATTAGCTCTAGTCCCAGTAGAGAGCACCTGGGGAGGTGCTGGTGGCTCAGAAGCATTTAATTGTGTGCCAACTGTCACCTTGCCAGGAGAGCCATGTGCCTGTCACTCAAAGCCAGCTGGCTCATGTGAGGGTGCTGGCCTGCCAGGTGCTCAGAACCTGTGTCGGAAGCTCACTCAGCCTGGGTTCTGGATCGAGGGTACCTGAACTTTCGATCCTGGCAACCAGTGTCTACTTGGACTTGTAATTTCAGCCTCTGATGAGTCCTTCATCTTGGCCTCATCTTACCTGACTTCTAAAGCCAGCCATGTCAACTTTTTTCTTACCAGCTTCTTGCTTCCTTCCGCCCACACCCAGGAGGACTGCCTTGGCTTGCCCTTTTGATGCCCAAATCTTAACATGTTGGAGCAAAACTTGTCTTACCCTCCCCCATGCCTGATTTTGCCATTGTTTCTATTGTGACATTGAGCCCTTGGCTTTGGGCCTCAGTTTACTCATCTGGAAAACAGGCATCATTAAGTATGCCTTCCCTCCCTCCCTCCAGGAGTGTTTTCTGAATTAATTAATTCTCTTAATTAATTAATTAAGTAAAGCGCTTTGAGATACTTAGACAAAAGGTGCACTAGAAGTGCAAATTATTATTTATTCTTAATGAACCCTTCTTTGGAGATAATTTACTCCTGATTCTGAAGGGAAGCACAGTGTACCCCAGGGGAGGAGAAAATGACAGGGTTGGTTTTCTTGTTGGTTTGGGGGAATAGAAGGGGAGGGGGATTATTATATGTGGTTATTCTCTCAGTAGGCTAATAGTGAAGGAATTAGCCAGGCATTCTTTGCTCCATTCATTTGTGCTGCCAGAGCTGGGATTGTTAACCCATGAAAGTACAAAGGCAGACAGCTCCAAAGGTAGACCAGTTTTAGATGGAATCACGGTCTGGCTTTAAGACTGGGAAGTCACTAGTGTTACAGAGAAGGTGGGGGTGTGGGGGGAGAGAGAGAGGCGTGGGGGAAGGTGTGTTATTACCTGCTGTGGGTACTCAAGGAGAGAGGAGAGTGGAGGAGACTGTGTGTTGGGGCTGCTGGCTGCTCCGTGCGTGCTTCTCACCGAGATTCTCAAGCCCTCTGTGCCACCTAAGTTTCCTCCCAGCACCGACCATATCCCGACTTCCAGCAGGCTGGCTCTCTCTCTGGCTTTTTTCCCCTAGGCCAGGACCTTAGCAAAACTAGGAAGTCTGCCTCCCTGGTCTATTACTACCCTGATCTAAGACTGCCTTGTCCCCAGACGGGCCCATGGCCTGCAGGGCCTCTTCTCCACTCCCTTCAGCAATTCATCTCAGGAAGTGCAGTTGTGGTGGGAGGGGGAGGGGAGCAGAGAGGGCTTGGTGTCCCAAGGCAATGTAACAGGTTTCTCTGCTTGGAGGTATTTGCACCTCTACAGAGAGCAACTTCTAGAACAGACAACTTTGAGAGTGAAGTGGGTCATCCCGTTACTTCTGGGTCACGTGAAGGAGGGAGGAATGGGAAGGAACTTTAATTATTTCCTTTCTGTGCTTTTGTATGGTTTGACATTTTTTCCAGTGAAGATGCATGATTTTGATTATCACCATCTCCTTTGTCAAGCAGATGAACACACAGCCTAAAGAAGACATGAAAGCATCAGCCAGAACAGGGTGGCCGTTCTTCTCCTTGACAACGCAGATACTCCTGACATCACTTCCCTGCTGTGGGAGGTGCTCCTGGCCTGGCCTGCAAGGACAGGGGATTGGTCAATAGTACCAAAGAGAGGAGACATGGGCTGCGGGAGGCAAACGGGCAAGAGCCTAGAAATGCAGATGCAAACACATGCCTCCTAAATCCCTTGTAGACTACTGGACTTTTGCAAGCCGTTGAAGGCTTTCCTAAAGGACAAAGAGGGGACTGGGGCCTCGGGTAACTGTGGCATGGTGTGAACACTGCAGAGCCATGGAGGGTGTGCTCCTTTAGAAGGGAGATACGCTGCTGTGAGCCGGTGTCTGACAACATCTGCAGGATGAGAGGTGAGCAGCAGGACCACCGCGTGGGCTCTGGAGGCAGAGGACCCACGTTTGAATCGCAGTTTTGCTACTTGCTTGCTGGTAACCTTGGGTAAGTTACTCCAGCACTTCATGCCTCAGTTTTCTCATCTGTTAAGTGGGGGGTAACAGTAGCATCCACTACATGGGGATGTTGTGAGGATGAAATGAGTTAAAATGGAATAGCACTGGACAATGGTGGCCACATGGAATGGGCTATATGTGTATCAACCATTGTGATTGTTGGTGCTATAGCTTAGAGTTCATGCAGGCTTGGGAGTGTTGGTGCATGCTTGGGGGAGAGGAGGGAGCCTGCCTTAGTCTATACACATGGGGCATCCAAGAACCTGCTGGGGATGCAGCCCTTTGGAAAGAGAGCGTGTATGGTGGTCCAGGTCTGGTGATTCTGCCTGATGCCTAGTCTTCAGGCTGTGATCCACCAGGCCCCTAGGACCCCAGCCTGATTCCTAGAGGGGCCGCTGGCTGCAAGGAACTAGGGAATGAGCAAAAGCTATCAGTCCTGGCAACTGACATTTCTGTAAGACACAGCCCCAGGCAGTACGTGCCGCTCAGGCCTGGTGAAGGTGAGCATGGGGCAAGGAGGCTCGCAGGGAAGGTGTGGAGGCCAGTCTGGGAAAGCGCAGTAACCTTGAGGATAGCTAGACATGCCCCTGGGAGTCCTTGGCAAAAATTTGAGGGGGCAGCTCTTGCCAGAGGAGAGGGCAGGATCAATGCCAGAAAAATGGTGAGCTTATTAGAAAAGGCAGAAAAAAAAATCTCACAAAATGTTCTTTATGATGCTGCTTGCCTTCTAAGGACAGTGGGCCCTGTTTTAGGAAAGGCCCTCGGTCCCCTACAGGGTTTCTCAAACTCTAGGTACTGAAGGATCAGTTTTTTTCTTTGATTTTCAGTGTGTCATAGATGAATATTTCTATAAAAAGCAGTAAAAATGAATTACTAGAAAAATGAAATAAAAAACAGATGTACAACATACAATTTCCAACATTTTATTACTAAAGTCAACACACATAAAATTACCCTGTCAGATTGCTGTAAGCATGTAATGCTTTCTCTCAGTTTCTGGACTTGTCTCTATGTGGATCAGTATGAACAGGTGGATGCCTGGATTGGGTTCAGGATCTCACCTGGATGTTGGCTCAAGGAGATGTGTGGTGCTTGGGGCAGCAGGCGGCTGGAAAGGGTGCTGTCTTTGGGTTGAGGAAGTGAGAAAGGAGTGGATTAGCCTCCTAGGGCTGTTTTAACAAAGTACCGCACGCACACTACAGTGGGGGTGGGGCATGGCTTAAAGCAACAGAAATGTGTTGTTTCACAGTTCTGGAAGCTAGAGGACCAAAGTCAAGGTGTCCGCAGGGCCTTGCTCCCTCTGAAGGCGCTAGGGAAGGTCCTTCCTGTGAGTCCTGGCATTCCTTGGCTTGTGGCTCTATCACTCCAGTCTCTGCCTCAGCCTTGACCTTCTTCCCTGTGTATCTCTCCAAAGCTCTGTCTCCTGTAAGGCCATCAGTCATTGGGTGTAGGACCCACCCTAATTCAGTGTGACTTCATATTAACTTGATTATATCCTCAAAGATACTATTTCCAAATAAGGTCTCAATCTGAGGTCCTGGGTAGACATGAATTTGAGGAGGTGGAGACACTGCTTACTATTCAATCTGGCACAGGAAATATGAGTGGACCCAGACACTGGAGGCAGCAAGGACCAGGAGGGCATAAAAAAAAATGAGGGACCAACTTCATATGCTGGACTTGTGAAAGTCTGGGCCAGTTATTCCTGGATCCCTACAGGGTACGGAAGTCCTGGGTGACACTTGGACACTCTACTGGTGACCATATTTGTGCCCTTGGGCCATGGTGGCCCGAGGGAGCTCTGTTCATAGGGGTAGTACAGGGATCCCTATGGTAGTTGAACTTTGCCTTTCACAGCCTCTGAGGATGCAGAGGAGGGTGAGCAAGGGGATCCTGAAGCAGAACCCACACTCTCCATACCCTCAGTGTCTGGGAGAGCCCTGGACAGAGCTCTGGAGGGAAAGGCAAGGGGCTGTTGAACTTCCCTGTGTGTGTGAGAGGAAGCAGAGCTCAGTGGTTAGAGCTCCAGCGCTGGCATCAGACTGCTGGGCTTGAAGTCTGGCTTTTACCATTGGAAGCGGTGTCACCTTGGACAAGTTATTCCCTGTCGTTTTCCTCACCTGTAACAGCTCCCACTCCTAGGACTGTTGTGAATAATAAATGTGATAATATATGGAAAGAGCTTGGCACAATTCCTGGCACATGATAACCACTCAATAAATGCTATCCACTATCATTTTTAGACGGGCCAGGAAAGTGCCATTCTGACCTGTGCCTATGAAGGAAATAGGTGTTGATTTATAAACACCACGCATTATTTTGAGGGATATGTTTATATACCATCAGCAGCTTTTTTTGAGAGGTCAACTTGTGCTTGATGGATTTATTAAGTGAACACATCAAACTTCTGTTGAGCACTGACTACTTGCAAGAGGCAGTGGGAATTCAAATGTATTTAAGGGAAGGCTGCTGTACTTTGGACAAAAAATTAGGCAAAGCTGGTTCTCACTGAGGTGTCAGCCTTTAAAAAAGGATTTCATGCAATTTTGCCTCAATACAAGATATTCGATTGCTTGACCTCTTAGGACTCTCTGGCCATTGGTTCTGCAGGACGATTTAAGGCACGGGGGCAGACACAAGGCCCGCAGGCCGAATCCGGCCCTCCACCTTGTTTTATCCAGCGGGGCACCTTCTCTCTACCCAGTGGCAGCACCAAGCTCCTTGCCCCTAGTTAAGGAATAGTTACATTTATACAGTCCTAAAATTACATTCGGCCCTTTGAAGGCAGCTGTGAGGCTGACGTGGCCCCCGGTGAAAATGAGTTTGACACCCCTGATATAAGGTGAATTATTTCCGTAAGTGTGAAGCGTCACTATTAGTGCTTGTCTTTGTTTATTTCACGGAGACTGTATTACTAATTTGAACTCTTAAGCGGTTTCTCTGTTTCACCAAAGAAAAGTATTTTCAGTTCATTTTGGAAAATATCTTGCGTTATTTCATCCCATGATGATTCATAACAAAATAAAAAATGTGAGTTATAACCAAATTGGATTACTAATATGTAACCGTAGCATTGCTTAATCTGGCTTGCTATTAAAGGTTTAATAGAAAATATCATTTGATTGCAATTTAGAAATAAAATTTGATTTCCGTATTATAACTAATATGAATAATAAGCCCAAAAATGTCTAATATACTTAGGCATTCCTATTAACACAATGGATACGCTTCAGATGTTGCTGGCATACTAATTCCAAGTCTCATTGTCTCCTGTACCTTTCTCGCGCGCTCCCTGCCCTCACCCAGGCAGCCTTTACCAGCAATTAGTTTTCAGCTGGATTAGCCCTTTGGAGTGCCATGATAATTAAAGTGTTATGCCTCTTTAAATGAAGTTGGCTGCTGGTGCCAGCCTGAATTGCTCTCAGAAGAGTGCTCCCTCTCTCTGTGTAGTCAGGGGCCATGGGTAGCTCTGCCATATTGGCTCTGGGCTGGGACCTGGAGCTCATTTACTCGTAGTACTTGGTGATTCCAGATCCCCAGGCTTGTCCTGTCTTACCACGGGGGAGGGGCTGTGTGCTTTCCTTCCCTGATAAACATCTGCCACTCATTCATTCACTCATTCACTTATTCATTCAAAAATTATGACTTGATGACCTACTCAGTACCAGTGCTCTGCTAGGTGCTAGAGTTACCACAGTGATTAAAAACAGATATAGTCTCTACTCTTTTGGAACTGAATAACCATAATAAAGAATGCATAAATACATACTCTGGAAAAGAGAAACATGGTTCTAAACAAGCAATAATAAAGGAAGCTGTCCAAATTGGGTTTGGGGGAAGGTTTACTGAAAGAAGCTGACATGTGAAGACTGAGTACGAGTTCTAAAAGGAAAGAGGAGTCGGAGGTGTGCAGGTATGTGCAAGTGCCCCGTGTGTTCGAGAAGGCCAGAGGGATGGGGAGGAGGGGCTGGGGGTAGCCCGACTATGCTGAGCTGTGGGCCACATGGGGAGGATGGTGCTCTTTATCCTAAAAGCAGCAGGAAGGTACTGAAGGGTTTTAAGCCACATGAGCAGATGGGCATGTGATAGCTTAGAATGACCGGAACAGATCCTACTCTGAAATCTTAGGCTCCGATAACCCATTCTCAGACCATGATCTCTGTCCAGCTCGCTCTCTCTCATTCCCCTGAAATCCTCTACCTCTTCACCCGCATAATCTGAAAACACGTTCAGATCGTTCTCATTTAAGAACCAACCAAACAAAAGCAAGCCCTCCGTCAACCACACACACCTGAGCAGGAGTTGTCCTAACTTACTGTTGCCCTTCACAGCCAAGCAATTTCAAGTCCTCATGACACTCTTTTTGGTCATCGCCTCCCACATCCCTCTCAAATTCTTGCAGTCTAGCTCATGTCCTACCTGATCCAGCGAACCTCTTCTTGCTGGTCACCACTCACTTCCATCATGTTGAATCTAGTGGATGTTTTGGTCCTTACTGGCTTGACGTCTGCTGTCATTTTACACTGTTCAACAATCCTTCCTTCTTGAATCTCTCCCTTTCTTGGTCTGTGTGATTCCAATTCTGTTTCCAGCGACCTCTTAGGCTGCTCCTTCTCACCTTCTTTAGCAGCCTTCCTTCGTCCACTCCCCCTGTAGTCGCTGGCATTCCCCAGGACTTGCTTTTGGTGTTCTGCTCTCCAGTTCCCATGTCATCTTTGGGTGTCTCCTTCACACCATGGCTTCAGTTATCACAGACATATTGATAACTCCTGAATCTCTAAGTCCAGACTGAGTACCAACCTGTTGCCCACCTGCCTATAGGATGTACTCCAAGCAAATCAAGGCCAACCTGTCCAAACAGCACTCATACTTCTCCCGAAACCTGCCTGCCATTGCCTGTCTCAGTAATGGACACTGTCATCCAGCCAGGAACCCATCGGTCTCTACCTACACTAATCTCTACCTTCCTGCCCAGCTGCCCTTGCCAAGTACTTAGAGAGGCCTGCAGCCTCTGGGTCTCTGCCATCACTGCCTTAGCACAGCCTGCCTGTGGCCCCTTCATCTGCTCATTGTCCACGCCAGGCCTTCTGCTCCTCTCCGCCTGTCTGCCCGAGTGCCTCGCACATTCCCTCCACGCCTGGGAGCCTGCCTTCCCAGAACCCAGCTCTCCTATTTTATTTTTAATCTTTCCTCGTAAATTAATCTCTCCTGCTACCTAATCATGCCTGGTGCCCTTCCCTGAACTCTCTCCACTTTGCCTACCTCAGTTGGGTAATGAGATGCCCACAGCTGCCCGCAATCTCCCAGACTCCAGCTCAACACCAGAGACCATTTCCTCCTGGCTTTGTGTCCTGGACCCTGCACACGCATGTCCAGCTTATCTTGCCTTTTTTATTTATTTCTCTGCCACATCCCATCGCAAACTCATCTCATTTGTGCTCTGCCCTGGAGCTGTGTCTCTCTCTCTCTCAGGGGGTGCCCACTTTTGAGGTGTCCCCCACTTATTGAATCCATCTCTGTCTTCATGATTATTTTTTCCTTCCTGTGTTAATGCTTCTGCTTTTCCAAGCTGAATCTCATTTGGGGGCACCTTACCCAAACAGCTGGCTTCTCTAGGTCACAGATCATTTTTTCACCCCTCCCAAGGCAGGAACATTTGTCAGTTTCATAAGAAGTTTTCCTCTAAATGCTAAGAAAAAAGTGGGTCTCTCCTGACAACCTTCACCTTAACTAGAAAAAGGTCATCATATATGTGTTATTTTTGCCTCACCTTTCAGAGAACCTAAAGCTAAGTGCTGCATTTGATGGCAGCAACTGTTTTTTTCGCTGAGTCTCTGTCCAGTTTCATTTTCCCCTTGCTATGTGGCACTCACGACTTATTAATTTAAAGGGACTAGTACATGCGGTTTTGTGCCGTAAGTTTACTTCAAATGTTTTTGGAAATAAGCAAGTCTGGGTAGTACATTTAGTGCCTGGACAGTCCATGTGCTTTCTGGCCTTTTCTCTCTCTCGGCGCACAGCTCCTGCTCCTCAATCCTCTGAGCGTTAAAGGATGTTGGCGTGGATGAGGTTGTCCCTCAGCCACAGCCACAGAGATGTGGGTGTGGCCAGCGCTGGGCAAGGTGACCCACTCAGGTAGGCAGAGCAAGTGGGGCCCGCAGGAGGGGGCTGGCATTCTGTCCCTTCTTGCTGCCTACCTCCGGCCAGTTTCCCTTTCTAAGTCAGGCTTTTCACCCTCAAAAGGGGTGGGGATAATAAAATCTTCGGGATTATGAGAAATAAATGAGACAAAGGACATCCTAGAACCTGACATCTGGGGGGTGCTCAATTGAACTTTCTATCCTTATTTCTTGGAGAGGCCCCCTGCCCATGGATATGCACCCCTCCCCCCATCATATGGCCTGAAACCCCACCTGTAGAGTCAAATTAAATGACTCGTTTAAAAAAGATAAACATCCCCATGGTGTTTATACTTAGCCCGTCTGAGACTCTCACACAGAAGAAGCTGTCATCAGGGCAGCAAGGGAATCATTTGCTGTCGGGAGCAGAAGGGGGAATTTCAGAGCAGAGTGTTTGGGGGGCATTGCCAGGGAGCAGGGTGAAGGTGAGGGAGGTGCATCTGATTACAGGGTTGGGGAGTGCCCTCCAACTTGGCTTGTCTCTGGAATGCCAGGGTGCAGCTGACTCCCTGGGCTGACTGGGGTGGGGCCTGAGACTCTGCATTTCTGACAAGCTCCAGGCCTCTCCCGGGCGGCTGATGTCAGGGCCCTGCTCACCGTGGGGAGGACTTGCCAGACTTTGACTCAGGTCTCTGTTGAAATGCAGGCTCTGGGCAATGTGGGGGAAGATGGGCTGCAGTCAGTCTCCTCTAGCACCCCCTTTCCCACACCCTCCTAGGGCAGTGGGGTTCCTCCCTTCCCAGCACCAGGGTACCCCACCAGGTTCACTGGAATTGTTATTATTTATTTTTTAGTCAGCGCCTCACCCGAGTCACTCTTCCCAAGCACTTTCCTGAAATCGAGAGCTATTATATTCACTGCTTTCCTTTTATCTCCTCATCTGGCATTTGTATAGATGAGAAAAGAAGCAATTAAATTTGTCTCTCATGATTTGTACTCCATCAGCGCCTGCTGTTTACTGCTTGTGACTCTGTCCTTCAACAGTGACAAAGAGCTCCTCTTGATGCTACACCCTCGGCTTGCCTAGGGGGTGACTTTCATTTTAAGTTTCCCAAAAGCGTAATTTGTAGGCCTCAATTTACTCAACTAAATGCACCGTTCTCTGCAAAAGTACATATCCACGCTCACAACACGGCGTGGAATGGTGTCCCTGGCTTTCCACAAAGGCCTGGCTGCCTTTGCCTGGAATGCTCGTCTTTGGAGAGGGTATTGATTAGACAAAAAGGCCCCAGTCACTACCTGGCTAGTCCTGCAAGACTCAAGAGGCTGCCTATGAACCGGGGAGTTTGCTAGAAGGGAGGCCATTAAGGTCCAACCCCAGACCTACCGTAGAAGACCCCGCATTTTAACATAGATTCCCCAGGTGAGTTACACTCACGTGAAAGTTTGAGAAGCCTTGTTTAGTCAAGGTTTCCATTGCTTACAGCTGAACAGTGTGTTGCCAAGTTAAGCCTTATTCGGTATTTTCATGAGAATGAGATATAAGCTGAGTTTTGGATTTAAGTGTATGTATACATTGCTTTCAATTTGCTTTTTTACTTATCCAAAATATTTTTCTTGTTTTTCAGTGTCGACACGGTTATGAATTCTTTTTCAGCGTGATGATTTCATAGAGTGAAATGATTTCTACGGTCAAGCTAATTAACATATTGTATCTTAACATAGTTAAATTTTTTTGTGATCGGATTTTTAAAATAAAAGACACACCCAGGCTCTGTTAAGATTGTTCTTCCAACCTTTGAGAAATTTTTAAATTCTGTCTCTTATAGAAATTATCAGTCTATTATGTGACCAGAATAAGGAAGACCTTAAATAAATATTTGCTGTTAAGTAAATACTTATTTGACTACATGTTCTGTCTCATTAATTAGGTTAAAAGCTTGAGGTGGGAAGGCACTGTGTCTAAGCTCTCCTTATACCACCCGGTGCTTAGTAAAGTGTCCATCCAGCAGTGAGTGCCTGTTATCTGTGAGTTACTTCACTGTGTGTTCTGTGTACCTGGGCAACCAAAAGGAGTCTCAAGCAAACCCTTGGTAACACTCTCAAAGTTCTGTCATACTTTTGAACACTCAGTGAGAGTGTGCCTGCTCTCAATAGCTGATATATTTACTTTTATTAGCTATACTGTAAGATGAGTTTTCCTGTTCTCTTGGCTTTAAGGAAGCTCACAGGTAAATGTAGTTCAGTGCCCAAAGTTAACTTTGGTCTGGCTTTCCTTATTTCTCCTTCTCTCTCTGTGGCTCCTGATTTGATATTTCTGTTTTATTTTTTAAAAGAATTCCTGACTTTTGTTTTCAGCTCATCGAGTACTCTTTTAGAAACAGCGAGGTACAAATTATATATAACTCCCCCCACCCAAACAAACCATGAACAGTCTGCTTTTCTAAGGGAGTGGAAGAATTTTGCTGAACGGTAAGAACTTGGCTTGAGTTTCTCCCTCTGTGAGAGAGGACTTGGGGGACCTGCCACCTGCAACTTTACTGTGGCCATAATCACAGCACCGTGGCTGGATGGGAAGGGAGAAAACAGAGAGCAAAAGCCTTTAAAATGTTTGAGAATTGAAATTTCTCCGCAGCCCATTCCATTCCTATTGCCCGTCTCTCACTGCCCACCATTCATCACTGGTTTTGCCACAGGGTCCCGCACACTGCTGTGGTTTCCATAAGCTGCATCGATGTGTGAGAAGCGTTGGTCCCACTCTTGCATCAGTTCTTTCTAGAAAGTCTGCCTGTGCTGAAAAACCCAGCTCATCTTTCTCCTCCTGACCCCTGCAGCTCATAGGGAGCCCTGCCTCCCTTGCACCCACAGGCAGTTGACTGCAGCGTCTTTTTGGTCCTCTTCTTGCTTCCTGTGAGGAGTCCTCTCTTCCCAGAGCAGGAAACGGGCCAATCCTTTGTCACCCTAACAGTGCCTAGCTGAGGGTTGGTATACAGTGGACACTCAATATGTAGCCAATTAGATGCTATTTAGCATGTAACCATAGTCTCAGACATGCTCATATTATACAATGTGCTTCTAAGCACTATATTCTTACCTATAAGAACACAAATAAGTCAGTTTGTACTCAGCGCCTTCATAAATATGGATGCAAAGCTACCGGGTTAGGGCTAGTAGAAACCACAGAGCCACCTGAGTCTCTGATTGCCTTTCGTTCTAGAGGAAGCCCAGACAACAGAGGGTCCTGTGGAGGGTTTCACAGCTCGTTGGTGAACATAGCCTGCTGTTCCATCTCTTCGCCTCGGCCAGTCTTTCTTGCCTTTGTCAGAGTTCTAGCATGAGCGTGTGGGAGTGGGGTTTGGATTAAAGCAAACCAGTGCAGCCCTGACTGGTGTGGCTCAGTGGGTTGCGTGCCGTCTGTGGGCCGAATAGTCACCGGTTCCATTCCCAGTCAACTGGTCATTGTTTCTCTCCTTTTCCCTCTCTCCAAAAATAAATAAAATCTTTCATTCATTCATTCATTTTTTTTAAGTGAACCAGTGCAGACTTCTTCAACACAGTGCTGAATGATCTCCTAGAAAAACAAGTTTTACAAAGTTGAATATTCTTTAACTGCTTCAGACGTCTGGACAGTTAAAGAACATTAGAGGTAACATCTTTGGGAAAGTGGAGAATCATTTTATAAAGTGAATGCTCACCTGTTTCGTCCACTGAGATTCAGTCAGAGTTTGTTTCATAAATGGAGGATTTGTCTGCTATACATCTTGGTTATATGCAAAAGTGAACAGTTATGAATTCATTTATAAATTCTGCAGTAGGGATGAATTACTTATACAGTCATAATTTTCAATGTGTGAAACTGTAACTCTTTCTGTTTCTTTATAACTTAACTCACCTTAGTTCTCTATCCCTTATCTCCTCCAAAGGTGGAAAACAAACTTATCAGTTCAAGACAACCAGCCACTTCTCATGTAAACATGGTCAGTTCAGGATTTAACCTCTGTTTTGCTCTTTTCCCTGGGATAATCTATGTTTCCAGGGACCATGAGGAGGGGCACCTTCCTCTCTCTTGTGGATTTTGGGGTATTGGCCTCTGCCTCTGCTCCATCTGGAGCATGTGACCTTGGACCTCACTGTGGCTTCCCATTTCCAGGTCAACACTGTTGGCTTTCTCCTTGTCCCAATGGCAAAATCTGTTTGCCTCCTTCCAGCTGCCCTCTGGACCACGTCTGCATCTCTTTTGGAAAAGCTTGGGGATTCTGGTAGCTTTCCCACCAGCACACTAGGATGAACAGGCTCCCAAGACTAATCTGATCAAAGACACTGACTCTCAGCCATTGCTGGTCTTCTGCTCAGGCGCCATGCGGGACACCTGGTCTCTTGGGCTACACTCTGGAAGGCAAACAACATTCTCTTCTGCTCTCTGATCATCCTGCGTCCATCTGAGGTCTGTGAAAAGGGTGTCAGCTCCAAGGAGCAGTGCTGGTGGGCTCCATGCTCAGGGGCCCATTCAAACCCCAGTCCCATTTTCTTTGATCTTCTCTCCCCTGCTGGCTGATCTTCTCCACCTCTGAACCCGGGCTGGGGGGCAGCTGGCTAAGATAATAGCTCTTCCCTTGTGTTAAAAACCTACTCTCTGAGACCTCCAAGCCCATTTTTAAGTGCCACAAAATGTTCTCTCACAAAACACTTTGCTTTTACATTTCTAGTTCTGCTAAAGATGCTCAAAAGCATGTTCTGAAATTCTAAGCTGGGCAATGATGCCATATTGCTGACTGTACCCACCCTCCCCGAGGGCTGGGTACCTGGAAAGCTGCCTAAGTGGCAAAGAGAGGTAAGATGGAAAAAAAAAAAAAAAAAGCACTGGGAGAAGAAACTGCTGTTATTATTTCAAATTATTATTTACCATAGTCAACAATTATAATGGGGAGCATAATCCAGAGCAAAACTAGGTAGCCAGCCGCAGATGGTTTACAAATAGGCAGAGAGACAAATAGTGATGCTTTCAGCCCCACAGGCCCCTGGGATCCTCAGAGCCCCTGGAGCTACCTGCATTGGCTACAGGCGGCCTGATGGGGGCTCTTCTGAGCACAGCCTGAAGGGATCAGGTTCCAAAGGGTCATCCTGCGGTCTTCACCTGTGCAAACAACACCTGTGCTCTCCAGGGATGCTGCGAGCATGTCTACTTCTGCAAACACTGTGCGCAGGGAGCTGCTGGAGGATTTGTGTTCCAGACACCCAAGGAGCCTGGTCATTGGGTGTGTGGGGGACATCAGGTGGATGCCTGGAGGGGACAGGGACAATGTGTCCTGGAGCTGCTGCTTTGCATGTATGGGGTTGTCTCTTCCATTTGTAGCCGACTGCTGGGTGACTGTTCCAATATTGCGCATGCAGCCCTCAAATCATGTTTCATCATTATATCGAAGCATTTGATATGCAAAAGTTCAGTTCAATTAGAAATCCAAATGTAATATCGCAAGAAATTCCAACAGTCTAATTGTCAACGAGAGGAAAGGAAAAGCTGTTAGATTCTTCAAATATAATTTCAACTGTTGTAAATTTTTTAACTGTCTGTAAAAAAATGATTTAAGATTTTTATTACCTACTTGTGTGAACAAAGTTTCTGGTGAGCGGCGGTTATTGAGAATTTCAAGAGACCATCATTAAAAAGTATCGACCAGGAATTGTGTGGAGCCATTTCAAACATAAAACTTGATATGAAAACATTATGTTCACAGAAGCAAGCTTGGGTTCCTCATTACAAGTATAAAAATATATTATTTGAACATTTTATACATATTTGATATTTAATGTCTTTGCCAATATTTATTTTTCTTACTGTAATTATATACTATAAAATAAAGGTAATAAAAAAATTTCACCAAGCTCCACAGGAACACTCCCAAAACCCTTCCGGTTGATTCTGGAATGCTGCACAAACACTCCTGTTTCGTGTATGTGCTGTGATGTGAATAAGTTTGGGAGGCGCCATTCTACAAAAGATGTGAATTCTAAATACAAACAAACTGTGGTTCCAGTCTCACCTCTGCCATGTGCTGACCATGTGACCTTATATAAGCTACTGAGTGGTCCCGAAGCTCCATTTTCTTACATGAAAAATGGGGAAACAGCCCCCATGTCCAAGAGAGACAAGACCCAGAGAACCACACTGATACCACAAATCCATCTCTGTACCTCTGGGACCTTGAACAAGATCCCCTGCCACTCTGAACCCCAGTTTCCCAGAGCCAGGAGTTCAAACACTGCCCTTTGGGCCAGTGCCATGGCATGTGGTCCCCCTGCCTGCCCACGGGTCACATCAGTGGCCAGACCTCGGGTGGGGCAGGGCTGGGTCACAGCACGCGGGTAAAGCCCCTGCTCTGGGAAGAGGGTGCATGGGCTCCGAGCCCCGCAGCCACCCGCTGATTTAGTATTCAGAATTCGGAATTTATGGAGCCGCCTTCCCCTGTCACATCATCCATCAGAGACAGACACTCAAGAGATGGAAGGGGAAAAAATTAAAAACCTGTTTATTGCTCAACTTGCTCTAGGCATGTTTTAGCTTATTGTTCAGCTCTGCTCATTTCAGTGCCGCAATCTGAGTGGCTTTCTTAGTTGCCGTGGCTAATGCGTACATATATGGATGGGCGATGGACTCACAGTTATCTTTATCTCTGGCAAAACGACAAACCACCAGAAACTGGGCAGTCAGAGCAGATTGGAAGGTTCAGGGAAAGCGGGACCACGGGACACACCTGACTCCCCTCTAGTTGGGTGGCCTCCCGGTGCGGACCCTTTGCTGCGGGGGGAGCCGAACTGCGGGTGTTCGTTGGCTATGCTGCATTTGTCCCTGCCAATGTCAAGGGGAGTTCGTGGGCCGGATGAGCACAGAATGCACAACGGTAACAGGCAGCAAAGACAGGCAATCGGATGTGAAGGGAGGGAGAGAGGTAGGAAGGCATCAGCGTCATCTTTGCAGAACAGGGATGATTTGGTCACATCTGATTTTTTAAGAACAAAACAGGGTCACCTGGGTGTTTTTAGCAAATACTGAGAGGTATCTGGTCACAAAGAAGAATACATTGCAAACAGTACTCCACAGGAATCTGGGAATCCTGGGTGACACCTGCCTTTCCCACCACTAAGTGGGGCCTCTGGGGTCAAGCTACTTGGGTTCGTTTCCCCTTCCACCACTGCCAGCTGTTTGACCTTGAGCTAGTCACTCCAACACTCTGTGCTCCAGCGTCCTCATTTTCCTCACCAGTACCGTGGGGATAACGCTGTCCCTGTGACTGGGATGTTCAGTAGGTGCCTGGCACATGGCGGGCGCCCGACATGTGTTAGTTATTATTGTAACTGTGTAGCATCCCCTCCCTGGGCTATTACACTAGATCCTGGAGGTGTGAATGTGCAGCGCGTGAACCATCGTCACACAGTGGGGCTGGCTGACACCAGAAGGCCTGCCTCCCCGGGGCTCGGGCACTGACGGGGGCCCAGCTCGCAGGGGCGCTGCAGTTGGGCTTCAGCAGGAGAAAGGCCTCTGCATCCTGGAGATGCTGCCCTGCGGCGTGGCGCTTCCTGGGGCTGCTTGGTGGAAGTTCTCACCTGTGACTCAGAGAGATCTTGCTTTCCGTTTACTTTTACATCGACATCTGTTGTAGGAAGAGCTTTTGTTTGTTTCTGACATGTTAACTCCCTGTACTTGCTTTGCATGTAGAGCAGCCCTGAGAGACACGTGGTATTTTTACCAATTTTTACTTCTAGATGGGGCTTAGAAGAGGACAGACCTTGCCGGTCTGAGACAGAGGAGTCAGGCGTTCTGACTTTGGTGGGGGACAGGTGGCACAGGAAAGAGGCTGCTCTGGAGTGGTCCAAGGCGATGTACTGGAAAAGACGGCATTCAAGCTGTACTTGAATGGTGGTTTGGGATCTGGGGAAATGGAGAGGGAGAGGATGTGTGTGTGGGTGTGTGGGTATGTGGCAAGGCCGCTGTGGAAGTGCTGTGAGTACTTGAAGAACCTGACCACCCTCCTGAACTCCCTTGCGGACACAGGCAGGACTCACATGCATGTGCGTACCTCCGGACACACACACAGCCTCAGATTAATCCAGATTCTGAGACCCACGGGCCAAAGTGCCGTCCACAGTCCATAACTCACTAAAGACCTTTCGAAAAAAGAGGGTGCCGGAAGGAGCAGCAACTGCCATCCACGGCACGTGGGAGGACTGGCAAGGATGGCGAGGGGCTGGAAACCATGCCCCGTGAGGAACAGGGTGAGAGCTGGGGAGAAGGTCATGCCCGAGTCTCCTGCAAGGAGGCTGGTGACAGGTCACAGGGCTGCAGAGGCCTGGCTTTCCCGGGGGTGCCGACGTGCTCCGTCTGAGGCTGCAGGCTGCAGAAAGCCACAGGGAAATTCGGTGGGGCCAAAGTCTGTGGCTGAACTTTGTCACTTTTTTGGTCCTGAGAGAGACTATAGCCTCTCAGAAAGAGTCGCTCTTTGGACTGAGATAAGTTCAAACCCCTGCTCCGCTGCTTTCTGGCTTCATGATCTTTGATGAGTTACTTAACATTTCTGAGCCTTCATTTTATTTCATCTGTAAAATGGAGATAAGAATATCTAACCTGCAGGATTATCTTAAGACTTATGGATACTGCATTTAAAGTGCCTTGTTCATTATAGGGACTCAATAAATGGTAACAATAGCCAATATTTAGGAAATCCACCCTTGTTCCATGTTGTGTTCTAAATGCTTTGTATGATTTAGCTCAATTCTCACAGAAACCCTTTGAGGAAGACTCCGTCATTATCCTGTTTTTTTTCTTCAGATGGGGAAACTGAGGCACAGAGAGGTTAACTAACTTGCTCGAGGCCCACAGTGTATCAGCGGGCAGCCAGAGGGGAAAGCAGGCAGTTCAGCTCTGGCCCCTGCCGCTGGCCTCCGTGCGGCATTCCAGTGAGGGAAGATGGTCCAAATGGCTGCCACCTACAATCTTGTTAATTAACTCAAACCTGCTTTATGTATTGATTAACATACATGCAGTTGGCAAGGCAGACTCTGAGAGTTGCTCACCCAACCGCCATTTCATTCTTTCTTCCTTGCTGATCAGACCCGAATTCTCCTGGGGTCAGCAGTGGGTGGATTGTGATTGGTCTAAACAGCTATGGCGACCCCTTCCCCTTTCCCTGCCTCCTCCATGCCTGGTGTGGCTGCGTCTCCCAGTCTGGCCGAGTTGAGAGTCCAATGGGTGCATCTGGGAAAGTTTTCCTCTCTGAAAAACGAGTAATCGGATTCTGGGCTACCCAAAACATCTTCACTGATAGTCTTCAAACATAACCTGGAGAAGAGGTTGCCTGGCTGCTTTTCTCTGCTTATTCTTGAGTTCCTGGGACTGAAGTACATTCAAGTCAGAGATAAGGGTTTGAGGTTGGCCTCCCTCAGCTGGGAAGACACGGTTACTCATGCAGGCGGGTTAAGGAGGGCTATAAGTGAGACGTGAATACAGGGCTGGAATGCATTCACTGCATTTCCCTTAGGGGTTGAGAACAAGTTCTGTACTGGGGTAGGAAGTGGGGAGAGGGGCTGGCAGTACCCCTGCAGAGGCTGTGCTGAGAAGGAAAGATACAAGTGTGCGTCAGACCCTGGTCCTCGCCCCCTTTCCTCCCCTTTGGCCTTACGAGCTGTTCAGTCCTTTTTCATAAAACAAGGAACCATAAAAACCCCATGACCCCATGACTTTCCTCCATCCTTTATATGACCACTCTCCTCCCCTTCACACTCCAGTCACTTTCTTTCCTCTCCTTTACTCCCCAGACCTGGAATGGACTGCATCCTGCTCTCTCAGCTCTGAGATGGAAACAAAGATCCATCTTTAGTTTGCTAAGCCCAGTGAGTATGACATCATATGGCACACCTCTCCACCTGGCCAGGGTCAGCTCTCCCCTCCGCACACTTCTTCCCAGCCCGGGGGCTCCAGCCCTTCCTGGCACCTTGCAGCCCCCTACAGGTTCAGCTCCTGGTGGTCCCTGTCCATGATGGCGTCTCAGCCTGGATCATCCTGTCACTTGATGTTCCTTTTCCTCACTCCCCCTTTATCCTCAGTTCAGATGCCACTTCTTTGTGACTTCTTACTTGCATCCACATACCTTATCATTTTATGGGGCAGCTGTCTTTTTATTTATAGTCTCCATCACTCAGCTTGATGGGTGGAGGGCTATGGCCATTCCTGGTCACCTATTCATTTCGGGTTTCTAGTACCTAGCTCAGTGTCTGCCATCTAGTGAGTGAGCAAATATTAGTTAAATGAGAAGATGAAGGCTTGCTCTCAAGGAACTTGGAACCCAGGGGACAGAGCATGAAAAAAATGAATGAATAAGGTCACAAGTCAGGGGCAAGTGAATGGTCCAGAATCTGTGGAAAAATAAACCTGTTAGGAGATTTCTGCAGTTGTCTGGGGAAGGAATGGTGAGGGCCAGATAGTGGGAATGCAAAGAAAGACTGTGGGAAAATGCTATCCACTGAATCATTCGACAACCATTTATTGTGCCAGGCTCTGAGGATACAGCAGTGAACAAAACAGCTCTACTCTTGGCCCTGTGGAGCCTACATTTCTAGTTGGGGACATAACAAGGTGAGTAAAAATATATAAACTATATCAAGTGACGCAAAGAGCTGTGGAGAAAATGAGGCAGGAAGGGGGCAGCACGGGGCACGAATCTTAAGTGTACTGCTCCTTGCCAGCCTCCCCACTGCCCTGCCTTCCCCAGAAGACTTCCCGACCTCTTTTGCCTACAGTGACTTCCTCTCATTTGAAGAGACTCCAGGACACTGCAGGCCCGCGCCTTCCACCGGGCAATCAGCACGCTCTCCTTTGCGTCATTACAGACCCCTTTGTGTGTAGCAGTGACTTCTGTGCTGGGGCAGAAGTTCCCTGTGGACAGGGGTGAAACCCTAAACTTCAGTTCCCTGTGCCCTGCTGCATCCTACTCAGCTCCTGTTAAGTAGTCAATAAATACTTGTTCACTTGATTGATGGCATGATTCATAAATAAAATTGCGAGTGAAACCTCCAGTTAAAGTCTCTTAAGGAGTTTTTCGAGGACTGATTACTAAACACTCTACAAAGGGGAAAACATCTTTAGAAGAGAAATTAGGGTACTAACTATCCTGGCTGTGATGACAAAAATCAAAAGTGTGAACCTATCATGTTCTCTCTGAAGCAATTGGGATCCAGAGAGGAAGACAGTTTGCCCAAGATCCTGCAGTTAAGCTTTGCTCTGACTCAGTTTTCTGACCTGTACAATGGGGTGAATTATCGCCTAACTCACTTACTCAAAAAGATGTGAGGATTTAATGAGATGCAGAGGAATTCTTAAAAGACAGACATTCAGCCTTGTATAATTGTTCATTTCTCATTTATTACTCCTCTTTCTCGCCTGTTGGAAAATGGAGCCTTGCTCACCTGTGACGCCAGGAAACACCTGGGGTGGGAAGGGCAGCTGGGGGAGGAGGAGTGGCCCTGTGAACCGGCTCTGCCTCCCTGACAGCTTGCCTATTTTTAATTTAATCTTGTGCCACCCTCGTTAGCATCTGGTTATTATTAGACCATAACCACAATAATAAGCATTCCAGTTGTATCTTCTATTTGCAGAGTGTTTTGCAATTGCTTTTATTAGTCGACTGCAGCTCAGTTATCCTAGAAACCAATATGCACACAAACAGGAAGAAAAATGGGGAGGGGGTTAGGGCAAAGTATCTACAAGGCAGTTCAATCTGTCTTTGACCAGCAGGATGCCAGTGTTCCCTTGGGGGCACTTGGAGAAGTTAGACTAAGGTAAATCTTCAACAAAAAGAAAACCTGGACCCCCAAGCTGAGCACCTCGATTTAGTGAAAGCCCCCAAATGGATCTGTGGGTGAGCTGGCCAGCGTTGCCCCGCTAGGTAGTGGCAGGACTAGCCCTGCGGTTTGGGGCGCAGAAAGAACCTGCTCTGTGTCTTGCATCTGCGGCGACATCTGAAGAAATCGCCTTGTACATAAGCAAATGTATGACTCTCTCTCTGGGAGATCAGTCAATTACAGCAAATTGAGCTATTTCATTTCGGCTTGCAAATGGCTTTCAGTTACACAAGTAGACACATTAATCTAATAACTAATGATCATATATTTCACTAATCATACAGCCCCGCATGTGGTATAATATCTAATTATATTTAATATTAAGACATCTTCACATGTGCATTTTTACCAACTGTCTAGCTCAGGGAGCCGTGCAAGAGCAGAGTGGCAAAGAGGAGGAAAGGGCTCCCAGGCAGGGGGTGGGCAGGGTCCAGGAGGCCGAGGGGTCTTCTTCAGAGGGCATGAGGGAGATTTGTGTCAAATCAGGGCCAAGGCCAACCTATGGGAAGCTTTTCTGATAAAAGCACCCCCTCTGGGCAAACGACTGAACAAGGCACCCCTGCCTGCTGGGAGCTGGCGTACCTGTCGCCAGCATGCTTAGCTGGGCCTAAGCCAGCAGAGCACGTGTTGATTTTCAGTCCCTACTCAGGTATCCTCCTCAGCCAGGTACCCTGGTCCTGGCCCCATCTACTCTGCCCTGGATGGCTGTCCTGGAAGAGCTTGGAGTCAGGGCAGGGAAACTAAAAACACAGCCCCCTGCAGGGCCAGCTCAGGTCCTGCATGCTTTATCTCTTCTGAAAGCCAAGCTGCCAAGAGCCAAGGACTTGGCGTCTTGGGGTCAGCTCTGCCCTCTTCCTGGTCCTCCCGCCCTCCCCATGTTTCCTCTGCGGGGACCTCAGGTTTTAGGAGATTTCCCAGGTACAAGTGCTGTGCTTCTGTGCCCAGTTTTCGGAGCACTTTTACTGTTTGCTACAATTCCCCTGGCAAGCGAGGCGCGAACTGGTGAGGAGGAGGGGGTCTCAGGACACAGTGAGGAGATGAGAACCAGAGAGCACAGAGCCACGCCCTGCAGCCTGCTGGGACGGAGGGGACAGGGATACATGGGGAGAAGGGAGCACCAGCGGTAGAAGGCCCCAACTCAGAGAGAAGGCGGTGGTTGCCTTTGACCAGGAGAACAGGTCTCAAGGGGATGTAGCTCTTTTATCAAATCTTCAGCCAGGGCTTGGGCATCAGAGTTTGACTCTTGCTTACAACGATGCCTTTCTCTGTGACCTTGGACACATCACTTCATGCCTTTAAACCTCAGTTCTCTCAAGCTAAAACTGAGAGGCGTAGAATAGCACAGACACAAACTAAATGGCTAGTGGAGGGCCAGCCTGTGAGTCCGGGGTCTTGGGTACCAGTCAGTGCTTACTCTAATCTTACTCCCAGCTGTGGGGCCCTGGAGCAATCACTTCCCCACCCTGGGCATTAGCAGTCTGTGAAATGGCGTGTCGGACTGCGCCAGCGGTGTTCAGATTGCACCCCAGGGGCCTACCACAGGTGGGGGGTGAGGAACAGAGAAGGGCTGGGTTGATGAGGGGCTGGTCGCAGGGCAGCCCTACTTGTCTCTGTTCTGTGTGTTGCAGTGCCACATGAGATGGGCTTTGGCAAAAGGGTTCCACTGCTTGGACAGTTTCGGACACCTCCCTACCAGGGGCTCCCTTGGCTCAACCCTCTGAGCCTCTGGGTTTTGAGAAAGCCCCACCTGAGAAATCACCAAGGAAACTGACCCCCAGGAGGTGAGAAGGATCCTGGCCAGTTAGAGTCTACAGGAGGGGCAGGGAGAGGGCGGGACACAGGCAGGGCCGGCCCCCACAGGCCATGCTGTGGAGTTTGAACTCCGCCCACCCGGGAAGTCTTGGGAAAGTTTTAAGCAGAGAGGCACAGTCAGGTCTGGAATGAAGACAGAGATTCGGGCTGAGGTGGTGGTCATGTGAGCCAGGACGCCCCCAATCAGCACCTCCCCAGAGTGTCTGGAACCAGCCTTTTCCTGGCCCTCTCCTCACCTTCCCCTGGTGCCCCTCCTTTGGGAGACAACAAGGTGGAACAAGCTTCAGAGGCAGGCAGGCCAGACAGGTAAACAAGGAGGCCTGGGTCCCGCTGCAGGCCCTCAGCTCTGATGACACCCTCCCCACTTTCCCCTGAGCTTCCTACCACGAGGACAAGGAGACCACCCCTGGGGGGCTTCCCTCCTGCACCAATCAATTCTCCTCAATTACCAACAAATCTAAATGTGATTTATCTGTGCGAGAATCACTCCAATATCAGGCGAGAATCTATCAATAAAAGCCCCTAAGGCAATCTTGCGCAGAGTTGTCAATAGAGGCTCTAAGGCACAAAGGCATAGCAGCTAGCAATCAGGGCATTTTTGCCCCCCTCCCTCCTTTTTGGGGAGCACTTAATTAAGTCGAGCAGAAGCTGTCAAAGATAATTTTCAAAGCGCATGACCTCAGCAGCTGACATTTGATAATATTACATTCCATGTTGATTGAAATTGATTTTCCCCTCTTTTTGGGGGGGTATGGGGAGAAGGTGGGAAAGTGAGGTCGTGGAAGAGGGGCTGCTTGGATCCCTTTGGCTGTGGCCCTCTGCCCAGGGCTAGCAGCCTGTGGGTTTACCCTGCCTTCAGTGGGACCAGCCCCGGGCAGTCATTTTCCAGTAGGGCCTTCAGCCAGGGTTGGTAGACGGAGTTCCACCTGGGGAGATAAATGTCAGGTGAGCAAGAACCAGAAGCTAACGCACATGTAGCACCTGGTGAAGGCGATGGTGTCCAAAGGCCTGCGTTTGTTGGAAAGATGGTGGCACTGAGTGGAGAAAGCACAGTGGAAGGCACAGATGGTCTGGTTTCATTGGGTCCATACTTCACATCGGCCACTCAGTCTGTGATGGTGGCAAGGTGGCTCCCTATGGAGGTCAAGTGTCCCTTGCCTTTACTGCTATTAGAGAAGCTCATTCCAGCATCTGCCAACCTGCCACTGCTCCCAGACCCCACTAGGAGCACGCCCGCAGCCACGGTCCTTTCGTCAGTCAGCTCGTCTCTAGAGCCCCCACGAGGCCCATGCAGTCAGCAGCCCCTCATCCAAACAGTTTTCACCGGGGTGTTAGCCTCAGGCTCAGGCTTGGTTCTGGGTCCTAACATGGATGTGGGATGCTGCCCGCTTGGTTGCCTGCTTTCCAGATCTTTGTCCGTCTGGCATTGGTTCCGCACACTCACCAGCTCATGTCTCACATGTGGTTCTAGGGAAAACCGGGCCCTGACCACTGCTCCATCTCTTTGGTTTCAGATGGTTTTCCTGCTCTGGCTCACTAACCAAGGCCAGAAGTTTGACCTTCAGGGAAACTATTTTGATAAACTTTTTAAAGGTCCAGCTGCTGATTAAAAATTTATGTGTCGCTTTTCAGGCCTGACTATAGGCTCTCCTCCCTCCGTCTCTCTGAGCCCCAGGGTCCACAAAACTGCTAGAGCCTTTTGTCCCTCTCCCTCAGCACTGTGACAGCCCATACACCTGTGCTGATGCCCCTGATCCTTGACGGGTTCCAAGAGGGAAAATGGGAAGGGGCACTGGAACTTTCTCTGGGTTTGGCCTATTGCTTATACCATCACAGTAATTGATGAAAAGCTTAATTAACTCTTTCATTTTTGCTTGTTGCTTTAATCTGCTACTTTGACACCTGACAGCTCAGCACTCTCTTTCTCTCTCTCTGAGTTACTGACAGCTTGAATAGATGGGTAGCACTGAATAGATGGAGGTGATGGGGGAAGGTCTTCCAGGATATGGGTGCGAGGTGAGGGAGTTACAGAGCTCAAAGAGCTAAGTAATGAAAGACTGTACAAGTAATGAGAGGAGAAGAGGAGTTTAGACTCGATGTGGTAGGAAATGGGGTCCACAGAAATCTCTAGTCATATTCATGCCTCTGGTTTGAAAGGAGAAAAACTAAGCTAGACTATAGCGCACATTACAGCATTCGAAAGTTGCTAAAGGAATAGATCTTAAAGTTCTTGTCAAAAGGTTAAAAAATTTTGTAACTATTTGAGGTGATGGATGTTAACCAAAGTCATTGTGACAATCATTTTACAATATATACATATATCAAATCATTATGTTATATACCTTGCACTTGTACAATGTGATGTTTCAATTATAGCTTGATAAAACTGAAAAAACAAAACCAAGTTAAGCCATTGAAAGTTCTGAGCCTGAAAGGCAGTGTGGTACAGTAGGACAACCTGCTGTGTGACCATGGACGAAGCACACCACCTTGCTTTCCTTTTTTTCTTTTTAGAGAGAGGGGAAAAGAGGGAGAAAAAGGGGGAGAGAGAAACGTCAATGTGTGAGAGAAACATCGATTGGTTGCCTCTCTCACACCCCCACCTGGGGACCCGGCCTGCAACCCTGGCATGTGCCCTGACCAGGAATCGAACCAGCGACCTTTCAGTCCACAAGCCCGAGCTCACTCCACTGAGCCACGCCAGCCAGGGAGACATGCCATTTTTCTGAGCCTCCGTGTCTTATCTGTTTAACAACAGCAGCAGCAGTCATTTTGTTCATAAACCTGTGGTTTGGGCAGGCCAGGACAGCGCATCTCAGGTCTACCTGGGGTCCGCTGGGGCAATTAGAAGTGGACAGGTTGGGGTTAACTGAAGGTCTGCTTACTCACATGTCTAGTGGTTGAACCTGACTGGTGAAGGAGGCCTAAGATGGGCTTCAGCTGAGACACCTACATGTGGCTTCTCCTTGTGGCTTAGGCCTCCTCACAGCATAGTGGCTGAGCTCCACGGTCCGGAGAGGGAGACGCAGGCAGAAGCCAGGCTATCTTTCATGACCTAGGCTTAGGTGCATGCAGGGCTGTTTCCACTGCATTCTCTTTATTGAGGAAGCCACAGAGGCCAGTCCAGTTCCCAGTCCAGTTCCCAAGAGAGGGGAAGCTGACTTGACCTCTTTAGGAGAGAGAAACGTGTGGAACTGGAGATGTGTCTCCGGCCATTTTTGTGTGCTATGATCTGCGGCAGTACTCTTGTCCGGTTCCTGTTTCAGGCAGCTGGTTGCAACCCTAACTGTAAGGGAAGGATCACAGCCATGTGTTCCATGTGACCACTTCTCCCTCCCCTGCCTGAGACTGGACTGTCTTATGAGGTCTGTGGTGCTATTAGGTTGTCAAACCACCACCTGTGCATTACTGATCTTCAGGTGCAAGATTCTTCCCAAATCACGTTTGGTCAATGAGCATCTGATCACCCATAGGAAATGTTTTGTGACAGATAAAGAAGCTGTGACTCTTAAAAGTGTTCACAGTCTTGTTAGAGTGTCAATATTTATATACATGACACAATTTAGCAAATAATAGGTAATGGCAAGCAATATGGATCCAGAAGGGGTGATGCCCACCAAAGGCTGTCAATGATAAAACAATGTAATGATCAGAATGGCCTGAGACTAACCAGGGACAGCAACATGGGTCTATGGAAGGAAGAAAGGAGGAGGAGATTTTTTAGGCAAAGACTCAATAAGAACCCAGCACGGAAGTGGGGATGAACTTGGTGTATTCATGGACATGGAGGTAACTGGGCTGATTAGACAATGGAATCTTAAAAGAGGGTAGGGAGACAGAGCTGGAGGTGGAGTGGGGTGGGAAGGAGAGCAGAATTACAAATGAGAGATTTCTTGTGGCATCAGATGGCCAAGGACCTTCTCTCTGGGTCCCTCTAAAGGGTTAAGGGAGGTTGGCCTGCCATCTTGAAGAACAAGGAGTGAACAAAGAATAGTTCCCTTTAAGACAAGAGCATCCATACCTTACTGATTTATTCAAATCACATTTATAAGACACTTAGTATGTTCTAGGTCATGAGGACATTAAAATGAATATAAAATACCCCTGATCTCAAGGAGCTTTCTGTCTCCTGGGACAGACAATAGGCAGTGGGCTATTATTATAACAGTGTGAGGCAGGTATAAGTACAAGGTGGAGACGGAAGAACATAGCAGGAGCACTCCCTGCACCTGGGTGGGGTTGGAGAGCCAAGAATATATCCCAAGAAAGGTGTTTTTTTTTTTTTAAAGTTAGTGCCTTGGGGGTCTAGGCCATACCCTTTCCTGCAGCTCCTTGATAAAAAATGAGCTGGCCAAATGAGAAGGCAGGGTGGAGTAGAAAGTCTCCTGCTACATTGTGAGTTGGGAGGCCCAGGGCCTCAGTTGTACTTTTGTCTCTATTAGCTGTGTGACCTCAGAAAAATTACTTTCCCTCTCTGGGCTTCCAATGTCCTCATTCATAAAATGATGAGGAAGGCCAATGACCTCTAAGGTCTCTTCCACTCAAACATTCCATGATTGTCAGAAGACAGTTCCTCTGAGAGGGACGTATGTGGAGGTGCTTAAGGAATTCATATGTTTAGTTAAATTAGTAGCTCAGCTTCATATGCACAAATTATGGCTATCCCAAGAGAGACAGGGTTCTTTCTATTAAAAGCCTGGCATTTGTTTTGATCACGCTTAGAAATACTCTAGGAAATCATCAGGAATGCACACGAAACCTCCTCTCATTCAGACCCCAGACAGATGACAAAGTGATAAGCAGAGCTAATTCCCTGGGGCAATATTTCTTCCCAAAGCATAGATATTGGTGAATTATTGCCATTCTTAATTGCCTAATGATTTTTTTCCCCTTTCATGTAATCTTTTCGGGGGGTTGTATTTTTACCATCTTGCAAATTCATATTGGCAGAGTGATATACATTGTCGAATAAAACACAGTGGCCAATCCATCAAAAATCAGGCTGCAAGTTGCCTTGAGTTTTTTTGGAGAGAAAGTGTAAGAGCGGGGAGGAGGGGAGATGGGTAGGGAAGGTGCTTCAGTGATGTGGGCCGCCACTTCCTGTCGGTGGGGCAGCCTTTCTCCCCGCTGACCCCGAGATGGGTTGAGCACTCCAATTTTCTCCAGGCTCTTTTCCTTCTGGGTTCAAGTTTTGGCTCTTTGTGGTGTTTGCCTTATTAGCCATGACTGTCTGGGGAACTCAGAAGGCAATTAGACCAGGGAGTGAGCTGTTTAGGGGATTGGTAATGGAATGTGGATTCTTTTCTCCCTAACTTAATTGTTTGCATTTGACCAGAAATCATTACCAGCTGATGGCTGCTTGGTGGCATCTGTGAACTAAAGTGGTGACTCAGTGGAGTTCTTAACACATGATGGGAGGGACTTAATAGAGAGGCGGTTCTTTAGTAACTTTGATGGTGGCAGGGGTTTGCCCCAGACTGGTGTGTCCTTTGAGACGTGCTTTTGCTACTGTGTTGCCTCTTTTGCACTTTCAGGGACGTGAGACCTACGACAGTAGCTGGAAGACCTGGCGATGTGGTGTTCCCGCAAGTCCTCAATGGGCTCTAAGTGGTTCTGGCCTTCATTGCATGTGAGGGTTAGCTGAGGAACTTGGCAACTTCCCTTCACTCAAGGCTCTTCCCCAGACCAATTAAATTCGAATCTCTGGGGGTGAGACCTGGGCATCAGTATTTTTAAAGCTCCCTAAGTGTTTCCCACGTGCAGCTAAGGTTGAGCATCACCACGAAAGGGAAGAGCCTCATCATTTCTTACTTAGAAACAATTATCTTGAATTGCTTGATTGAGATGGATGTAGGTAAAGGGAACAAGGGTGGGAAGTCAGAAGTATTGGGACTCCTTGCAAGCAATTTCCTCAACAAGTATTAATGAGACCTGCTATGTGCCAGACGCTGGACTAGGTGGGGCTACAGTTGGAATAGATAGTCATTGAGCTCACAGTTTCCTGGGGAATACAAACAGCCAGTCTCAGTAGTGAGTGTGCTGGGAACCAAGGGAGCACAAAGAAGTTCGCATCTATGTGTGAATAGAACTCAAAATATAGAGGGTGAGAAAGGGAAGGGGCAGGGGGAGGGAATGCAGACTGATCTAGGCCAGTGCTGTTCAATAAAATGTAATATATCATAAAAATAACTTACAGCTTATACGGTATAATGTAGTATAAACATATGTAATTTAAAGTTTTTAGTAGCCTCATTTGAAAAAATTAAAAGGGAGAAATTAGTTATAATACTGAATTTTATTTAACTCAGTATATCCAAAATATTACTATTGCAACATGTAATCAATATAAAAATCAATAATGAGCTGTTTTTTGTGTTTTACACTAAGTTTTCAAACTCTGGTGTGCATTTTATAACAGAAGTATATCACAATCGGACTAGACACATTTCAAATATTCAGTAGCTAGTGGCTACCGATTTTCAGCATCCAACTGGTCAGCGCCGATTCAGGGAGAGGAAGTGTGTGCTGTGTATGGTGTGTTGAGAGTGTGGGAAATCCAGTGGGGCCAAGTGCAGAGTGAGGGACATTTCAAGTGTAGTCCGGAAGGGCTGAATAATTTGTAGGTCCAATTGCAAAATGAAAAGGCAGAGCTCTTTACTCAAAGCTCTCAAGAAATCTAAGAGTGAGAACAGGACAGTAGACCAAGCTGGCCGGAGGGACCTAAGCAACCAGGCAAGCTGCATGAGGTGAAGGTAGTTTTGGGGTGTGGCAGGCACTGAGATAACCAATTTGGTTGCCTCTTCTTCCTCCCTTGGGGATAGAGGCTCTGTTCTGACCCAGCATTCTTCTTCCCTAGTGCCTGGGGGAGACACTTCATCACAAATGTCCACATGATAAAAGAGAGGAAGTTTGCCCAGGATTTTTGGAAAGATCACCCTCCCAAATGAAGAAACTGGTACAAAGAATCTGTCCTATGGTTTTGTCTGTGGGTACATCAGGACCTGAAGCTTGAGCAGCTGTAGCCTTCATGTGGCCTAAAGGGAACATTCAGGAAAATTTCAGAGGAACCCGACTTTGTTAAGCCACTGAATGAACAAAATTGGCAACATCCTTGCAGCTGGACTTCTTGTTAGGAGAATGAATGTGTCATTATTTCAGCCACTCCCGGATGGGAAGCCAAAAACATCCTTATGGACACAGTGAGAGAGGGAAACACAGGAAGGCAAGCCACAAAGGACCTTGAAAGGTTCATCCACCCCCAGCTTCTTGCCTGGTGATCAGCTGATGTCCTTATTCCCTCGCTGTCCTCAAAGCAGATTCAGGATTAGGTCCCATGTTCAAGACGAAGAATGAATCTACTGGGACATTTACGTTGCTTCTCTTGGAAGTGTTTGCTGGCTGTGTGGTGGCCTGCAAGTGCCATCCACAGTATTGTAACTGCTCTTCTTCGTCAGCATCAGCTTTTCACCTCCTGAAAGGTCTGGAGCCAGTGTCCTGCCTCAGAGACACATTTATTGGTACTAGTCTGGTACTGAATATATAATATACAGGAGGCATAAAATGCACATTCACGTTCTCTCTCATTTCTTTTCTGGTTGTTTAACCATAGAATTGATCGAAACGGCCTTGGCGTGTGTTTGAAGACACCAAGGACTGATTTTGCGAGTAGAGTGGAAGGCTTGAAAATGGATAAGAATGCTTATTTAATTCCACACAACTGAACAAGTGGTTATTGAACATTATTGAATTCTTATTATATACTACATATAGTTGAAAAATCGACTCTGATATGCTCCAGGGAGGGCAAACAGTTTCAAAGCAAGGTGCAAACAGAAGACTTAAACATGCCTCTCACAAAAGGAGAAAACTGCTTGGCCAATAAATAGATAAAGAGGTGCTCAATCTGATTGGGACTCGGGAGAATGAAAATTGAAATCACAATGAGATACCACTACACACCCATCAGATCAGCAAAAATTTAAAAATCTGAAATAAAAATCAGTGGGGGTAAGGATAAGGAATGATAAAAAGCTTCATTGTTTGGCAGTAAAAAATAGTATAAATGATATGCAAAATGTTTGGCAGTATCCAGTAAAATTAAAGGTGTGCATATTCTCAGTAATGTCATTCTTAGGTAAATACACCTCAAGAAACATACAATAATGCTCACAGCACCATTCCAGCACGTCAGCCAAATCCGGGGAAACAACCCAAACGTCCACCAACAATAACATGGATACCTAATTCGTGGTATATTCATATCATAGAATATTGTCCAGCAATGGAAATGAACCCCTTGGATAAACTGGATTTCCTCTTTTGGCCTGGCTGCTTTGTAGCGATAGTGTGAAGCCAATCACCTTGTCAGGCCTCAGTTTCTCCATCTGGAGAGCAGCAGTGAGCATGCCCGCCTGCAGCCTGGGTGTGAGGTCAGTTAGAGGAGTGTGTTCCACCCTCCCTTCCACCATCTGAGTAAGAATGTCTGCAAGGAGTCTGGCAGCTTCCTGCATTGGGCTCAGAGAGGCAGTAAATAGACCACCAGTGAGGCTGGAAGACTCTTGGCACTGATTCTCCAAAGATGCCTGAACAGACCAGGTGACTGTGCACACTGGGGACAGAAAGGGATTGAGACAGAGGGGAGGAAAACTCAACGGGAAATTAGGAGACACATGGAGAAAAGTGGAGGCAGAAACAGCTTCTTTTTTAGAAAGCAAGTCCCAGCAAGGCCAGGATGACGGTGGTCCAGCTGAGGCCAGGCCCCTTGGATTCAAGAGGTCCACACCTGAAGAGAATGTGTGAGGATGTGATTTAGAAAGGGCCCAGAAGAGATCAAGGATAATCAGGTGTGTGCTGGGTCATCTCAGAAACTCCTCCTGAAACAGAAGAGAAGGAAGATGGAGTCAAGCCCTTAGGGAATGGGAACAGAGGGATTGACTGAGACGATAGGGCTCTGCCAGGCAGCTGAGGAGTAGTGCAGGGAGGGTGGAGGGGGAACTGCTGGCACCCCATGGACCAGGGAGGCAGGAGGCTTAGTCAAAGCTAACAGCTGCTACACGTTGGTTCTCTAACCACGCCACAATCCCCAGAGTGGCTGGTCCTCTGTAAGAGTGGACCACAGAACCCAGATGTCAGCAGCTTCATGGACTGTGGAAAGTCCAAAATCCACCCCCAAATTTCAGTGAATTCCAGGGGGCCTGCATTCTGAAGATCACTTTCAGCTTGAAGCTCTGCTTCTGCTGATTTCATTCAGCCTGTAGACCATCACACTGTTCGATATCTGACGTCCTTGTTCACACCATATCAACCCACATGTAGAACACAATTCTTTCCCTTAATTTACAGATGAGTGACTTATCCACAAAGTTGGCCCATGTATGTTCTCCTGTTTCCTCCATGCTAACTGATTCAATCCTGAGAAACTCCTCTTTGCTACTGAATCATTTCTCTACCACCAGGAAGATGGTGAGGGCATGGGGTTGGTGTTATAAAATGCAGGTTTGATTATTATTCAGATGTGGGCCAACCAACAGATGAGGAGATGATTGGAATCAGAAAGATAGTTTCTTACAGTTCCCAAGAGGAAGGGGCTCAGCGTGCTACACAGGGCCACACGGGAGGCAGAGGGAGAGAGGGGAATGGTGAGTGAGGGCCTTAACTGTGGTTTCTGTGGGAAACACAAGGTAAGGCAAGGTAAGCCTGTTTCTGATTGGCTAGTGTGAATAATTTCAGTGGGTCTGGGGTGCAGGGATGCCTGTAGGTGTCTGATATCTGGCCTTGGGGTAATTAGAGCAGGTGGCCCAGAGTCTAAGGGCCCAATAAAGAAGGCTGTTGAGGAGTATGGGCTTTGGGTTAGTTTGCACGAGCAAGGTGCACTCATAGGTAAGTTGGTAATGATCTTGGGGACCCCTGAGTATACCAGTCTTACTTATCTCAGTTGGTTTGTAAGCCACTACAGTGCAGGCATTGGGCATCCCAGCATCTTGGCAAGAACATTTGATGAAGGACCAGAACATTTGCTTGGGAAGCTTTGCTTCTCTCTTTCTTAGATTTATGGTTTGGGGGCAGTCAGTTACCTTTAATGAGCCCTAGTTTTCTCATCAAAAATGGATCTAGCAAACCCCACCCCCACTTCATGGTGTGTCGTGAGTTTCAGATAAAACATGGATGGTGAAAATGTTCCCAACTCCTAAGACATGAAAGATAATTACCAATCTATACATTCCCACCATTATCTTGGATACAGCAAACTCTCCACTAATTTCTGCCCAATAGTTGAACCAATGCAAGTTATCTCATTCTTTCTTCTCCACGAGTCCATGGCAATGGGCAGAATTTTGAACATTAGAGAAACAAAATAAACACTTAATTTTTAATTCTCAGGATATGGAAAACTGGAAAAAGAACAAACCCAAACAGCTGACACATGGGTGTGGAATTCTTAAATAGCTCCACCTCAATGCCCCCTGCCCCCCCCGCCCCCCAGCCACTCCCCCTTAATTGCCAATCCTCAGCCATGGGGTGGTGCTTTCAGAGCCTCCTTAACTCCCTGAAACCATTTGCTTGTGAACTCTTCCACTCATCAGCCTCTTGTCAGCCGCCACCAGGAGGGACACGAAGGCCTTAATTGATCAGGCCAGGCAGCAGCCTTGAGAACTTGATTCAAGTATTGACTTCTGAGGAGCCGGTTTCACTCCGGCCTCCACAGCTAGGAGCGGCTGAACATCAAAACTATTAACCTCTGGCCTGAGCAGTTGGCGAGGCAGCCCAGCAGCAGTAATTAGGAAGTCAATCGGAATCGCCTGTCTCACTTACACTGGCATGTCAATCAATAGCCACAGTGACAGGTTCATTAGGCCCAGGCCATGCAAGCCCAGCCTGTAACAACCTCATAAAATACAGCAACGACTCAGGGCACAGAGAAATCTGCCCGAAGGACTGGAGTGGATGACAATATGTATTGATTAGGGCTCTAGCAATTTATGAAGTGCTACTTGTTGGCCAACCTTTCTGACTCAGTGCTAAATTTTCCCAAGTAGTTGCAAGATGAAACCAAATATTACCCTTTAAAAAAAAATGAGAGGAAGCAAGCTGTTGTTTGACAGGGCATTTTTTACATTAGTTACTCCTAGCAAATAATCTTTCAGGGCAAAAACTTCAATAGTTACTTAAGGCTGAAGTGGTACCTTTGTCTCTGTGACCATCAGATTTTGAAAGAAGACATCCATCTTGGGAAGAAAAAATATGATTTGACACATGATTAGGCAAGACTCTACCTTCAAAGAGACAGGGTGATTTAGGCATTCATTTCTTCTTGGCATTTTTAATGGCTCATCTGGGTTGTTCCAGGGGGACAGCTGACACCTGGGTTTTCAGAGCTAATTTAAGAGCTCAATAGAAGGCGGGGGTGTGTGCAAAAGGGTCCCTTCTGGGCCCCTTCCCCACTCTCGCGGGTGACACAGCTTGACCACATTTGCCAGAGACCTTGCTGCCTCTAAGCCTGCTGAATAACAGGGCGGTGATTCTGAGCCTCATTCTGGGCCGTGGCCTTGAAAACAGCACAGGGACAGATGACACATTCCCTGCTTAACCAGACTTACAGGTGGCCCCGCTATCCACCCTGGGAAATAGCCAGCGGCATGTGGAATGGCGAATGTCTCCGGGTGTCTGCCTCTGTCTTCAGTGATCAATGCACATTTATCTATACCAATGGATTCATTATCAAGCAGGAGCCTGCTTTATACATGATAAGACTCCAAAAACTCGTGATGAGCCCAGCAACTAGCCCCATTTGGACTGTCCCCAAAGGCAAGGCCCCATCACAAGGAGCGTGCCCACTGAAAAGCACCGATCGTTGGTCAGAGTCAGGTGAGAAGGGCTGACTTCAGTTCATGGTTTGCCAGTATTAGACCCCACCTCAATGAGTTTAGTTTCTTCGTCTCTAAAACAGCATTGAAATGCCCCGGCTTCTATCTAACATGGTCATTGTGAACCTCAGATGAAAAATGAAACAGAAGTATTTTTGTAAAACACTGTGTATGGGCAGAAGGGGGTTCATAGGGAGGCCACCCACTGTGTTTGTCCCATCTCCCAAGTAGAAGGAAGAAGGTTCCAAATGCTCACGTGTCAGCTGAGATTTTTCTCCCCTAACATCTCCCAGGCCTGCTGGGGTCAATCAACCTGCAAACATTTACTGGGCTTTTTGTAAGAGACCGCTGTTGATCTTTACCCCTTCCACCTCTGGTTTCAGTTACAGGAACCTGGTAACAAAGGGGAATGGGGGAGCACTGGTTTTTCCCAGCTGAGCTCCGAGGCACCTCTCTTTATACAAAACCAATTCCTCAAGCGGGAATTTCTTTTGTCCTGCAGGTGCCAGGAATCCGGCTCCTTTGCCCCCTAACTCCAGTCCTACCCTCCCATCCTCGTGTGTACCTAAACAAACACAGAAATGGGAATTTAATTGCTAGGCATCACAAACACAAAACAACAAAAAACAAATTAAAAATCCAAAAATAAAATACACGAAACAGCAAAGTTCAGACATGTCCCACCCGACATTGTCTTTCATCTGTCCTGGGCTGTTCAGTGGGGCTAGGCCAGCCCTTTTCATGGCTCCTCCCCAATTGTCCTTTCCCAGGACCTGTCTGTGGTCCTTGCCTCAAAGATCTGCCCTCCAGGTTCTGAGTTGATGGGATGCCCAGACTGAGGCTAGTGGTGGGATTGGATAGAAATAGCTGCTGGGGCTGGGGATTCTCAGTGCCTTTTGGACCCTGCTGTCTAATTCAGTATTTGGACATGGGTTCCCAGGCCAGTTCCCTGATAAGGAAGGGCATCTAGTCCTCCAAGACTGTTCCCTGGACCCAAAATTACAAGCACTGAAAAAAGACCCTCTCCAACCACAGACTAATTTGTTGTGTATGCATGTTTTTAATTTAATTATTTTTAGAGTGCGTTAACAAGCTTGTTGTCAGGGTTGGTTCCACCTGTAGGTGAAGCATAGCTTCTTGGACCTGAGGTCCTACATTGGTTTCAGGACCTGGTCTCAGGGGAAGGTAGGAGTCCCTTCTTTTTTTCTGCTGAGTAGTATTCCACTGTGTAAATGTACCACAATTTTCTGATCCTCTCATTTACTGAAGGTCACTTAGGCTGTTTCCAGCACTTGGCTATTGTAAATAATGCTGCTATGAACATAGGGGTGCATAAATATTTTTGAATTGGTGTTTCAGGATTCTTAGGGTATAATCTCAGCAGTGGAATCGCTGGGTCAAAAGGCAGTTCCATTTTTAGTTTTTTGAGGAAATTCCATACTGTTTTCCACAGCGGCCACACCAGTCTGCATCATGTGCAAAACAATGAAACAAGACCTCCAACTTACACTATGCACCAGGATAAACTGTAAGTGGATGAAAGACTTAAATATAAGTCATGACACCATGAAAGTCCTGGAGTAAAACACAGGCAGTAAAACCTCAGATATCCTACACAGCAATATTTTTGCCAATATATCTCCTAGGGCAAGGGAAATAAAGGGAAAAAAAATAAACAAATGGGACTACATCAAATGAAAAAGCTTCTGCACAGCTAAAGAAACCATCAGCAAAATGAAAAGGGAACCGACTGTGTGGGAGAACATCTTTGCCAATGATACATCAGACAAGGGTCTGATCTCCAAAATATATAAAGAACTCAACGGACTCAACACCAGGGAGACAAACAATCCAATGAAAAAATGTGCAAAGGACCCAAATAGACACTCTCCAAGGAGGACATACAGAAGGCCCATAGTCATATGAAAGGATGCTCGGCATCACTAGCCATCAGAGAGATGCAAATTAAAACCACAATGAGGTACCACTCTTAGCTTTTTGAAGCACGTCCATACGTGGACCTCATTCCCTCCTTACAATAACCCAGGGAGGCGTGGATGGTCCATAATGTTAGTCCAGGGAAAGAGAACAATAGGAGCTGATGTCCCCCAGCAGGGCCACCATCAGAGGAGCAGAGGAGCCTATCTGGATACTCAAAAGAGGGCTGCTGTCATCTCCTCCCCACAACTCTTTCACCATCTCCAACACGCCTTAGTTTTGACCTCCACGAAATGGAGCTATGCCTTTATTTTTAAATATCACAAAACCTCCAGAAATATAAAACTGCGAAAAATATAGTAATGTTAGACTAGGATTTTCCATATAAATTACTTTGCTGCTTGTATTTGTTTGTCATAATAGCAACATTTTAAGCAGAAAATCTTACTGTCTTAACCATCACTCTATCCCAGTACTCAGTACAAAGCTGGACACAAATGCAAGCATGTTATTAGGAACTGATCTTCATCTGTAAGGAAAGGGGAAAAGTAGAGGGGAAATTCTGGATTTTTTTAAAGATCATACTATATAGCATTTCTCAGTCCTCCCAGCAGCTTCCATTGGCTTTGTTTGGCCTGTGGCTCAAGTTTAATCTGGAAACTACAATGGGCCATGCCTTCGGGAAGGCACCCTCACCCCACTGGAGCTATAGCCCTCCACCCTAAGCCCTGTGTTCCTGCCAGCCCATTCCCACGTAGAGGCTGGCATCTGCAAGGTGCTGGAAGGGTGTGTGTCTGGGGAGGGAGTGTTTGGGGGGGCGGGGAGAAAAGTGACCCTCTGCTAGCAGCACTCAGATGCAGGGAACCCTGCTCCCCTCCTGCCTGCACCGGGAGCATCCGCACCCGACAGCAGCCCCGCATGTCAACTCTGGCAGGGGGGACTCCCTGAAGATGCTGACTTTTCCTTCTCCCGGGCATGTTGGGGAGCCTCCAGAGCACGCTGGTCTGCAGCGAGGCCTGCAGGAGAAATCCTCAGGCTCCAAGACAGAGCAACCAGCCAAATAACGACTTTCCTTGCACCTGTGCCTGTTGCAACCATTTTTATCATTTTGCCACGCTTCATTGACCGATGGATTTTTTTTCCAGCTTTGCACTTTTTTTTATTACTATTATTTTTATCTTCATCATTACCTCCCTGCTTCTGATGGCATTTAGATTTGAACCGCCTATGAACCTTCGAGCCCAATCATGCCATGACAAAAATATTGTCGTTTACATTCTGTGCCAAAGTATTATATAAAAACACATCAACGAAAAGGAAATTCAGGAAGCTGGGAGTAAAGATATATAGTCAGCAAAGTATATAACTTCTGGCATATTACTGCTTAATCCTAACATAATTATTCTCATCCTTTTATTTGATTAACTTCTAATGGTTCCTCTTGGTGTTAAAGGTCCCACTCTGATCATTTGATTTTAGTGTCTGCTATAATTACCGATAATGTTCTTTGCAAGACAATTTAATGATAACCGCATAATGGCCTATATGAAGAAAGCTGCAGGGTTTCGAAGCTTTTGAGTAATATAAAATACATTAGACTAACACAAGCTATCAGCATGACAGGGAAGGTTTGATTTACGCTCAGGACTAGGTTATGGCGTTGTGGAATTTTTTTCTTTCCCTTTTCTTTTTTTTCTTCCTTTTGCAGACGTTTACAATAAATGTCACAACAGCTGGACAATATACAACTTGCTGATTGCAGAAAAAAAAATGTATCACCAAGTTTGGGTGGTGCAGAGGCAGCCAGGGGAGCTCCAGGGGAACATCGAGCTTGGGACGGAGCGAGGACAAGAGCCAAGGGCCAGGTTCCCTGGGGACGCCGACCAAATTAACCTGCTCCTGGGAAGACCGGCGGAAAAGTGATTTCTTTGCCTTCCTCCTGCTGTACTGGGGTCCTGGCAGTCAGGGTTCTCTCTGGCAGTCATATTCGCCAGGTTTTGGGGAACCGGAGTCTCATTCAGTTAACAATTTTTTGGATCCAGATAATAATAATCATGTTTTCAGTTACTCAGTCTCTCCTTTTTTTCCAAAAGAAGCAAACAAGCAAGCAGATTGGAAAACCAGCCCCAAAACAAAAGAACCACTTTGTCCAAACCCTAGTGGCAGGCACAGTTGGTCCCATCTTCCTCCTGGCCCTGCCCCTCCGCAGTATCCCGTGTCAGGAGCCTGGCCCAGGTGCCTCTTTCATTTGAAATAAAGTCATCACTCACCACTCTGGCCAAATGCAGCATAATTGATGGTGTGAGTGGATGGAGAAAATTTCCTGTCAGAAAAAAAAGGTTAACCGTGGACATATTACGCCAGGGTCTCTGATTCCAGGATAATGGCATTTGGACAAAAGTAGGGCCCCGTCCTTTTTATAACACTTTATGCCCCATTAATATTATTGCAAGTCCCAGGACCTGCCTGTTCGGGCACTTAATCAAAAGCAATGGGTTGAAAATCATGTTCCAGCTCTCCTCATATTTGATTCATTCCTCCTCAATAGGAGGAAGTAAAAAACACATTACTAGCATCCACACAGCACATGCATTATACGCTAAGCAGTTGAGAAGGCTATCATTGGGCTTTATCCCTTTGGGTACTTGGATGGACAAGTACTTTCCTATTCATCCATTCAGTGGACTGAGGCAGCCATATTTCATTTTTTTTCTTCTCTTGACAGACAATCCGTTAGTTTTCCACAGATCTCTCTTTTAAAGACACATTCATGTCACTTATTTTAATTGTCAGCTTCAGGCAGCAAAGCCCAGAATGTGTGTTAGCGTACACACACACACACACACACACACACACATAACTGGAAACCCACTACTTGGATGTAGCTCCTCTGAGAACCAAATCTAATAATAGGAGAAGAACATTTCTTAGGGGAAGAATTAATTTATACACTTAATTACTCGGGATCCACTTCAAGCTCTCTGCCTTAACGCTCTTTCTTTTGGAGAGAGTTTTTAACTAAATGCCGAGTATTCTGACAGACCCTGAGGAGAGCCTGCCTCACACGGATGGAGGGGTCTGGCTGTGTCCCGCCCCCCGCCTCCGTGGCCCATTCCTCACCCTCCCGGAGGAGATGTGGGCATCACCGTGGATCAGAGACCCTGCGCCTGTTCATATCGATCAGGGTCTGAGAGACAGGGGCTTCGGCTCAGTGAGCTGCCTTCTCTCAGCTCCCACGCTCTCTGGGGCTTCCTAGCAGCTTTCCTGCTGGATGGCCTGGCCCCAACCTAACTGTGAAAAATGGAACTTTCTTCTGTTTCTTCCAAAGGGGTTAATGGCTAGGCCCCACTTCATTTGGGTGACCTCTGTCTGAGGAATGGGCTTTTTTCCATTTAGAGAATTCATTCTATTCACCAGTATCTTGACAAAAAATAGAGGAAGGACACAATCAATTATGAAATTGCATGGTATTAGGAGAAGGGCTACCTCTGCTGGATTAATGAGGGAGGATAGTTATTATCTGACATCCTCAGAAAAATGGATTGGGTAAAGTGTTATCATAGGGCCAAACAGGCCAGGGAGGCTGCCCCTGCTGGCTGTGTGGGTTGGTCTAATAATTAGTCTGGAAATCCTGGACACCAGCGTTCCCAGACTGAGTTCTGGCTGGGTGCAGACGGAAGCAACTCCTGTTCCGTGAGAAGCAGTGGATGGATGCAGCCTGCAAGTGTCCAAACTGCGGATGAGACACTAGGGGTTCTAGAAATGTGGGCAAATGGAGCAGAGACTCAGGGAGCGGGGAAGCAGCATGGGACCCGTGGCCCCTGATTCCAAATGGGGACCTGTGTAGCTCCAGGCGTGTAACTGCCCCATCAGCCTGCCCAGGGGCCTGGGCATCCCTCCCTGTGTCAGTGTTTGGCCTTCAGCCATTGTTTGTTGAGCCCCCTTAAAATACACCCCTGATACCTGGGATGGGGGAAGCGGGACATGAAAGGAGCATGCCATCACATTCAGATGAATTGAGGTTCAGTCCTTCAGTGATTTCATAGAATAGTTTACTTACATTAAGATGTGTTGGAAAATACCTTTTTTAGGGTTTATATCCCATTCAATATCAGCATAAAATCGATGTGCTACAGAGATAATTATTCTTAAACCTTCTAGATTTTTGAGAAAATCTAGAAGAAAATTAAATTGACCATTTATCAAGCCTAGGAGAGAATATGAAAATGATTTTTCTAAGTTTAGAAGCAATATAGAAACCCTCAGAGAAAAGGAGTGACAGATTTGACCATATATAAAAACAAAACATTTCTCTATGTTGAAAATGAGAGAGAAACAGAAGATTAAGGAAATATTTATAGCTACACTGACAAAGGTTAATATTATTATTATTTAAATTGATCATATTAACTGATAAGAAAATACCAAGTCCCAATAATAAGCTAAGAATAGAAGCGTAATTTATAGACTAGAAAATACAACTGGTAAACAAGAACATAAAAAAAATGTTCAGCTTCACTAGAAGTGAAATAAATGTAAATTTAAAAAAAGAATCATTCATTCATAAAGGAATCTTTTCCTTAAATGAAAAATCCTAATATTGACAACCGTGGACATTTCTGGTGGTCTTGTAAGTAGATAAAACCCTTTCAGAAAGCAATCCAAAGTTATAAAAATCTTTATACTCTTTGGCCCAGGAATCCCGCTTCTGGGACTCTAATCTGAGGAAGTACTCAAAAAGATGAGAAAGCTAACACGTAAAGGCCTTTATTGCAGTGGGTCTTATAACAACAAAAATGGGAAACAACTCACCCTGAGAGGTGCTCTGTCATAGCCACTCAGTAAAATATTAGTCAGTCTTAAAATGGTAGCTATGGGGACAAAGGCTCTCTTTACTATTAGATGAAAAAGTAGCATACAAAATTGGATGTAAACTGTAATTTCCAGGATATGGAAAACATGCACACATAAAAAAAGATTAAAAACACATAAAAATTACTGTAACCTATTAGAGTGAATTAGGCGACACACAACAACACAAAACAACTGACCATACCATGTGGCAGCAAGTTTGTGAGGCAATTGGAATCCATACATTGCTGGTGGGGCGGTGGGACTAGGACATGGTACAGCCGCCCTGGAAAACAGCTGGGAGGTTTCTTGTCCGGTTTAATGTAGTTACTATACGACTTAGAAATCTCATTCGTGAGTATTTATCTGACAAAATGAACACACATATCCACCAAAAAGCCTGAGCCTGAAATGCATATAGCAGCTTTATTCATAACTGCCAAAAATGAAAACAACTCAAATATTCATCAGCGGGTACAAGGATAAACAAACTGTGGTATACCCATACAGTGGAATAGGACTCAGCGATAACAAGGAACAAACTACTACTTGATAGATGTGACATAGATGAATCCCAAGGGCATCATGCTAAGTGAAAAAAACCAGACATAAAAGGCTAGAGATTATGTGGTTCTAATTATGACATTTTGGAAAATAAAAAATTACAGTACCAAAACAGATCAGTAGTTGCCAGGGGCTTCGTGAGGAGGGAGGGGTTTGACTACAGAGGGACACAAGGGAGCTTTTCTGATGAGACTCTTCAATGTCTTGATTATAGTGTTAGTTACATGACTATATGCATTTATCAAAATTCATAGAACTAATGTTTCAAAGGTCATTTTTTTCCTCCTGTATGTAAATTATACCTCAACTAACCTGACCTCCACCTCCAAAAAAGCTATCCATAGTTCTGGTAAAATAATAAGATCACAGGAGATTCTTCTGTTTTCTCCATTTCCCAAAATTTCTAACACAATTGTGCAAAAGAAAGTATATGACTATGTTTGTTACTGTTGTCACTAGAGAGAGATAATCCATGAGCAGAAGCACATCTGTCTAAATAAGTATAATGCTTCTACTTCAAGTAGCCACTGAACAGAAGCAAGCAGTGTGAAATCTTCTGCAAATTTTTGAAATTCTCCTACCCAGGAGGCTGGTCTCCCACTAGCTCTACCTCTCTTTGGAATTTTTAAGAGTGCTGCTTTTCACCTGGCCTGACTTCAGGTCTTAAACTAGGTAACAAGTGGCCAAGAAACTATATATGTTTAACTTAGAAAATAAAAGACTTAAAAGTAGAATGTATCCCAAGAATACAAGGTTGGTTCAACGTATGGAAATCTAGCAAGGTAACATGTTTACCATTTCAATAAAATAGGGGACAAAAACCACATGATCATCTCAATGGACATATGAACAGAAAATGCATTTGACAAAATCCAACACCCTTTCATGGGAAAAAAAAAAAACCCTCAAGAAACTAGAAATAAAAAGGAACTCGCTCAGCCCGACAAAAGCCATCTACAAAAGGCCCATAGTGCACATCACACTTCATGGTGAAAGACTGGAGACTTTTACTCTAATATCAGAAACAAGAAGAAAATGTCATGGGTGCCACTCTAGTCAACATCGTGCTGGAGGGTTTGGCCAGGGCTTGGATATCCACTTTTCTTTCTTTGGTTACAACGTTTTTAAGGGAGAGGGCTATTCCCTGAAGTGTCAACACAGTGACATGGCCTGCTGGCTACGTCTGTTAAATGATGACCTACATAAGTGAGTGCAGTTTATTTCGGGTGTGTCCTCCTCCCACGGCAAGTCCTCAGGGGGCTGCGTGAGGCTCCTTGATCTGCCCCTTGGCATGTCTCCAGGAAGCTGAGGGTTCTGGAAGTGAGGTGACCCTGCCGGGGGAGCTCAGCTGAAGCCACTGTGCTCTCCTCTGTGGCACAGCGCCATTCTTAGTGTTTTCTTACTTGAGATGACTCCGTCCCATACCATCTCAGACATTACAAATGCACTCATTTGTACAGGAATACAAGAAATCTCATTTAGTTTTAACTATCTGAGCGGAGTTGTGGTTGAATAGTTAACAAAACGATATACATTGAGGAACATTTGATTAACGTTTAATTACTTTTGATTTTGCAGTTTTCTTATTTTAGAGACTTTTTTTTCCAGGTTGCAAAAATAACGTGACAGACACTTGCAAAGCACTCAGGCCCAAAGCATTGTGTTGCCTGAGAATGAGAGGCTCTGTTTTGTAGCCTTTATCAGGGAACAGACTGGAAAGTGTTTGGGGAGCAGGGAGTCCTCTCCTAGCCCCTAAAATCTCTCCTCTAAGGGGGTTTTATTACTGTACCCATGGCTTGACTGGGTCTGTTTCTTTAAATGGGAAGCAACCTCAGAGACCCCCAGTGCCCTCCCTGTTGCCAGTCCCAGGGCGCTGTGCTGCCCAGCAGCGGCGTGGGAGTGGGGCCCACAGGCGTTGACAAAGACGAGGAAAGATCGATGAGTGCGGACTCAGGTTCATTCGTGACCGCTCAGCTAATCAGTTGGTTTTCACAAGCACTTTATTTCCCCCATCATATTGCCATATCAGCCCCAAATACCCACTTTAATGCTCTGGATCAGCCCGGTACCAGTCAAATTGATTATATTATTTAGTTTGCTTTAGGAGGAGAAATGGAAAAGACCTTTGCCCTCCCCTATAAAAGAAGCTGAAGCAAGAAAAAGTAAAATAACAACCGTTGCTGGTTCTGACAGAGTAGAAAAGCCTGCCTGCTGGGTTCAGATTATACTTTTGAGAAATTAAATGACTGTATCAACCTGAGTCTTGGTCTCCAAACCATTGGCTCACGACATCAAGGGGCCTGGAGAGAAGGCAAGGGTCTCACCGGTACCCTGGGAGCAGCTGTACTTGGAAGTGAATCCTGGACAAAGTGGCGGCTTTGATGAAAGAGGAAGAAGCCTGGAAAGAAAGCTCCCAGAGGAGAGCATTAGAACACACATCTCCTGGGGCAATGACCAAGGGTGCAATGGGAGGACTTCCTGTGGGCAGTGGGGTGGCACCATGGAGGAGCTGGTCGGTCCTGAGACATGGGTGCATGTCAGCTGTGGTTGGGAGCTATGATGAAGATGTTCCTTCCCGGAGAACTTGTACAAGGGAATATATGTACAACATGGCTTGTGGGGCCCCACTGGCCCTGAACTGTGTATGACCGTGTGGCATGGCTCCTCCCACCCATCTGGAAGGAACCAGGGAGAACAACTGGTCTGGTTTCCTCTATTTGTACAATTGGAGAAACTGAGGCTTAGAAAGAGAAGGTGGCTGACCTTAGGCCATGCAGTGAAGCGCTCACAAAGCCAGGACCAGAACTCGGATCTCTTCAACCCTGTTCAGGGCTCTTGCCATGTGGTCATACACGGTCCAGGGCCAGCGGGACCCCACATGCCATGTCTGTACATACAGCTCAGGACCTGTCTCTTCTCCCCTGGAGTCATTTTATCTAGTCCTAGTTGTCAGTCATGAATTTTAGCCCCTCCAAAAGCCCCAAGTGTGTGAACCAAAGCAATTACATGAGGGGCCCATCCACTCATGGCCTGTTAGGGAACCCAGCAAAAGACCTCGAAAACAGGCCAGGTTTACCAGGGACAGGAAGGGAGGACTGGAGCTCCAACCCAGGGGGAGGTGCAGGCTGCCGTGGTGGCTAATCTGAGACCCTCATGAGCATGTCTTGCCCCCTGCAAGGTCCATTCCAGGAGCAGGAATCCTACAGTCCAGTCCCAGCTGCAGACCACTCTGTGCCCTCAAGCACTGACTTTGCATCTCCCGACCTCAGTCTCTCACTTTTGAAATGAATGGGTCAGAACAGACAGTACCTCACAGCTGTAAAGTTACCGTGGTCTCCAACTCTAGGGCTTGTCTTTGCTTCTTATCTTAAAATAAAGGACCCCAAACTCTCTTTTGACCCCCGTTCATTACCACCACTCCCTGCCTTCCTCTCCTTCACATAAAAACTTTCTGTAGGACTTGTTCAAGTCTGTGTCTCCACCTCTTCCCTTTGTATTCTCCTCTGTCCCAGGTGGGTTCCCATCTCCACAACGCCACTGAGACTATTCTTGCCAGAGCCACCAATTACTTTCACGGTATCAAATCCAAAGTCATTTCTCTGTTCTTACCCTTCCTGACTTCTCTGTGGCATGTGATATAGTTAATCGCTTCCTTCTTTGAGCATCCTTCTCGAATATCACACCCTCCAGGTTTTCCAACTGTCTTAACTGGACATTCTTTTTATGCTAATTCCTCATCCTTTTTTTATTAACTTTAAAAGTTGGAAGTCTCAGGACTCAGTCCTTGTTCTCTCTTCACACTTTCTACGTGTCTCATCTGGTTCAATGGCTTTAAAAACCCACTCTGTCAATGGCTACGGGAACTATATTCGCAGTTGAAGAAGTCACTCCAGATTCTCACCCATTCCCTTGCTTGTAACGTTCCTCCCGTTGACCTTCACATGGTAGACTTTGGCTTTGGTGTCATGTTCCCTGCCCATCAACGTAAAATTATCTGTAGCATCATCCTAAAGTCTCTGCATAGCACTTGCCATTATGTGACATTTTTGTGTGTATCTTTTTACTTACTGTCTGCACTCTCATTAGAATATAAACTCCCAGTGGGCAGGAATTTTGTCCATTTAATGCATCGCCATATCCCTAGTGTCTAGATTAGCATCTGACACATGGGAGGTAGGTGCTTAATACATATTTGTTGAATGAATGAATAATGATCTCTGGAAGTAGAGTTTGGAAATCTCTATTTCAAACATTTAGTACCTAGGATTGAGAACTACTATACGGGAGACCTAATGTATATCCTGGGTAGGTTGAAGCAAGAGTTTTCATTTCTAAAGATTGTGGAGGGCAATGCTTACCCTACAGGAATAAATTTCTAATGGTGGAATTGCAAGACCTATGACAAATATTCAAAAGATATAGGTCAGTAGGGCCCTTTGCCCGTGTACTGTAGTGGCACAGAAGACTGTTGTCTTGCTTCCCCTGTTGCTGGCCCTGCCCTTAGCTCAACAGCTCGGAGATGAAGTGTCTACTGTCTTCCTTGAAAGGAATCAATAGTAAGAATGAGTACCTGGCTCTTTGCAAAAGGTCAGCTTGACACCTGATTTCTCAGGCTGCTTTCTTGATCCCTCCTCCCTATTAACGAGGTAGCCTTCTCCTGCTGGGCAGCGCACTTTCAAAGAACAAATTTGTAATCCAATTTTGAGAAACATTATGGGGATTAATATGGTATCTCTGGGTTCATTTGGTTTGGCCCCTTGAAGGATGGAACATAGGTCCAAAGCAAAGGTCAGTGGCTGCCTTAGACAGGCATCGGCAAGAGCAGGTACAAAAGAGATGTAGGGAGAGGAGTGTATTAGCGGTAAGATGCTTCACAAATGGGAAGGATTCTCCCTGCATGACCACACATATGTATATATAGCCTAGTGCCCAGCTGCAGGCATGCAGAGGCATGAGTAAACATTGGCACTTGTGCTCACATGTATGGTACATGCATGGGTGCATTTGCATGGGTGCTAGACAGTGCTCAGCCCGGAGTCTGTAATCTACTAACCATGTGACCCTAAGAAGTCACTTAAAGTTCATAAACTGGGACTGTTAACCAAGCCCAACGCATCTTGCATGTTTGCTGCTAGGATTAAATGAGAGGATGGGGGAATGTTGTTCATGACTAGAAAGTTCTCAGCATCTCATTTTGCATATAAGTGGGGCACGTGCATGCACACATATGTCAATAGTTGCATGTAGCTTTGCCCATGGGCAGAGGCAGGGAGGAGAGTGTGGGGGAATCCCTATCAGGCCTGCTCCTTTTTGACTTAATACTGACCATGCACCCCCGACAGGAAAGGGGACTTCAATAGGAATAATTTCGGGCATTCAGGGGACAGACCCAACTCCCCATGCCTTCCTCTGGGCTCCCTGCACTCTCACACCTCACCCTCGCAGCTGGGTGGCCTTTAAGCACCCCACCCCCAACCCTCCCTTCCCAGCATCTCAGCCTTTCTGTACAGGGATGCCCCGCTTTAGGAAAACCTGATATGCAATACACAAGTCCCAAGCGCAGGCGAGACAATTAACCTGGAGGCCGAGGGTTACCAAGCTGCCAGACTGGGATCCTACGGTGTGAAAAACATCTGGGCCCCCAGGCCCAGCACCCCACCCCCATCCGGTACCTCCCACCTCTGGCAAAGCCACAGGGAGGAGGCGGATTATCATTTTTTTTTTTTTTTCCAAATGAATAGGACGGGCCCTGGGCGCGTGGCAGGCCCCATCTGTCCGCTGCCCCTACTCAATTTGATTCCCATTCACCCGCCTTTGTTTGCCTCCCCTTTCTGATCAGCAATCTCGTGGGGGGTGGGAGTGCAAAGGCTTAATGTTGTGGACGACTCTGCGGAGACGCTACCCCCTCCCGGCCGCCCGCTCCGGCTGCAGCCGCGACCCGCGGTTCCTGGAGGTGAATGTCCTCCGGCAGCAGAGCCCAGTAGTCAGTCCTCCTCGGTGGGCGGAGGGGTTGGTGGGACAGCCGCACGGGGGAAGGAGCCTGTTTGCAATGTCGGGGGCAAGGAAAGCTGCCGCTCCCTGGTCGGATTAAAATATACCTCCCATGCTCGGGTGCCTCTGTAACGGCGGGCTGGGGGCGCGGGTTGAGGGTTAGTGGGGAGTAGGTTGGATGGTGAGGCCCAGGCGCTTCTGAGAAGGTCACAACTGCAGATCTGGAAGTGGCATCACCGCAAGTCATTTTACCCCCTTTTAAGAGAAAAGATAATACAGCAGCCCCAATTAAAATTTGTGCTTATAATCCACAGCCATAGCACTAAAACCATTTTGGAATTCAGAGTCACCATTAATGATCAGGGCTTTTTTTTTTTTTTAATTGTTAACCAGAAAGAAAAAGAATCTAGGGAATTTGAGAGCTGAAGGGACTTGAGGAAGTGCCACCAGCCCATTTTACAGATGGAATGACCAAGGAGGAAAGACTCTTGGCCTGGTTCTGGGGTCAAGGTTATGGGAGAATGAGCAGGTGCACCAACCACAATCCAAGGACCCTAGTAATCAGGAGGTTTGGAGGCACAGTTACGGGCTCAGCAGGAAGGAAATAGCTCCTTCCCCCCTGGGAGGGGGTGAGGAGGCGGTCTCAGATGTAAGATCAGATACAGCTGTAAAGATTAGTCTACAGGCCTCTAACACTGCCAGCCCAGCCAGCCAGAGGTGGGCAGGCCCCAACCCAGATTTTCCCATGATGAACCCAGCCGTGTAGCCTTGAATGGCGCACAGAGCCCATTTCTGCCCTGCAGGGATCACTAGAATGTGACTCCCCCTCTCCTGGGGTGCAGTTTTACATGAGTCACAGTTGGCAAGGACTGGTTATCCAACGACTGCCTCACAGCAATATGTCTTTAAGGAGTTCACATCCTCAAGAAAATGTAAGATATAGGCCCCAAACTATAGGATGAGATAGAAAGTTTGGGGGGCCATAAAAGAGTACAGGTAATGGGCCATGGAAGGGGGACATTAGTTGCAGTGGATGGATGGCAACAGGAAAGGATGCGGGGAGGGAGGCCTCTGAGCTGGTTTAAGTGGAGGAGATGGGCCCTTGGGGAAGGGAGAGTGGTGATGCCCATTTGCAGAGAAGCAGGTCAGAGTGAAAGCTGAAGCTAAGTCAATGTGGACTGTCGACAGGTAATTGGGGGAAGGTCCTTGAGGTTGGATCACAGCAGATATTAAGGGGATGGAGTGGGGAGCTGTGCAGCAGGGTGGAGTGCCAGCAGGGGCCATGGTGCTCAGCTGGGAGCCATGACTGTTGAGCAGGGCCATGAGCATTGCTGAAAAAGGTTGGGGACCCATTTGGTTACCCAGCATAACTGGAAGCTGAAAGGAAAATGCCCCTGCACGGTAAGAGAGCATTTTCACATGCTTATGGATATTCATGATTGATAAACCAATGCATGTAAACATTATCACATTCTAGGGAGATTTGATCAGTTTGAATTTTCTCAGTTGATGGATGCTACTCTCAGGTGGAGTTCTTGAAATGTTTTTGAGCTGTCCTTCTACCCTGGCTGGGATGGCTCAGTTGGTTAGAATATTGTCCCGTACACTGAAGGGTTGAGGGTTTGATCCCCAGTCAGGGTATGTGCAGGAAGCAACCAATAAAAGCAATGAAAAAATGTCCTCGGGTGAGGATAAAAGGACCACAAGTGTCCTTCCACTTGCAAAGGTCCTGAGAGTGAGTGTCCTCTGAGCCCCGTCTGCTCGGGGGAGCCTCCATGGGCCCTGCCTTTTGGATGTCTACACCCTGGGGGGCCAAGACTCACTACACACGCCCGCAATGTGCAAATGCTCCGTTCAGTGACAGTGACGTCAGGGGTGTGGCCAGAGCACCTCAGCAGAACCAGCCATAGCTCTGTTCTTTAAAAAGATATTTTTTAATCCTCACTTGAGGACCTTTTCATTTGCTTTGTTTGAAAGAGAGGAAGGGAGAGAGAGAAACGTTGATGTGAGAGAAGCTTCAGTTGGTTGCCTTTGCACGCACGCAGACCGGGGATCCGCGCGGGGACCAGGGGTGGAGTGCAACTGGACCCTGGATGAACTCTTTCAGTTATGGGCCGGTGTGCCAACCATTGGGCCACACCAGCCAGGCAACAGCTCAGTTCGTTGGGCACAGTCGGACCAGTGGTAGTGATGGGGCCAGCTTTGTGCTCTCCTGAGTTTAGTGACTTGTGGGTGCTATTCTCTGATTTTCCTACAATCATATTAGATTTCCACTACTGAAATCCTTTCTGCTTTAGATCTTTTGTAATCACAGAAGTAAAATATTAAACTGTTACCTTCATTCTGTCCAAGTATAAATCATCATCATTTTCCTATAAAGAAGATAGTTCCTGTAAAATGGGACATGGGTATTTTTTGAGTGGGGGCAGTGGGCAGAGGAGGAAGGGGAGAGGCAGTTTCAGGACCGGGTGACCCGGAGTCAGACAGCCATGGTGATTTCAGGAGGTGCAGAGGTGGAAAACCCAGACTGAGGAAGGGTTGTTGCTCAGTGGTGAGCAGAGGAGTGGCAGGTAAGGGTGCATGCAAGGCAAAGGAGATGCTGAACACCATTCTCTCCCAACCCCATGGCCTCAAACCTAAAGGCTGCTCTCTTAAAGGGACAAGTATAGACCACACTCCATGGTCTACTGCTTGCTTATTCTAAGTAAAAGAAAAAAGAATATCCAGGCAGAGTTTAGATCTCCAGGACCCACAGTTCTCTGTGGTGCACACATAATTTTAAAACAATTAAAACAGCTGGGTGGAAACTTGAATAGCACATGAGATCATTACTTAAGTTTGCCAGCTCTCCGTCCTGTCAGAGGGAAGTCCTGCCTGAACCCACACTTCCTGGCGTCTGCAGCACACTCCTTTCTTTCCCAGTATTTCCACATCCATTTATCTCGGTGGATCCTCACAATACCCTGGTGAGGTGAGTTGGAAAGATACTGAGGCCCCATTTGCCAGAGGTTAAATGGCTTTGCTGAGGTCCTATGTTTTAGCAGCAGGCTCAGCCAAGAGCCTGGGCCTCTGGACTAGGACATCTGGGATGCCACCACCACCACACACACACACACACACACACACACACACACACACACACATGCATGTACATGCTATTTGGATTTTGTAGCATTTTATACATAAGAGGGCAAGGACTGGGTTTTATACCTCTGTGAATCCTCCTTTTTAAAAAAATAAAATAAAAATAAAATCGAGGTACTTTCCAAGTTGAGCCTTTTCTCCCCTTCCACGGTGGTCAGGGTTCTTGTGCACCTCCAAACCTCTTCTGTTTGGGGTGAAGGACATTTTAGAATCGAAGAATTTTACATTGCAAAGCCTTCTAATTGCCACCCACGAGCCCATTTTGGACCTCCAAAACTGGCCCGAACACTGTGCCGACACAGATATGAATGCCATAGCTGCCATTTTTTATTGCCTACCACAGGCCAGTCACTCTGTTGGATAAGCATCACCAGCCTGCACAACAGTCTCTTACGGAACTGTTGCCATCCCAGTGCTGTGCACAGCCTTCCAGAATTTACCGACAGCTCTTCTGGTTCCCCTGCCCCTTCCCTATTCAGCACCAGCCTCTCGAGATTTTTCATGTGCTGTCCCGCTTCCTTAGCCCTCCTGCCCTCTTCACTTCTGCTGCTGCACACACCCAAATTTGTCAGCGTCTCTTTTTGGTACCTTGGGAAAGAACACAGACCTAGGAAGCAGTGAGATGGCATACAGTCAGGTAAAGAGAACCAGGGTAGAAACAGCGGCGGGAGAAACAGATTGACTTCGAGAACCATGGGGAAACAGGGCGCAATGCTCTGGATTGAAGAATATCGTCTCTGAATGCCCAGAAGGCAAAGTCAAGGTGACTTCAAGGAGGAGGTGGCTGGGAGACAGGCCCTGCATGTGGGAGGACTGCTAGGTAAAGAAGGCAGTGGCAGGGAGGCAACCCGGCACACATCCTACCTCTCCGTTTTTCCATTCTGCTTCCCCAAACCCTGAAACCCTCAAAGACCACTGGTTTCCTCTGAGCCCCGGGGTCAGAGGCAGACCTCTGGCAATCTCCTGCAGGCCTCGAGCTGCACCTCATGGATTAGTTGCCTCCTCACTCACCCTGCAAAGATGAGAGATTCAGCAGCAGGCCAATCTTTCTGTTTCCCTTGTCTTTCAAAAGCCAGAGAGACAAGGGAGATGGGGGCGGGGGCAGCAAAGGGGCTTCCTGCAAAGCTGGAGCTGACTGGCTCCAGGAAGGATAAATGACTCTGGTCCCTGCGCCGCCAGTGTTACACAACTTGTCTGTGTTGGCTTGAGACCCCAGTGATCCCCCTCTAATTGAAATCACTTTCTCCTGACCTCCTCCATAAGCTGGGAGCTTGTTGCTCACTCGGCCAACAAAAGGGCCACGGAGGTCGGAGGAAATCCTGGCTGAGCAGCCAAGCTGCGCGCACCCTGCATCCATCTTCCTGGCCACCCGTACCCTGGGCTTGGGTGCCCTGCTATGGTGCACAGTGCGAGGTTTGCCAGTGGGACTCGGGCTGCCCCCTAGAGGGCCTTTTGTGGGGCCTCTAGATTGGCCCTACAGTTGAGGTGTCCCACACATTGGGTGGGGATAAGACTCAGATACTGGACATCCTGCCCATGGGTAGGGATTTGCTTTAGCACGACCCACCAGTCGGTAGAGGTGAAAAACATGCTTATAATGATCTGAGCCTAGACTCGGTTTCACACATTAATCAAAGTATTTTCGCACTGTTATAAAATACTCTGATGTTTGCAAGAAGTCAACTACCATGTAAATCATGGGAAACGGAACTCTTTTTCCAGTTCATCTCATTAAGAGTTGTTTACCACTGAAGCACATTACAATACTCACACAATGGAGATACAACACATCTGTATCAAAATATCCAAACTATCTATACATCTATCTGGAGAGAAAGAGAAACATACATGGACATATGCACATGTATGCATACACATATACACATACATAGTTTATGTGTATATGGTTTATATGTACATAAACTAAACCAAATATACTTTAAACCATTATTTCAAAATGTCAAGTATGAAGTTCCAACAGTATTCAGCTGAATGTCCTGCATTATTAAATACAAAGGTATTTATTATGAGCAGGGACAAGACTCACTGTCCTCTAGTGTAGTTATGCCTGAATTTACATACAGAAATGCACATCATTTGATTATAAATTACTTTTATTTTTCTCTTTGTAATTACACTAAGAAATTGTAGTTTTTTTAAAAGCATTTTCAGTGTTTTAGATTGAAAACCACTGCTGCTACCTTTCTGGGTCATAGTTTCCTTCTCAAAAGGAAAAAACGGGGACAATAATGAGGTGTCAAAAATAGCAAAACCATCACACAAATAATATTCATAGAGTGTCAAGCCGAGGGTCCTGCTGTTGAGAAAATGTTGTTGATTAAGGTCCTCAAGAAGCCCAGATTCCAAATATGGAGGAAGAGAGCCTGAGAGGAAGGTGGAGAAGATGGTGTGTGTGGGGGTGGGGAGGGGGGAGGTTGATTATAACTGTGAGGCCCTGTTGGAAGGTCCCAAAGGCCTCCTGTATTTCTCCAGGTAAGTTATATGCAATGCATGGAGATTATTTTCTCTTTAAAATTATTGAACAGTAAAGAAAAAGGAAGAAAAAACTTTCGTAAGCACTTATTGACCACCTATTACATGCCAACACTGTCATTGGAACTGCATATCACGTCTTCTGTAATTCTCCAACTCGGCGAGGTAGGTGCTATGATGCCAACTTCACAAATAAGGAAATGGGGGCCCACACAGTAAGCCAAGTTTGAACCTAATCTATCTATCTGGCTTCAAAGTCAGCACAGCATACTGTCCCTAAAAACTTGCCAGTGGGCTTGTTTCTGTTTTTACAGATTGGTGGTTTAACTAATGTCTGCTGTCTTAGTCAGCAAGTTCAGTCTGTGATACTTGGCTGAGCCTAACTCCTGGATGTTAAAGGCAACACAGCGGAAATTCAAGCATGGAATTGAACCTATAGGAAGACATTTGTATGCTTTTGAAAGAAATAAAACTATAGTTATACAAACGGAAATCATACCATCTTCTGGACCAGAAGATTTAAGAGCATAAAAGTTTCAATTCTCCTAAGATTGCTGTGTACATGTAATGAAATTCCAATTAGAATTGAAATGGAGACTTCCAGCCAGGATGGAGGCGTAGGTAGACACACTGTGCCTCCTTGCACAACCCAAAGAAGGACAACAACAAATTTAAAAACAAAGAACAACCAGAACTGACACAAAATCGAACTGTGCAGAAGTCCAACAACCAAGGAGTTGAAGTAGAAACATTCATCTAGACTGGTAGGAGGGGCAGAGATGGGCAGCTGGGTGGAGAGGACTCTCAGCTAGGCCGTGGCTGGAGATCCGGGGTGGGCAAGGCGGCGGCTGGCAGACAGGGTGGTCCCACATTCATGTGCAGATAAACCAGGAGGAACAACTGGGGAGCGAGACAGACTGCACAACCCAGGGCTCCAATGCCAGGAAATAAAGACTCAAAACCTCTGACTGAAAACTTCTATAGGGGTTGCGGCAGCAGGAGAGACTCCCAGCCTCACAGGTGAGTTCATTGGAGAGACCCGCAGGGTCCTGGAACGTACACAAGCCCACCCACCTGGGAATCAGCACCAGAAGGGTCCACTTTGCTTGTGGGTAGCAGAGTAAGTGACTGAAATCAGGCAGAGAGCAGAGAAAGCGGCACTGTTCCCTCTCGGTTCCCTCCCCAACATACAGCATCACAACAAAGCGACGTGGGTTGCCCTGCCCTGGTGAACACCTAAGGCTCCAACCCTTTATGTAACAGATGTGCCAAGACAAAAAAAAAAAATGGCCCAAATGAAAGAACAGATCAAAGCTCCAGAAAAAATACAACTAAGCAACAAAGAGACAGCCAACATATCAGATGTACAGTTCAAAACACTGGTAATCAGTATGCTCACGGAATTGGTTGAATGTGGTCTCAAATGTACAGGGCACCAACAGTGACGGGAAGGAAACCAGGACTCAAATCAACAGTTTGGAGCAGAAGGAAGAAAGAAACATTCAACCAGAACAGAATAAAGAAACAAGAACTCAGAAAAAAAGAGGAGAGGCTTAGGAACCTCCATGACAACTTTAAACATTCCAACATCCAAATCATAGGGGTGCCAGAAGGAGAAGAGGAAGAGCAAAAAATTGAAAATTTATTTGAACAAATAATGAAGGAGAACTTCCCCAACTGGGCAAAGGAAATAGACTTCTAGGAAGTCCAGGAAGCTCAGAGAGTCCTATAGAAGTTGGACCCAAGGAGGAACACACCAAGGTACAGTATAATTACATTAGCCAGGATTAAAGATAAGGAGAGAATCTTAGAAGCAGCAAGAGAAAAGAAGACAGACAGTTACCTACAAAGGAGTTCCCATAAGACTGTCAGATTATTTCTCAAAAGAAGACTTGCAGGCAAGAAGGGGCTGGAAAGAAGTATTCCAAGTCATGAAAGGCAAGGACCTACATCCAAGATTGCTCTATCCAGCAAAGCTTTCATTTAGAATGGAAGGGCAGATAAAGTGCTTCTCAGATAAGGTCAAATTAAAGGAGTTCATCATCACCAAGCCCTTATTATATGAAATGTTAAAGGGACTTATCTAAGAAATAGAAGATCAAAAATATGAACAGTTAAAATGACAACAAACTCACAGTTATTAACTCTCCACATGGAGAGTTATCAGCAGGGGGAGTAGGAGAGAGAGAGGGGGTGGGGGGAAGGTACAGAGAATAAGTAGCATAAATGGTAGGTAGAAAAGAGACAGGGTGAGGTTAAGGATAATATAGGAAATGTAGAAGCCAAAGAACTTATATGAACGACCCGTGGACTTGAACTAAAGACAGGGAATGCGGGTGGGAGGGCAGGGTAGAGAGGAATAAAGGGGGAAAATGGGACAACGGTAATAGCATAAAAAATAGACATATTTTTTAAAGGAATTTAAATGGATTTTTATTGCATTAAATTATCTAAAAATTGGTATAAAAATAAATTTCAGAGAAGGCCAAGAAAAAAATTCAAAGAATATTTGGAGAAAGAAAACTTGATTTCTTACCAGATCCAAAAACATTATATATAAGGAATGTGAATGACATAGGAATAGAATAGAAAACCCAGAAATAGATCCCAGTGGGGAAAAAAAGGTAGTCTATTTAATGAATGGTGCTGATAATCTGCTTAGAAGAAAAATAGACAGGAATTCCCTGCTTCACATCGTAATGAAAAATTCCACCTGGATTAAAGGCTTAAAGTAATAATAAAACCATAAACTTACTTTAAGAAAATTCAGGGGATATGTATATATACCTCCCAAGTTGAAAGAGAGGGTGCTATGGGACAGAAAAACAGTTTGTTAACCAAGTCAGGAAATTTAGAAACTATTTTTTAAAAAGATAGGAATATTTGGTTATATAAAAATTAATATCACATAGGTACAGTGAAAGATGTCACAAACAAAGCAAAATAACAGATCTAGGAACATATTTTCAATACAGATGACTGATGAGAAGTTAATATCTAAACTACACCAAATGTTTCTAACAAATGAAAAAGAAAATGACAACAAGTTGGGAAATGGGCAAAGGATATGAAAGGACAGTTTAGAGAAGAAAATATGGTATTTTTAATTGACTTTGGGATAGGAAAATATTTCTTAAATCTGACACAAATCCCACTAATCATAAACAAAATTGTTACATGTACTACATTAAAATTAAGAACTTCAGTTTTTCAAAAGAAATTATTGCACAAACAAGCCACAAAGTAGGAGAAGAGATTCGCAACATATAAAAAATAACAAAGAACTCAAAACTGAATGCACAAAGAACTCCTACAAATCAGTAAGCCAAGACCAGCAACCAGATTGAAAAATGGCCAGAGACTTGAATGGGTAGTTGACAAAAGAGGATATAGAAATGGCCAATAAACATATGAAGAGGTGTTCGATCCTATCAGTCATTAAAAAAACTTCACAGTGAGGTATGCATACTCACTGAATGGCTAAAATGAAAAGCGTTGGTAAGGAGGCAGAGCAAAGGGACTGTGCAAACACTGCTGGCAAGTATACATTGACACAACCCCTTTGCAAATCTGTCTGATAAAGTTGCATATACATATACATATATACCATATATATATGATGTTGGAGCAATTTTATTCTTAGATGTTCACTTAACAGAAATGTGGGCCCAAGTGCAATAAAAGTCATGTACCAGAATGTTTGTAGTGGAAACTTGTAATAGCTCCCAACGAAAACCACAAAATGCCCATCACCAGTAGGGATGCAACATACAACAAAATGAGTACAGCTTACACAGCTGTGTGACGTACAGAAATGTTGTTCAGAGAGGAAATCCTGAGCTCTCATCACAAGGAGATTTGTTTTTCCTTTTTTCTTTACTTTCACTTTCCTTTTCATTGTACCTGTATGAGAAGATGGGTGTTAGTGGAACCTATTGTAATCATGTCACAATATATATAAATCAAAACATCATGTGTGCCTTAAACTTATACAGTGATGTACGTTAATTATTTTTTTAAGAAAACTGGAAAAGTAGATGAATAATACTCTATTTTTACAATGGAATATTTACAGGAGTGAAAATGTGCAAATCACAGCTACCTACCATAACACAGATGAATGTGCAAGTACAGTGTTGAACAAAAAAAAGCTGAACACAAAGGAATGGAGTGAATGACTTCATTCACATAAAAGTTAGCAAGCACCGACTGCCGGTGTTAGAAGGCAGGACAGTAATGATCACTGAGGAGCCGGGCAGAGGTGGCCTGAGGACTTTCAGGGAGCTGGTCACATTCTCTTCCTCTCTTGGGGGGTGGATACTTAAGTATGCATTTCAAAAAATTAATTGAGTTGCACATTTATAATGTGTGCACTTTTCTGTATTTGTGTTATAATTCAATAAACAGATAAACATAATTTTATTGGCACTTACCCGAGAAGGATAAGATTTCAGACAATTTTTACTTTCTTTGAATTATTTACAATGCACATGTATTGTTTATATAATCCAGAAAAACCAATTTTAATTGTAAAAGCCAATATTTAAACAAGTTTCTGAAATTCCAATATATTGTTTAACTCCTTGAACTGAAGCTAGTTGCTCTTCTACTATGTCAGTTTTAAGAAAAGGTCGTGAATCTCCATGTGCACAGTTTTCTTCCCAGCCTGGTTATGGGATCCACTTTGGTCTTGAGAGATCACACGCCCTATGTCCTCCACAGGTGGGCTCCACAGCACCCAGGCTCTGCTGTGCAAGCATGGGGCCAGCTATTATGGAAAGAGCCTGGGCAGAGAACCAAGAGAATGTGGCTCAAGTGCCAGCTCTTCCAGGAACTTCTAGCATTGTGAACTCAGGCTAGTTATACTCTGATCTTAATCATTTCTAAGGGCCCTTCCAATCTGAAATTCTGTGGCTCTACGTCTTGGTGATATGGATTTGAGATTGAGATTGTTGGAGCCAAGCGCATTGAGCAACACCAACATCTATTTGATGTCTACATAAGACAGCTTCCAGAGCAGGCACCAGGGCTATACCAGTAAATTAGATACACAAGATTACCATCCACAGGGAGTTTTTGTTTTAAAGCAGGAGACAGGCAACAAACAGATGCATACATGAATAATTACCGGGTTGAGAATCAGTCCTTCTGTGTTAAGTGATTGCTGAGAGGACAAGGTGAGGACTGAAAATTGTCCATTGGATCTGGCAGCAGAGAAGTCATATTGGGGACCTAGACAAGAGCAGTTCTGGGGAGTGTGCAGACAGGAGCCAACGGAGTGCACATTAGAAAGAATGGGAGGTGAGGAAGTGGAGATGGCACCCACGGAAAGTTCAGAAGCTTTGCTGGAAAGGGAAGCAGAGTGATCAGGTGGCATCTGGGGAGGAATGAGAGGTTAAGAGAGCAGTTTCCTTCTCTTTTTTTAGGGATAAAACGAGAGCACATTGGTGTGTTGATGTTGATGGGAATGATCCAGGAGATACGGATGATGTCTGAGTAGGAGATGGGGACTGGATCCAGAACACAAGTGGAGGGTCAGCTTTAATGGGGAAGGGCAGCTCTTCACTCAGATGCAATGGAAGAGAGAGAGATGGTACAGTGCAGGTCAGACTGGGGGCTTGGTGGGGGAAGATGAAGGAGCTCCCATCAACTGTTCTCTCTCATTGAAGTATGAGGTGAGTTCATCATCCGAGAAGTGATATAGGATATCTGAGGAGAGAGGAGAGTCGTCTACAAGAGTGGGTAAGTGTACTTAAAGAGAAATAGAATTCCTGCCCAGGGCTGAGTTGAAGTTTGTAATCATAAAATCTCATTAAAAACTATAATGACCGTGGAAACCGCCAATTTTCCCTGTGAAAAATGGGGATAGTAAGATGCAGGCTTTCCTGACTCCCTATGACTCTGTCAGTAGCCATTGGGTACTTTCTGGAGAATTCTGAGACCCATGACCTTAGTCTGTCTGGGGCAAATAGACCTCTAAAAAAGAACTTGGGGAGCCATCAGGTCTAATCCAGTTGAGCAAAATGTCAGAGAAGTTTCAGATGAGTTATGTGGAGTCTATCCTCTATCCACCTGTCTGTCTATCCATCAGTCCATGCCATTCAATGAGTCTCCTCTCTTTACGTGCATGGTGTGTGAGGGTCACATTACTCCCATTATTTGATGACGAGTTATTTGGCAATTCAGCGAGCACATTTGTTCAACAAGTGTTTGCTGAGCACCAGCTCCTTGGAGCCGAGCCTTTTGCTGAATGTCTTGGAGGGCACAAAATGCGAAAGGAATTCTCTCTACTCTCAAGCAGCTGACAATCTAGATAGCTGACAATTTGGTGTCACTTTGTAATAATTCTATGTAGGACACAGGAGTCAGATTACAGTGCAGCCAGTAGGACCTCCGAGGAGGGAGCTCAGAGGAGGAAAGTCTGGGTGCCCAAAGACATTCCCGCAGGGAGGTAGGGCCTGAGCTAGGCCTGATCCTCTCGGCTCTCATCTTCAGAGAGGGGGGAAAAAAGACCCAAACTTGAAGAAATAGTGCGGTATTAGAGTGCAGTCATAAACATAAAACATTAACATGTAATTCCCTTATGCTTTTGAAAAATTACTTCATAAACGCAAAGTAAAATATTTTTCCCTTTTTATTACCTGACAATTACATATTAAGAATTTCTTTTTATGTTTAAAAACATATGCAAGCCGGGGAAGGCAGACGCCAAAATGTAATTGCTTTCCTTCTATAAGAATCAGATGTCATTTTCTTCCAACTCAAGTCTGAAAAGAGATAGGAAAAAGCAAATTGTTGTATACATTAAATTTGGAAACATCTGATAGCTTTCCTCAATTAAACTATTTAAATGGAAAAAGATTGCTGTACAGCTCTATCATATCCCACTGAATAAAACCTCAGCTGAGGCAAATTGGCAGTGGCAGGTACCAAATGCATCGGCAATAATGAGATCGGACAACCCAGTGGAGGTCATTGGTAATTGTTATTATATGCAATATTACGCTGTCAGAAAAAGAACAGCCAGCCCGGTAGCAAGCAGAGCCAATGCTGGGATCGTATGGGAATGTCTGTGGCCACCTAGCCAGGGTGACATGAAAGGTGTCAGGAAAGCCTGAACACCTCAAGTTGTGAGCAGGTGGCGGGGGGAGGTGCAGACCACTGCACATCGTATCAGCCACCAGACAGCAAGGTCTCAGGGGGTGGCACGGGGGCACATGATGGGGACAGGGGAAGGGTGGCCCTGACAAGGGAAGTGGGACAGAAGTAAAGACCAGGTTTACGCACTTGTGGTTTTGCTCAGGGCTGACCCTGATTTAAGGCATTGAAAGTTTACCTTCCCTCTTACTTTCCAGAAGTGGAGAAGGAGAAAGAACATATTGTCTTGTTCTCCAGGCTCTTAGACCTCCATCCCAAAGCCCCACACTTGAGGAGGAAGGGGCCAGAGGTGTTTGGGGCCACCTGGGACCTAAGCAAACCCGCTCGCCTGCCTGCATACAAGCTCTACTGACGTCCGGGCACCAAGCCCGGCTCTGCGCACCACCCAGATGAAGACACCTAAAAGCAGTTGGCACACAGTCCTGTGTAGGAGGCAGACACATGCCGACTGGTCTGATGCAGCGGTGGACACACAGAAATATATTTGACTACCCCTTCCAGGACAGGCTCGCACCTAACATGCTGCAGCAGGGAGCACGTCGGTGCCCATTGCAGCGGCTTGTCCTCTACACGAGGTCACTTTACCGTGTGGTCAGTTTAAAACAGGGTATGACTGCTTGCACGGGCTAAGAGCCTCAAAAGGACGGTGCTGCCGCCCCAGGGCTCCCTCTGCATCACTCAGGGTCTCCAGTGCACTCAAGAGCTATGGCACCATGTTGGAGAGGGAGGAACCACGAATGGCCCAGGCCTCTGACAGCATGAAGCCCAATGACCTTAGTTAGAGAAAACCCATCGGAATCAGTTTCCCTGTTCTCAGAGATATCTCGGAGAGTGTTTCTTCATACTGAGTAGGCTTCCTGAATTTGTTCAAAGAAAGCAACATATAGGACCCTAAAAACCATATTGGGGTGGGGAGTGGGGGAGCTGGAGAGAAGGTCAGGCACCAGCATGGTCTCCTAATCCACCCTGAAGGAGCACACCTTTCTGAGCTGTGGGGTTCTAGATGACGGAAGGGTCAATGAGGAATTGGGGCCTTGAAGGCTGGGCCAAGGAGTCTAAACACTCTTTTAGGCAACCACTTTCTCATTCCCCCCTTAACCACAAACCCCATGCCACTCCTTGTCTTAGCTGCAGGTAATGATGATGGTAGCAAACATTTCTATGGTGCTTTTTATGTGCCAGGCACTATGAATTCATTTACTCCTCACTTTGAGGAATTAGCCCTTTGACGAAGGCCCTTTGTTATCCCCATTTTGCTGATGTGGACACTAAGGCACAGTGAAGCTCGTTCTTTCCTGGCAAATGTGCGACCCCTGTTATGGTGCTTTTCATGAGAGCATGCATTGTGGTGCCTTAGAGCACATGCTCTGATGATGACAGTGCAGCCTACATTCGCGCTCGCTCCATCTGCTCCTGCCTCTCCTCCCCTCTTCAGCTAGGGTTCCGGAAGGGGAAATCACGGTCTTTTCCGCTTTGCAGCCCCAAAGCACCTTGGATGGTACTTGATGTGTATAACAGATGTCCAAACAATTTTTGTAGAATGAGTGAACTAAAGGGGGCGATGTGGTGAAGTATTTTTGGAGGGTCTTCCCACTGGCAGGCTGGATTGAAGGAGGAGAGGCTGGGACCCCACGTAGCTCTGAACTGTGCCCCACGTCCAGGACAGTGATCTGCCCAGAGCCTGTGGCCATCTGGGGATCGTGTCTCTGCCTTGCAGGTGGCACCTCTCTTTCTTAGCTCTTGGTCCCAGGTTTTGCTGTCCTTTCCTGTTCCCCAGTTTTGCCCAACTTATATTTCCTGCCTAAAAGAGGCCTTCCATAAAATCACGGACTGGCTAGAGACACCCAGCTCTCTGTGATCGGGGGCTGCTGTGAACTTTTGTTCTCAATCCTAAGAATTGGTTGATTTAATTAAGGCCTCAGACAACATGAACACCTCTCAATTATCAAAGGGCATTTGAAACAACTCACATACACAATTAACCTTGGCCTTGAAGATAAAAAGGCAGGCAGCACAATACAGTATTTCACTGTTTATAATCATCAGTTCACAAAATATGCAATTGAGGCAAACGCCGAAGCAGTGACCTAAGCTCGGCGCCATGGTTTGCTGCCCTTGTCTGTTCTCTGCCTGTGACCACATGGTGCTTTAGACCACTGTTTCCCCTGGCGGGGGAGGGGGTGCTGCCTGAGAGCATTGAGGGGGATATTGTGTGGTTTGAAAGTAAGGACTCGATATTATAATATAATTTTATTTGGGACATTCTTAAAACCTAATTTTTAAAATATGTAAACTATGGAAATTAAAGCTGGAGGAAAATCTTTCTGGTTGGTGGGAAATTGCCTAAAATAGAGATTCTCAAGATAGGGAAGATGCCCTTTCTCCCCGGGGACCTTAGATAATCTCCGGAGGAAATGTGAGAATATTAAACTATCAAAGCAGGGTGTGGGTTAAAAAAGGTTGAGAAAGATTGCTATACCCACATCTTAGCTAATGTTGCCCTTGGAGAGGGGGGCTCACCCATGGGGGTGCCCTTATAGGAGAAACAATATTTTAATAGATACATTTATATAACCTGCCTGCCCTCTTTCTTCCCTTCTTCTTTCCTTCCTCCCTTCCTCCCTCCCTCCCCCTTTCCTTCCTTCCTTCTTTCTTTCCCACTTACAATACCTTCCTATTACCTATAAAGTTGAGTTCACACCCCACAGGTCTAATCTGCTAACATTTATCGGCGATGCTCATTAGTTTGAGTGATTGAGGATATGACACCTACATTAAATATTCACTGTAAACAAGTAAAGACTTGTTAATCAATATTAAGGTAAGAGAGTTGCAGATTTCACCAGCCCCAAGAAAGTCTTCCACTGTCCTTCGTTCCTACCTGTTCAGATCCTCTCCCTTTCTAGGAACTGCAAGCCCCTAATGCCGGCTTGCAGAGTCAGATCTGTGTAAAGGTTACCAAATGTGAAGTCCTTGTCCAACCCACCTGCATACCCGGATGACAGAACGGGAGATAAAGTGCAGACTTGAGGGAAACTGCCAACAGTATAGAATTTGGATTTTTTTTCCTAATCTTTATTTCCTTCATTTTTAATTAGGAAAAATTTCAAATATACAAAATGTTAAAATAGTTATACAATGAATACCTCTCTGCCCTGCACCCAGATCCAATAATTGTTACCAAGTTGCTATATTCTCTTTCTCTCCATCAGAATCATCTGAAAGCAAGTCCCAGACATGTTGACACTTTACCTGTGGAGACTTCAGCCTGTGTCTCCTGAGAACACAGACATTCTCCCACTTCGCCATGATACCATCACCGTGCCTAAGAAAATTAGTGAGAATTTCCCAGTATCGTTTAACCAGGCCTTATGCAAATTTCTTTATTTCTAGAACTATAATCCAGTTAAAGTTCTGCTAGTATTCTTTTTGAAACATGGAAGTGTGTGTGCATGTGTGCGCACACATGATTAAGCTTATCAAGTGTGGTAGGCATGTGTGGTAAGTACGAATGCATGTGCATGTGTGTGTCTCTGTGTGAGCATGCATGTTGTATATCACATTTGTGGTGTGTGCGGGTGTATGTGAACGTGTGTGCTGTGTACACATGTGTGGCATGTATGCATGTGCATGTGCGGTATATGTGTTGAGGAGAGAGATGCTAGGGATCATCTCTGAAAAGAATGAACAAGATGTGCTAGAAAGATGTGCTAGAAAGAAGATGCTTCATTTTTTTCCACCAATGCATTTGAAGAAATAAGGTTAAGCTCCAAAAACTGTTGAGTGGAACCAATCTGGCTAAGGAGGCTGCAGCTACAAACGGCTTTGTTCCCCTCGGTGGATTGATTCAGGTGTCTCTCTCCTAATATCTTGGAAGAGCTCTCCCTGAAAGCGAACAGGCACAAAAGTCCTTTCTCTTCTCAAAGGGTCAGCATTATCTTCTATTTTCCTTGCCAGGCCTGCAGCTGACGCACAAAGAAATGTGTAATTACAATGTGACGTGCGCTGATCGCCAGGACTTGGAAATTCTGAACTGCTCACTTGACTGAGAATACATTTCAATTTGGTGCTGTGAATTTCACATTGAAATTAGTTTTTTTCTTTAAAACCCTAGAGAAAACAGCCCCTGCACAGGAGCATTAACAAATTGCTTTGCAAATCTAGGCTAAAGTGAACATTCAATTTGAGGAGGTCAAACCAAGCTTGGGCCCCAAAGCCCAATGCCTGGACCCAGCCAGCCCGAGTTGTCTCTGGGGTGGACGCAGCCATGGATTTGGTCCTGCTTTAGCTCGTGCTAACCCTCTGGGGCCTCTGTCTGTGCTGACCCCCTCAGGGCCCTGCCAGTGCCCGCATGTCTCTGGCCAAGGTTTGGGAGGTTTACGGCTGGTGAGCTGCCGAGACTAGAAACCCTGTGGTGAACAGCCCTGGCTCATGTCTGCGGTCACTTAGGTGACGAGGACCCACAAAGCAAAGACTAGGCAACTCTGGGCTGGCCTGGACTGCAGAAAGCATTTGCTTCTACCTCTTTACTTTATCATTTTTGTCCTCACCTGAGGAAAAATTTTTTTCATTGCTTTTAGAGAGAGAAACATTGATGTGAGACAGAAGCATTGATTGGTTTCCTCCCCTATGCATCCAGACTGGGGATCAAAGCCGCAACCTAGGTATGTATGTGTCCTGACCAGGAGTTGAACCCACAGCTCTTTGGTTACTGGATGACGCTCCCACCAACCGAGCCACACTGGCCAGGACTACCCCTCGCTTTATAGAGCAGGAAACTGAGACCAAGTTTCAATGGCTCAGCCAGCGTTCCCCCAGAGGGTCATGGTAATCATCAGAATAGTAACTTTTTTTGAGTGTCAACAACCTGCCAAACTCAGAGTGAGTGCTTTCCCTTTTTTTCAGGTAAGCCTTCTGGCTATCCTCTGTGATAAGACCTTTTTTTTTTTTAACACCAATTTCTCATTTTCTAGATCAGGAAACCAGCACAGAGTGGTTCAGCTGCCTGAGGTCATGCAGCTGGGATTTACACCTGGACATGCTCTTTCAAGGTTCTTCAATGGAAACCAGCACTCCTGCTGATGGGACTGTCTGCCCTACTGCCTGCAGCAGCGCGCGCCTCTGAGCTGTCCTAGCCACGCCCACCCCAGCCCTGCCATCCCTGTCTAGCAGAGACCGAGCTGTGCTAACACACCAGGCTGCGGACTGCCACACTGAGCAGAGGGAAGCCCCAGAGTGACACCCTACTAGGGAAAAGGTTGGATCCTACCATGTGGCCCTGACCCAGCAAGTTTTAGACCTGTCCTTTTTTTCTTTTCTGAGGCCCAGGCCAAGGAAATTCATGTTGTGCTAATTGCCTGGTTTCCTCAACACGAGTGGCTCTGTGCTCTCACACTCCACACTGCCGCTCACACCCTACTCATACTCTTAGGTAGGGCTGGGGGGCCCTGGGGGACCCAAAACCAGGTTCTGGACTCTGCAGTTCTGTCTTCTATCTATGACACACTCATTTAGAGGAGGAAACACCCAGCCTCAGTGAGGTCCAAAGAGCTGCGTGAGACCGGATGCCCAAAGGCTCTGGTCAGCCCTGCATCTGCCTCTTGTGTCACATGGCCAAACATGACCAAGCCAGTGGTCCCTGGGGATGTCCTAGCCAGAGGTGGCTTGGGTGGGTGGGTGGGTGGCCACCCTGAGCACAGCTTCTCTACAGCAATGGGAATCATTCGGTCCTGAGAAAAGCATCCTACGCTGCCATAAACCCAGTCCCCAGGGCCCTTGCCATGGAGCCTGGGGCAGCTTGGGGACCTGGATTAAAACTATACGTTTTCAATTTGGCCTTAAACGAATTCACCAAATCGGCATCTTTGATGTCAAGTGGAAGTGAATTCCACAAATCTCAATTTATTTTATGGGGAAGAGTTATTGATTTTTTTTTATCGTCTGCTTCTCCTTCTTCTCCCCTCCCAGCTGCCAACCCTCTTCCACCTGGATTGAATTGTTTGATTTAAGAGCAGCAGTTCTGAAAGAGGAAAAGATGCCTCTCCCCTCCTTCAGCACCTCCCTCATCCTCCATCGGCCATGCCCAGGGTGCATCCCTTCAGCTGCAAACACCTGAGCAGCAGGGGCAGCAGGGAAGGGACCGGCCCCGCCCAGCACAGGATTTCCCCGGTTGGGCTGGAGCCAGCGCAGATGTCCTCCCTCACCCCTCGCCCACGCCCTCTCTGCACGCGCCCACACTCAGCCAGTTTGGGGCCTGTTTATGGATCATTGTATGTCAAGTGTTCGCGTGTCCTCTTTCTGTGTTTCGTCATTCACTTTGAGGCCCTGCAGCGGCTGCTCCTTATTCCTGCAGCCTACCCACCATCCATGGCCTAGTACACAAGGCCAGGCTCCAACCTGTCTGTTCAGCCCTTTCTCCATCTGGCCTTCCATTCCCTTCTGGAACCTCTTTCATTTATGGAGGTATTTGTATCTGTACTGCCTTGTGACTGGCTATGAGAGGCTCGGTACTTGTTTATTGCACCAAGGAGGTTATGTTGTGACTCAGGCAAGTGCCACTCTCGGCCAAGTTTTTGCTTGGACGCACCCTTCCCTGGGCACCAGCGTGAGGTCCTCCCCCTCAGTCTGGCCTCACTGACTCCAAACTTAGCACATATTGAACAGAACTATCGATTCTCCCCTCCAACCCCCGCCCCAGTCCTGGTAGCTTGTTGTCTTGAGGGATGGCTCTGCCATTCAGTCACCCCCACACCCCCACCTCTAGCTCATCAGCAAATCTGAGTGGCTTTATCTCATGTATCCTGGGAACCTGTGACTATGTTACCTTTCATGAGGAAAAGGACTTTGCAGATGTGATTATGGATCTTCAGGTAGAGACATTATCCTGGATTATCCGGGTAGGCCGATGTAATCACATGTCTTTAAAAGTGAGGATCTTTCTAGGCTGTGGTCTGAGGGAGAGATGACAGAGTAGGAAGGGTCCAATGCCCTGTTGCTGGTTCTGTAACGTAGGGAGCTACATGCGAGGCCTGCAGAGCAGCCTCTGGAAGGCGGAAGAGGCAAGGAAATGGGTTCTCCTCCAGGGCTTCCAGAAGGAACACAGCCCTGCCAACATTGATTTCAGCCCAGGAGAGCTGTCGGATTTCTAACCTGCAGAACTATAAAATGATAAATGTGTATTTTTCATAACCACTCAGTTTGTGGCAACTTCTTATGGCAGTGAGACAAATCTAATCCAGACCTCCATAAATACACCCTGAAAATGATCTCTTTCCCGCTTGCCTTGGTCCAAGCTGCCTAGACTCCCGCTGGAGCCTCTTCACTGTCCCCCTCCTGCACTCTGGGCACCGGCCATACTCAACCCCCTCTCCCCACTTCTTGCAGTCAGTGGTCCACCAGGAGCCAGAGTGGTCTTATTACTTACTTCTTCACTTTTTATTCTGAAATAATTTCAGACATATAGAAAAGCTGCAAGAAGACTACGAAGAACTCTAATGCCCTCATCACTCATGTTTACCCATTGGTAACATTTTGCCATGTTTGCTTGGTCATTCTCTCGCTCTCAGATCACATCATGTCCCTGCTTCTAGTCGCTCAAGGATTTCCATTGCACCTGGTATGAAGTCCACACCCACCTTCCCATATGCGGCCCCTGCTGAGTGTCAGCCATCTCCCTAACGTCCTCCACTCCCACTTGTCCCCTTGCTCACTACACCCATGAACTCTGCCCTTTTCCTGACCCTCTCCCAACTTCTCCACCTGCATTGTTTCTGCACAGAACATTATTCCCTCCTCAACATCCAGGCCTCATTCTCAGATTATCACCTTCTGGACTTTCCACAATCATTCTACTAAAGTAGCCCCCTGCCCCAACGAGCTACTCTCCACCATGTCACCCTGGTCCATTTTCTTTACAGCATTTTTCTCATTTATCTCTTCTCTGCCTGTTTATTCATTTCTTCACTCATGTGTAGCTCTCCGGGCAGGATTCTTTATATCCACTTACCCTAGAACAGTGCCTGGCACATAGTAGGTGCTCAACGAATATCTATTGACTGACTAATGTTCTGTTGTACAGCGTTGAGACCTTTATACATAGCTCACTGCTTTATACATGTGTATCTCTTCTTAAGGGCAGGGAGTATTGTTTCTTTCACTTTTAAATCTTTCCCTCTCAAGGCTGGGCATGCACAGGACTTTGGGATTTGGGGGGAATTTTCTGGGCAAGTGTGAGCTCCTCAATGAGGAGGGCCTGGAAGTCTTTCCCCTGCACGACTGCTGACACCTAGCATCAAACCCTGCCATCAAATTTGTACCCCCAGTGGGGGCCCATGGTCATACCACATTCTCCCACACCATGCTTTTCTTTTAATCTTTCTAACTGCTGTTAACTTTCTAATATTGTCTACTCCTCTCAACCTTATTGTGAAATGATAAATAGGGCAGAGAACACTAGTCCCATTTGATAGATGATGAAACTGAAGCAAAGATAGGTTAAGTGGCTCGCCCAAGGTCACACAGTAATTAATGGCAGGACAAATCCCCTGATCCCTTGCCTCATGCCTTTTCCTGCAGACCACAGAGCAGCTGGCTCTCCTCCCTCCCCTCAGGGACCAAGGAGCCCAAACCTGATGTTATGGGCACAAAGCTTTTAGCAGAGGAGGGGAGGGAAGGAAGTGATGTGGTTAGGTGAGCTCTGGGTATGTGTGTGTGTGTGTGTGTGTGTCTAATTGCTTTTTCATTTCCTTTCCTTCCATTCATAGTCATTCATTCACCCAGGCAGACATTCATTGAAGACACATTCATTGAGTGCCTCCCCCATCCTGGGCTTCCTGCCTGGCCTATGGGAGGGCACTGCTCACAGGAGCTAGCTTACACATGGAAGAGACTCACCTACCACCTGTGAGGCAATGAGGTTGGATTCTCGTTGGCATTCCTAGCAAGTAAGGGATCAACTCCCTTGATATAACTTGATGGACTCAGCACAAAGTTATGCACAGTCACAAATAATCCATGAATCCTTGCAAAACACTCAAGTCAGGATTGACTCCCTCCATGCTACCAGCTCCTGGCTTCTCTAGTAAGAGAATCCTCTGCCCTTCCAGGGATGGACCAATAATCCAGGCTGCCTTAACCACAAAACCTTTCATCTCCACAGTGACCCATCCAAGGGGAGGGCTGGGGGCCCAAACCTGGACAGTCAGGGTCCTTTCTCAGGATTGAAAATCTACTAAAAGCTCTATGTGAGATAGAAATGTAGTCTTTCTTGTGGGAGAGTGAGCCCACAGCCACATCCCTGCCACTGGGTGCAACAAAGGGAATGAAGTCAACAGGCAGAGCCAATAAATGGAGGGAGAAAGTGGCAATGACGACTGAATCCCTGAATGAGGTGTCCCGGAGGGTTTCTGTCCTCATCAACCCCACAGTCTTCACTCCTGCTCTTGCAGAACTTCACTGATTGGTCAGTGACAACCATCAAGCTCCCTTTGTCCACTTGGCCACGAAGACCAAGAAGGCCTTCCTGTATGCCTTCGAACAGAGAAGGCTTCTCTTTCTGCAGGAGGGCAGGCGTAGGGGTGGGGCCCACTACCTTAAAATAAGAGGTTGTTTTAGAAGAAATTGTCTTGCACTTCTGCTTAACCCAAAACCAGGTTCTCAGCAGGGTTGTAGGGTTGGGTCCCAGAGTGTGTATGTATTATCTGTCAGTTGTATTCCACTAGGCAGACTCTATGGGAATGACAACTCAGTGAGACCTAAATACTAGTGGTTTGATTTTCTAATCATTGCTTACAACCCTTCTATGCTTAATCTCCCATCTTCATCTCTCAACGAAAATTTAGATGCCATAACTTTCAGATGACTTTCAATGATTAAAACTGTGTAGTTTAAAATGTGACTTCAGGCTCCTTTTGGATTGCAGCTCTTTGCCCCTCCCCAGGGCAATTTGGGAGGGATGCAGACTCCCTGTGTATTGTCTGGAATAGTGATGATATGTGTGTGGGGTGGGGGGGAGTAGGAAGTAATCTAGGCTCTGAGACCATCCAAGCTCCTTCCCTCTTCTGGGACCAGATCCTCAAGTGGGGGCAGGGAGGGGTCATAGGAAGTGGGACCAGTGTCCCTTTACCCAACTAATGTTGGGTGTTTGGTTCTCTGTTTATCCCTGACCCGTCAGCAATGTCTTGGTAGCAGGCACTTGAATGATGCTTTCTCGTAGGCCCTTGTGTGGCTCCTGATGGGCCTCTCAGCACACAGGTCTCTGACCTGGCAGTTTTGGCTCATCTTTGGGCTTCATGTTCTCTAGCCCTGCCTGGCTCTTTACTTCAGGGAGCCAGGGGTCCACTTCACAGCCTCCCACTGCTGGGACCCCTCACAGTTGGAGAGTCAAGGTATGCTCATGTGAAATAAAATGATATTCTCTCTCCTCCTTCTCCTTCCCCTGATTACTCTATCAGTTTCCACCAAAGTGACTCTTAAACATTTTTCTGACTTGTTCTCTGTGACTATGTGGTCCTTGATCTCCATATATCTACTTGAATATTTAAGAATCAAAGGGGGATCTACCCTTGAGGGTCTTGGAGTTTCATCGAGGAGGTAAAAATAACACAGATGCAACCATTGAAGACCCAACAAGATAGTCGCCACATCAAGTGCGCGTTGCCCATGGGCAGAAACAGACACACAGTGCTCGAAGTGAATTAAAAGCTGGTCTCTAGAGCCAGACAGCCTGGGTTCAAACTGGCTTTGCCACTGGTTAGCTGTGCAACTTAGGCAAGTAAACGTCACCTCTCTGTGCCTCAGTGTCCTTCCCAACCACACCAGGGTGGTAACAGCACTGCCCTCCCGTGGTTTCTGTGAGGATTCAATTAGGTAGCACTAAAAAGCAAAATTCAACTGGGTAAATTTTAAAGATCTTATCGGCTTTATTCAATCGTTCACGAATTGGGCAGCATCCAATGCAGCAGACAGAAAGGAGCTCCGAGGAGCTGCACAAAATGAAAGGCTTGTACAGGCAGAGGGAGCAGGAACAAGGAAGTTACACTAGACAAAAAGCAGATTGGTATAGCAAAGCCATTTTCCTTCCGGGGATGGCGTGGGTCTATTGGGCCTCACTAGTGCCAGCCAGGTCATTCCTGATTGACTGGTTTAAGATTCCACTTCTGGGAGGGCTGAAATTGTATTTATGTTATGTCTCAGTTTGGTGGTGTGGGGCTTAGCCTGAGTGACTCCATTTTGGGCCCGTTGTCTTGTTTTTGACAGTAATATATGAAAGCACTTAGAACAGAGCCTGGCATATAGTAAGTACTTGATAGAAAGACGATGATGCTGTGCAGTGAAGACCAATAGGGTTGGGTTGCAACAGTTGATTCTCTGCAGAGGGAACTTGGCGAGACTGTCTGCGGGCAGGGATGATGCCACCAAAGGGGAGGAGACAGAGCCACTGGGTACCTGTGGCAAATGTGCTGCACCTCTCCCAAGGGAGTGGGATTGCCATTCAGAAGGGCCTGTCTGCTTCAGGGGTCCAAATGGAAACAGTGCCAGGGGGGTACAAGGAGCAGAGTAGTGCAAGGACACCAGGTGGCAGCCGCAGTGGCAGCTGGAAGGGGGCATGGCAGCTGGGGTGTCACTGCCCTGGCTCCACACCCAGATGTGCAAGTGTAGAGGGGCCTCCTGCCAGGGTTTAGGGGGGCCAGGTTGAAGGGCAGTGGGGAAAGGCCAAGCTAAATCTTCAAAAAATGTGAAATCTGATGCGCTTTCACATCCAGGAGGTAAAGTTGTCCTGAATCACAGTAAAAGCAGGAGCCAGGGGTGGTGCAGGCATGTCCTGCATGCATTCAATGCCCTCCACTCGCCAAAGCTGGGGCTCCGAGACCGTGGGTGTTTGCAGAGGCACTGGCGCTCCCGGGCGCAGCTCTGTAGAAAGCCAGCCCACAACGCTTCCCACAGCATCTGCCAAGAATACACCCGACATAATAATTTCTTTGACCTCCACCACATGAGTTTCTGAAAAGAACAAAACAGCATCATTCCCTGGCATTTACAGTTTAAACCTTTCCTATTCAAGTTTCTAACAAAAAAAGCCACCAACCCATTCTGGTCGTGATTAAAATTCATAGGCTTGCTGCAGAGAACAGATGCAGAAGCAATTTTAGGCTAGTCATATCCCAGGTCTGCAAAATTAATTTGACAGGTTTGCATTAAAGCACTGATCAATATCCACTTTAGAGCGGCAGAGGCTAACTGAGAAAAAATAAGTGACCGGAGTGTTACCAGACGAGAAAAAATGAATCTTTGAGACTTTTTTCCCTCTAAGCTTGCACCTACATCAGAAGTCCTGACCTCAATCCATTGATCGGCCGCAGTTAACATGACAAAAGGCCCAGCAGATAGACCGTCGCGGCCTACCAGGGAACAATCACCCGGATACACTAAATGTTTGACCGAGTGACTAGACTGCGGAATTAGTCTTGGCTCTCCAAGGGCGGCCCTGCCGGCCTTCCCGAATCCTCCCCCTCCCTTCCCCAGAGCCACCGGCAGAACTTTTCCTAAACTTCCTCCCGGCTCAGATCAGACAGGGAGGCAATTAAGACAAAACCTTTCTTGGGACAGCGCTTTAAAACAGAGGCACAAGGCTGAAGTCAGCCGGGTCCTCCTTAGGGCTTGACTCAAACGGGGGAGGGGGAAGGGGAGCGATGGGCAACTCTGCGAAATGAAAACGCCAGACAGCAAGTTGTTGCCTGCACTTGGAGGAAGATGGGCTCTCCGACTTTGAGCTCATCATCTTCAGGTGTGTAAGGAACGCACTTGAAAGCCCTCCTCTGAGGACTTCATGGTTCTGTTCTGAGGCCCTGTTGGCCTCCCACCCTGTGGCCAACTGATATTGCGTCAATAATTTAATGAACCAAAAATGAGCACCCATTAAGGATGGGGCCTGTGTCAGGCACTAGGTACACAGAGAAGAGTGTCTGTCTCCCTGGGGCTCAGATCATCCCTCACCTTCTCCGGAAGGTTGTCCTACGGGAATGCTCACCCGCTGGGAACCATCCCTCCACTTAGCACTGGCCTATACAGAGCGGTACCAGCCCACAGAGACAGAATGTGAGCCTCAAGAACAACTGCAGACGCAATTTAATCTTTCTAGTCACTACATTAAAAATTTTTTTTAAGCAACGAGTGAAGAACTTAATTATCATCGCATATTTAACCCAATATGTTTAACATACTATCATTTCCACGTGGAGTGACTATAACAAATTATTAACGAGCTATTAGATGCTGTGTGTGTTGGTTCTAGTCTTACAGCACATTTCAGTTTGGACCAGCCACCCTTTGAATGCTCCAGAGCCACGAGTGCCCGGAGGCTGCTGCATTGGAGTGCACAGAGGCAGAGACTGACACACTGGTCTGGGGCTCATTCTGAACGTCCATGGGCAGGGACGTTCCTATCCTTTCTCTCTCCATTCTCCCCTGCCTCTAACCCTTGCCGATGAAGTTATTTAGCTCTCATTCCTACCGCCAGGGGTGACACGCCCTTTTGATAAAAGCTTGACACCAACCCTGGCCAGTGTGGATCAGTTATTTGGAGTGTCATCCCATAACCAAAAAGGCTGCTGGTCCAATTCCCTGTCAGGGAAGTTGCGTGGGTTGTGGGTTCGATCCCTAGTCCAGATGTGTACAGAAGGCAACTGATCAATGTTTCTCTCTTACATCGATGTTTCTATCTCTCACTTCCTCTCTTTTCTATTCTCTAAAAGTGATGAAAAAAAGTGTCCTCAGGTGAGGATAAAAAAGCAAACTTGACATGAACAGCCCCGCGGAGGGCATGGCTGTGTTGCTCAGATAGACACGGGGTAGCAGGTTCCCCGAGGGCACGGTGTGCCCTCCTCCTTCATTTAACCATGGCCAGCGTCTGGCCCTCAGGGGGTCTGTTATTGCTTAACAAACACTTATCACGCGCCAGGGCCACCTTAAGCATTTGGCAAACATTGACTCGCTTAACCTTCATAACAAACATATGTGGCAGGTGCTGTTACGACCTCCCTTCCATAAGTAGGGAAACAGATGAGGCCAGGGTCTCACAGCTGGTAAGTGGCAGAGCAAGAATCAAACCCAGCAGCCTGGCCCTGGCTGGTACGGCTCAGTTGTTTGGGCGTCATCCTGAAAGCAAAACGTCGCAGGTTTAGTCCCTGGTCGGGTGCATACGAGAGGCAATGGACTGATGTTTTACTTTCACATCAGTGTTTTTCTCCCTCGCGCTCTCCTTCCCTTCCCCTCTCTCTAAAAATACATACATACATTCATACATATATAAAATCTTAAAAAAAAACCCAACCCAGAAGTCTGGCTTAGAGTCCATGCTCTCCATCACCTGTCCTCTCTGCCTCTTGTTCCTGTTCTTTGACATTCAGGGGACAGGAAGGCACAGCATTCATTGCCCGTTTGGGGAAACCCCAGCAGAACTCCCTTAGTTCCCTTCTGATCCTGCTGTTGGCACCCAGCCTTTGGCATTTCGCCAGCGTGCTCCCTCTCAGTGAGCTGCAAGAAGGCCCTAGGCAGGAGGCCAGAAGCCTTCCTGCTGCATCCCCGACCTATGGAATAAAGTCAGTGGAACACATGGAGAGCTGGTCCAGAGGCATGAAGCTGGGAGGCCTGGGTGAGGGATCCCCTACCACTGTTTCGTTCAGAAGGCCTGTGTGTGCCTCAGAAACTCAGGGCTTCCTGTCTTAACCCAGATTCCAATCCTGTCTCTGCCACACCTGGCATTTTGACCTTGTGTTTGCCACATAATATCTCCATGCAAAGTTCCACCAGCTGTAAACTCAGAAAATGGCACCTGTTCCATCCTCCATTCGGGACTCCCGGGATCAAATGATGGGATGTCTATGGGAGAGCTTTAGAAATTATGAAGTGTCACGCACATGTGAAGTGTTGTTGGTAATTGTATTGCTGTCGACGGTGGAAACACAAGGGCTGTGGGTTAGGGGGCCAGGGTCATGGTATCCCAGTGAACGAAGTGGAAGCCGCCTGGCCTTTTATAAGCCCGCCTCAGAAGTTACGCAGCATCACTTCCGCTGTCCTCTACTGATGGATTCTGGCAGAAGCCCACCTAGATCAAGGGGAAGGGGACAAAGAGTTCCATCTGTCAATGAGAAGAGCACCAAAGAATTTGGGGTCCATGTTTGGGAAGCATCATAACTTCTCTCAAACTCAGTTTCCTTACCTGTATAATGGACGTCATAATGCCTATCTTGGAAGACTGGAAGTGCTCAGTGGGGTGCCTGACACCACTCAGTAAGTGTCAACTTTCATTACTGTTAGAAACATTGGCTAACTGAGTGGCCGCCAGGCATTTTCTCACAGTCTTGCCACTGTTGGCCCCCATACCCCACCTCGTGCAGGGGGTGCTGTGAAGGAAGCCTAGAGCCATTCTCTCTCATTGGGCTGGAAAGATAAGATGCAGACATTGAATTAAAAGTTCAGTGAAGTGGGAAACGTTCCATATTGACACATTCAGGGAAGGGGAAGAGAAGTGTGAAGCCATCTGAACAGTGACTCTGCAGAGGAAGTGGACCTTGAGTTGGATCCTGAAGATTTAGAATAGACTGGAGGGAAAGGTGTGGGACTGCAGAGTAACACAGAATGACCTGCAAGAAGACAGAGACTGGGATGAGCTTCACAAGTTCCTGGGCCAATGAAGACCTCAGCTCTTTGCAAGCGTGTTTAACCTCTTTTAGTTTCCCTAGTTGTGAAATGGGGATGCAAGAGAGTATCTCAATAGTGAAAATCCACCTGTTTGTATATCTCTCCACCACCCACCTTTTTACCTACTCCCATCCACCCATTCACCCAACGAACCCCGCCATGTCCAATTCTAGATGCTAGGGATACAAAGATGGATAAGACTGCCTCAGTTATCCAGAAGTCCTCTTCACTACCTACCAGGGTCTGAGGGAGAATATTTTGGTCTGAGGGTATTCTTCAGCTCCCCTCTTTGGAGCTGTGCTTTTAGACACCCCATGTGTGGCTAGGGCAACCTTGACATCTTAACTATCTATTTGTAGTTGAGCTGATTAGCTATCCAGTTTGCATTCAATAACTAATTCTGGTCTACAAAATGAAGGAGCAGGATTCATTGAGTAGCATCTAAATGCCAGTCACTTCACCAGGGATTTGATGCTCAGCTTTCTTATTGAATCTAGCAAAGAAGATACTATCAGCCCCATTTAACAGATGAGAGAAGAGAAACTTCAAGACAGTAAGCATTCTAAGGACACTGAGTAAGTGGTGGGGCTAGTATTTGAAACCAAGCCTGTCTGGATGCAAAGTCCAGGCTCTTTCCCGTGAATGCCCTGGTCCCACGAGCCCCATGATGCTAAGTTCACATACAGGCACCTTCATTCTGGAGACAGTGATTAGAGGATTTAGGCCCTGTTTTTTTCTTATGTAGTTGTGATACTTCGGACCCATCATCAGGAGAAAATGTCTCATGTTTGGATGCATTTCCCCTGAGGTGAGCCTAATTCTGCACCACCACCCATCCCCTCCCCCCGCTCCCAAAACACACACGTGGACAGTGGTCCTTTGCTGGCAGGGGCATAGACTCCAAATGCTGGTTGGTTTCACCAGAATTTTTCAATAGTAAAGCTGAGTTTTCATGAGACCATCCTCACTCTCAGCCCATCTCCTTGGTGATCAGTGACTCCCGTTTATGTGATTTATTAGCATGGGCTGAGGAGCGGGGGCCTCCTAGGCTGCAGACAAGGCAAAACTCATGAGCTTCTGGGGAATAAACCTCTGGCTTCTCTCGGTGACTCTAGCTATCCACAGACGTCACCTGTGGGTCAGGGGCATAAAGAATGTCAGCCCCAAGTTGGTTTCTGCTTTCCCTTGGACTCTTTCTTCCTTGCCAGAATCCCGGGGAGCAGTAGCCCCCCTGTGTCCTGCACCCTTCCTGATGGGCAGGAGAATCCGCAGCCCACCAGACTCCGGGGAAAGCACCAAATACATTTCCCAGTTTTCCAGTGGGTACAGATGCTTGCCTTTAGGGATGCATATTGCTGTAATCATTGTCTAATATTCTGATGGAGCCATTAATTCAATTACTGGTTATATTTTTCCATGTGTAGTCACATATCTCTCAGCCAGTCAGTGGAGGTGTTAATCTCACGGGGCTTAAAGAGATTCAGAATGTGGAGGGGCAATCAGTAACAGGGTCAGACGGAGGGGTGTCTACCTATTAACCTTCCATTTTGGCAACCAGGCAGCCATAGTCAGAACATGGAGTGGGCCCTGGAACTTGTCACTATTAATATTGTCATCAAGGCAGAGTGGCTGGGGTTCATCTAAGCTATTCCAGTGACAATATCACTGTTGCTCATGCCACGAAAGCAGCCAAATGAGATGTGGGGAATGGAGACTTGTTATGATTGGGAAGTGGAGAGGAGATAGGAGAGAAGTTGGAGTGAAAAGTATGTGTAGTGGAGAGAGTTCTGGAGTAAGTAGAGTGAGGTACGGGGCCCTGGGTAAAGCCTCTTGCATTTGTGCCATGCATTAATTGACACACAGATCGTCGTTACACCAGGGGAATCGTGTCAAATGCCATAAAAGCAGGATTCACAGCAGGTAAGGCATTTTTGGAGGAGAGAAAAGTTGCATCATCAAGAGCAAATCCTGGAGGGCTTCCTGGAGGAAGAATTTGTGAAGAGATGTTTGTGTGAAAGAGCAATTAAAAATGCTTTGAGTGTTACATTTTACATTCCTGTCTATAAAAATGTCTGTATCACCTTCCCCAACAGGAGCTGATCCTACCCCTTTTGTCAGAAGCAATGGCCTTGTTTCCCTTGAAAAATGTCCTACACGCACAGACAGGGAGCCCCTCTGGGTGGGGCAAGGACTCTGCATGCGAGGATGGACCCTTGAGAGTATGTGGCCTCTGGGCTCAGGACTGGTGGTTCATAGCCCAAGGGCTCTGAAGCCTTGGCATCCATGTGTCCCAGCCACATTCAGGTCCTTGCTATGGTTACCTGGGTCCCAGAGCCATGCTTTGTCCATCAGAGAGAGTGGGACAACAGGTACCAGTCAGCGTGTCTCCCTTTTTCAGATGAGAAAACAAAAAAGGCACAGAGAGGTTAAGAAATTTGCCTGATATGCTGGGATGTGACCAGATTTGTCTGTTCGTTGACTCCAAAGTCCACCAAAAGTTTGGCTGGGCCAGAAATTGGATTTCAAACCTCCCTCCCTGAAGCACCTGGTCTCCCTCCTCCTTCAGCTGCGGAGGGCTCTCCCCATTATCTGTCCCAGCCCCCGCCGACACTGCTCTCAGTAAGAGCCCCACCCGAAGCTTGTCTTTGGAAGCACGGAGGGATGTTGTGCCATCTCTCACGCCCATTCTGCGGCGCACCTCTCCTCGAGGCTCTTGTCAGGAGCTGCGCCCATATGATGCGTGCTTGACTGTTGGTGATATCTGTCTCTGCCACTAGCTGGAAAGTTCCCCGAGAGTCACCAGTGTTTCCCCAGCACAAATTAATGAAGAGCTGTATCTTCTGGCCAATGGCTTTTGGGCATCTCCTGGGGGGCCAGGAAGATGCGGGGCCTTTGCACAAAGAAATGCTGCCCCAGGATCTCTGCTTGTGTCGGGGGGGGCGCGGAGATGGGGGATATAGAGTCAAATCCCTGCCTGCCAGAGAATGGGGTGATTTAGGGATAATCCTCTCCATATGCAGGAGGGGCAGGGCCTAGCATGGGCCCTATCGATCCCTGAAGGTCTGGAAGTTCCTGGTTGACTCCCAGGGTACCAAGTGTTCCCTCTTTCTCCATCTATCACTTCCAGAATATTCCTTTGTTTGTTGTTTGACCTGGGTGGGATGGGGTGGGGGAGGATGGCCCGTGGGTGAAGGGTTGGGCTTCTTGCCAAATGTAGGGCTGCTCTGGTTGGGGTCACTTGTAGGTCAATCTCTGAAGAAAAGGTTCCAGCTCATGAAATCATGAATATTTCTAGTACAAGGGACCTCAGTCCCCTGCCGTGTGTAAGGGACTAGGATGCCATTTTACAGATGAGCCAACTGATGTCAGGAACTGAGGAAAATGTGCTGCTTCAAGGACTTCTTCTGAGCTCATGCCAGAGCGCTGGAGAGAGTCATCCCGAAGGAGCCCTGTCTGCTCCTACACTGCCGTGTCCTGACAGGACATGGAGGCACGGCCACTGTAAAGCAGGGATGGTTCCGAGGCATTGTCCTCACTCTTTCTGTAAATAAAAAATGAATGCCAAATAACCGTGTCAGGCCCCGGTGTTTGATGGCCTCTCTCCTGGTACTTCATTTTATTTCCCAACGTAAGGGAAGGGGTGGGGGTGCACGGTAAGAAGGCTGACTTCTGTCAAAGTACTGTCTCATTGGTTAACACCTGAGGGGAAAATGACTGAAAAGAACTTAATTCAAAAAGTCCTTTAGGCACTCGGGAGCTTCTTCCAACTAGGAAGAGTCAGGCGGCGATGGACAGGGAGACATCAATAAATAATCAGCCGGCTTAGACTTTTAAATGGGAAACCCAGCATCACCACCCAAAGGTAAATTGCATCTTCTCCACCAGCCCCTGAGCAGGGCTGCATGCTTGCGTGGACTGGGGAGCTTTGTGTGATTCAATGCAGCCTGACCCTTCTTTCTGATAAGATGTGTATCTCCTCTTCATACATACTTCCTGTATATATATTCATATATCTTCTGCATGTCATTATCTCCCTACCTCTCTACCTACCTAATCCCCACATATCCTATTTCATTTCGTGTACATATCTACGTATATACGTAGATATATACATGAGGCCCCAAGCAGCCTCTTTGCTATTTGGTTTCACTGTGTTTTGGGTTTAAGCCTCAAGTCCCCTTACACATCACCTGCTGTGAACAATCAGGGTGGGCTCTGGAGCAGGGAGGAGTCGTCTCAGGTTCTGGCAGCTGAGCTCAGAGAAGGGCCTCCTGGGCTCCGCGGGTGCTGCGGGCTGGGAGACCCCGGGTTTCATGAGGCCTCAAGAACCAAGGGCCAGCACCTGCTGCAAATACTCTTTCGTATTGCTTGTCATTTTCTTCCAGATGGTCCTCACCCTCACCCCTTTGAAGGTAAACTGGCCTGTGGGATTTCCTTGCTGCACAGGTCCGAGAAGCCCCCTGAGCAGGCTGCCTCCTGCCTGCTGACAGCACCTGCTGCCTGGCACTGGGGAGCATGGTAGCCACACGCTCCCTCCTCGGCCTTCTGGTGGTGGGTGGACGGGGGCACCTCCTGTGAGGGAGGGTCCCCATCTCAGGCCAGATGAAGGTGATGTGAGGTTTTGCAAGGGGGGCAATCTTGCATGCCTGGTGTGGTGAGAGAGCCCAGCGTTCTCAGACCCTGCCGCCTGCCGGGAAGGGGGTTTGCCGGGGAAGGGAGTACTGGCCGCAACCCCGGGGTTTGCCTGCCTGGTTCACTGACTAGTTGCAGCTGAGATGTGCAGTGAGTGTGAAGTACACACTGCATTTCTGGGACTGAGTGTGTACCCAGCAAAAAAAAAAAAAAAAGAATATAAAGTGTCTTATTAAAAATTTTAGTGTTGATTACATGTTGACATAGCAATAAGGTCGTTATATTGAGGTAAATAAATACAGTATTAAAATCAATTTCACCTGTTTCGTTTTACTTTTTCAGATGTGGAAACTTTAAAATTACACACGTGGCATGCATTATATGACAACTTAAAATGATATGGTCCCTTTCATTATTCATAGGGAGAGAACTTCAAATTCCTACATTCAAAGCTAAACTTCAATGTTTCTATACTGTCACTCCAAAATAACTTTCGCGGTGCAATGTCCCGCATTCTCACAAAGCCTCTGGAATGCGGGGTGTGATTCGGGCAGCAGTGAGAAGGACGCCTGCGCACCCACCGCCCCATTTAGCATGGACACGCCTCTGTGCCCTCTGCTCCGATCACCTCTCTCCGTCCCCCAGCAGGCAATGGCCCTTGTTACATTCACAGTCCTTATTAAATTGTAATTTTTATTTCGACAGGTCATTAAAATTTCAGAAAGTACCAATACTCCTCTGACGCACACCTGTGCGCAGCAACTTTGCACTGATCATTGTTAATATGTTGTCCTCTGTGTTTCTCGTTAAACAAAATAAAGAAGCCATGACAGATCAAGCCAGAGCTGTCTTGTCATCGCAGGCCACCTCACTCTACTGCCGGTGCCCTGGTTGTATTTCTACAACGACATGTTGGTTTATTCTCAAATGGCAACAGCAAGAGCAGACACTCAGCGGGCACCAGGTGGGTACAGAGCAGTCTCACCGGGCACACACATCTGGGCACAAATCAGCATGTACTTTCTGGTCTGTCTACAAAATATCCAGCCATGTACAATGAAAAACAGACTTTTCGTGAAGAAGATACAAGATACAATAAACATTGTATATAGGACAATGATGCCTCAGCTCCCTTCCAAGTTATGACCTTCTCCAGGAACTCTGGTTCATTGGGAGCAATTTGAATCAAGTCACTGGCAACTGCAGCACGATGTTCCTTCTGCTCTGGTAGCAGCAGCTGCAGAACAAATTTTGCTACGACATGTTTCATCCTGAGTCAAAATCTCAGACACAGTAGTTTTTGGAATCCCCAGATCAGCTTCTGGTTCCTGCACTGTCAGTCACTGATCTTTGTTGATTGCAGCCTGTACATGTTCAACATTCTCAGGCGCTCTGCTTATTTCAGGCCTTCCAGAATGTGGATCACTTTCAACAGGTTCTCGACCATCTTTGAAGCATCTGTGCCTCACTTTTATTTGTGCTGCGCTCACTGCATCGTCCCCGAAAGGCTTCTGAATCATCCGAACAGTTTCCACGGAGGAATGTTCAAGCTTAACGCAAAAATTCGATGCAGATTCGTTGCTCTACTCGCTCAGTCATTTTGAATGTGACGGCCACACAGTACACATGCTCACTCAATGACATCTACCGCCCCCACTGACTAGTACAGTGAAGTCATCATTGTTCACCCATGCACATTCCAGTCCACCCTCCTTGGCTGCCAGGTTACACTGATGTCATGCGAACCATTCTCATTAGACTTGCATTAACAATGCTGGATATTTTTCTGGACAGACCTGTCTATATAACACTTGGATTGTTTCCATATCTTGGCTATTCTGAATAATGCTGCAATGAACATGGGAGTGTAGGTATTTATTTGAAGTTCTGAAGAAACTGCCAGATTCTAAAAGTTGCATCTGGGTCTCCCATCAGGCATTGACTTCAAAACAGGCTCAGCTGTCTCTGTGTGAACCATCGACACTGTAACCCTCTCCATACTGGAAACTTCCAGGATGGGTGAACAGAGTCATGAATTGGGCTTTCTGGAAGCTGACGATAAGGCAGAAAGCCCTTTCAGCTGGTGAGAAACATTTCTTAACTCTGTGGGTCTTCTCCCCCGGCAGGAAGCCCCTGCCTCTTGGCGTCGCGCACCTTCCTTGGCTGACGACGGCTCCTCCTGGAGGTTGGGTTCCCTGGGATTGGGTCTCTTGGTATAATTCACCATCTCCAACTCAACATTCTGCACACAGAAGGTACTTGAAAAATTTTTGTGAAATAAATAATAATACAGTTAGGATATACTGTCCTTGCTACAAAAACTCCTTATCCCAAGGTGGAGCAGGTGGGTAGTGGCATGCACCTTCCCTGTTCTGGACAAAAGGACGCACTGTAGTGCCAAATGGACCAAAATAAATGTCAGTGATGGTGTGCTCAGGGCGGGGGGGAAGGCAAGAAGGAGCGAGAGCAGCGAGCTAGTGTGTTCTGCAGAAACCTCTAAACAATCAAAGCCACAAATGCCTCTTCTTATAAACACACAGCGCGAGGCAGATGTTTACCCAGGACAATCCAGAGACAAAAAGCCCATAAAAGCCAGAGAGATTCATGCTCTGCAAACAAGGGATTTCCTGGGGGAAGGAGTGGCAGGTAACCATTCCACAAATTTCTCCTCCTGATAACTACATCACAGACCAAGTCTGAAGAGACATTTTCTTCCTATTGAAACCTTATTTAAATACTGCCACCTATTTCAGGCAGAATCTCCATTGTATTAGCTGGCTTAGGCTAGTTTCTCAAACCTTTATGAAGCACGCAGGGAAGAAATAGGCAGTCTGTGAGTCTGTGGAAGGGGGGACACATTCCAGAGGGAACTGTCTTCCTGAAATGCCTCATTCAGGGGTCAGCGTTTTCCAGTTCTGATCAGTGGCTTTCTACCAAGTCAAGTCTGGAGAGGAGACAAGAACCACGCCTCTTTAAAAACAGCATAAACTCTTGCTATTTGTACAGTGTGGGTGCTCTCTACATCACTCATCATGAAATTACCTAAAAAAACTTAAAAAACCAACCACCCCCATGTCATGACCATTAAGTTGCTGGGTACGGGCCTCTATTATTATTTTCTCTCCCCAGGTTCTTTTCAGGCAGAGCAAAGGGCTCGGGACTGGGCAAACTTTCAAACACTGGCCCCCACTGGGCCCCAATTTCCTGTGGAAATAGGATATATTAGCTCCCCTTTCTGGGCCTTGACTTTCCCACCTCTCGAAACTATCAGTCAAGTGACCCTGGTCCCCCTGCCAGCTCTCAAATGCTGTCTGTGCTCTTGCTCCAGGAGTGGGCATTGCCCTGTGTCTGGCTTTTCATTCTTGTTTGATGTGAGACAGAGAGAGAGAGTGTGTGTGTGTGTGCGTGTTTGTATGTTTTCAGGAGGCAGGTCAGAATTTGCTGTGGGGCCTTCAAACCCAAGCAAAGTCTTCTGGTCCATCTTCCCCCATCAGGCATTCTGGAGCCAAATGCAACTGCGCAAACACAGCAAACTGGGTCCAATTCGTGGCCTCAGGAAGGGAGCTGCTGGCCAGAACTGGAGTGCTTCTTTTCAGAGAGCTGAGGTCAGCTTCTAGCAGAGGCTCTGCATCCTGGCAGCCATTCTCACCCCCATCACAGGCCCACACATCTCGTTCTCATGTATTTATTGAACAGCTATTAGGGGCCCAAGCACTGTGCTCCGCCCTGGAAATAGATCAGAGACCAGCCTCAGATCTGGTCGCCAGTGCTGTTGAGTTTACAACTTCACAGGAAAGCAAGACTCAAAACCAGAGAATCACCCCCAATACAGGGTCACAACTGTGGGGTAAAAACATGGAAGCCCAGGGAGGCGACTCTAAGAAAATTCTAGGGAAAGCTGGAAGTATTTAGCTCCCACTCACTTCCTCTGAAGGTGGGGGCGGACATGGCTGCCACCTCAGTGAGACACTGAGCATTTCCGCAGTCTGGTCAACTTTCCTTCCCAATCCTTGGGAGCCTTTCACTTTTACACCAGACCTGGAAGATTCAGAAGACCCTTCTGTAAGGTGGTGAAGACCTGGAGGAAACAGCAGCGGTCTCACTATTTCTGGTGTTTTCCATGTGGTCCGCAGCCAGGAGTAGTATGTGGTTGGGGTGGGAGGACTAGGAGAGAGAGAGGCAGCTTCCGGAGGCCTGAGCAAAGGGTGTAAGCAGGGCCTGGATTTGAGAGCGGATAGCAGGGGGGATGGTCCATAGGGCTCTGCTTGGGGCCATCCCTGGGCGGGGCTGGCTGGCTGCAGAGGGTGAGCAGGAAATGGCCTCAGGGCACAGCCAGATGTATTCACTGCCTGGGCTGGGTTGCAGCAGCCAGTCCTTTGCTCGAGCTTGGTAAATCCTCCTGTTCTGTAGTCATTTTTATTAGCAATTGCCTTTTTTTCCCCCTTTGAAAATGTGGTTTGACGAAAATGAAATTTCAGATGTGTGTGTCTCAGCATTGATTTTTCTATTTGTGATAACACACCCCGCATATCTCCTTTGATATCAAGAGGATAAAATGTCCCTAACATCGTGCTCTCCATTCTGGGGTAATGGATAAAGCCTGTTTATGAGATGTCATTTATTCCACAATAGACAGTAAATAAAAGCCATTTCAAGCTTGGGTTAAATCAAAGCTTGTTCAGGATTTCAGCAGATTTGCAAATCACCTCGGGGACCTTCATCCATTGCACTTGCTGTTTCTCTCCTTGCTATTGACTCTCCCCCTGTCTCTGCCAAGCCTCCCCCTCTCCCCAGCCACCCCGAGCTCCTGACTGATTTGGAAAGACAATTGGCCTGGCTAAGGACCTAGCATGACATTAAAAGTTCCTTCCCTCCACTTGGGGAATAAAAGCTTTGAAAGGCAGGAAGAAATTGAGGTTACACCAACAAAAGCCAGAGCAGCAAAGGGAAGGAAAAAAAGTTCGCAGCAAAATAAGATGCAAACCTGAAATGGGGTAAGGATATGAAAGGCGCCTGGGCTCCTTTAGTCATGTGCAAATTGTGTTTCTTTTATCCTGCAGGGACCCTGGGAGCTGGAGGAAGGGGGAGGTGGAGGGGGGCACAGTGCACCATCTGGAGCATCCCTGCTCTAACCCAGGCCTTAGCCCCCAGCCCACCCTATTTATCCCACACCCCAACCCCCAACCCCCATCCCTATGTATCCCGGTATTTTGCAGCCTTCCAGATCCCACTGATGCCCGACGCCTCCAGGAAGCCTTCCAGCCTGTCTCCCCTTCCTGACCTCTCACAGCACATTATCAGGGTCTTTAGCAAATTCGGTCTTACCTCACTCCTGCGTGTTTTAGAATGGGAGTATTGGGTCCACAACTGAAATGTATACCCCTTGGACGTTCAAGACAGATTTTTGAAGCTGGGAGAGTCTGTCCTGGGTCTCTAGTCCAGTTTTCTGTCCACTGCCGAAATCCCCAGTGACACTCAGCCCCTGACTCCACGCCACCCACCTGTTGGGGCAGGGACTTCAGAGCCTCATCCTTTTGATGGGAGACTAGGCCTGGGGGTGTTTTCATCTATGAAGCCAAAGTCATTACCCTGGAACTCTCACCTTCTTTTGCTCCTAAGCCTGCCTTTCCTAAAGACAGTGACTCTTTCTAGCGCTGCTTCCCCGTGAAAGTGCTTCCACAGTGAACTAGGGCCACACCTAGTCTGGCTCCCCCATGCTCCAGCCAGAGGGCTTAGTTGATTTAAGTTTATTGCTGACTGTCAGACTCATTACCCCAACATTTAGTTGGCTAGTTTAGATTTAACAACCATGCTAAAATGTCTTAAGATACTTGGTTCGTCATCTCTGTTAAATATTTAAGGAGTAAAAAACAGCTTTGTAGACAATACTATTCTGGTTCTGCAATAGATTGCAGTGTTGTTTACAATATTGGGTGCCCTGACTTCCCTGGAAGGATGCTATATCCCTGCCCAGTGGACCATGTGGCCTGCTCTGGCCAATGAAATGTGAGTGGAAGTGGCCTGAAGCCAATGAGCAGCAGACTTTCCATGGACTTCTAATGTGAGTGAGCAAGAAATCTTTATTATTAGAAAGACACTCAGATCATTGTGATTAAACTAAACTGATGAAGTGAATTCCTCCAGAAAATTTAAAGAAATTGTGGGCATTTTGTGAGTCCTTAAGTGGCTTACCGTTTAGTCAAGGAGATTGTCATCTCTGTCCAGTGCCAAATAAGTGGTAAAAAAAGCAAAAGCTATAGGCACTCCAAGGAGGGAGAATGCAGAGTGAACTGAGGGGTTCAGGAAAGCTTTTGGGAAGAATGGGATTTTATTCCTACCTGGTCAGTGGCTTGGGGATTTACTCACACAGGACGAGACATAGAAATGTCATCCACCTGTTGAAGGACAGGCCTGCTGTGAACTCAGTCCTCAGATGGCGGAATTAGGAACTTGGGGCATGCCTCTTCAGGGGCAATTACATGAGCGCTCCTTCTATCCCGCCAAGCCCTGGATGGCTTCCACACAGATGACTTGCTAATGGTGATATTGATGATGCCAGTGGTAAAGATACTTTGGAATGGATGTGCCCTGTTTAGTATCTCTTCAATCAAACAGTGGGTGCAACTGTCTCTGGGTCAATATAAAACTAGTGTGGATGGGGGGCTGGCCCCCGGAGGTAGCCAGCAGAGCTCTCCACAGCTCCAGCCTCTGCTGCGCCTTCCCTCCCTCCACCCTCAGGCATGATCCATCTCAACAGCCTCTTGAAGGGGTGCTGTTATCCCCATTTCACAGATCTGCTCACCAAGTCTTAGGAAGGTTAAATATCTCACTCCAGGTCATGCAGTCAGGAAGTGGCCATGCCAGGACTGGAACAGTGTCCTGTGTGGAGGAAGGCTTTGCCTTCACCACCTTCTGCTGCCTGGAACAGTGCAGGCTCTGCGCTACTGCCCATGGAGCTAGGGAGGGGGGCATCTGCTGGGGAGCCATCCACTGCGGAGGCCTGCAGCATGCCAATGAAGCTGACTCTCAAACAGGCTGCAGGATGGGGCAGTAGTTAAGGATTTCTATAGGAATTACGCAGTAAAAAGGGAGCAAGAGTGGGAGGGAGGAGGAAAGAAAGAAGGAGATGGAGAGAGGAAGGTAAGGGGTTAGGCCAGGCAGGACAGGCAGCTCCTAGTGCCCTGGGTCCCTTGGAAACCGGCCCTGTGCCTCTAATATCTTGCAGGTGGTGCCTGAGTGCGCACTGTTACAGTTAAAGTATGTCAGCGGTTTCATTAGAACCCAGGTTTTGATTTATAACCCTTCCTGCAAAAATGTGCTCCTGGCTGAAAGCTGGCATTGAGGTCTTGGGCCCGCAGAGCCATTTCTATAGAAGACTTACAAAGGCATGGTCTGGGTGGGGGAGGTTCTTTTCTAGAGTCCGGCTTTCCAGTGTAAAAAAAAGAGAAGGTGGCTTAGGGGACTTGTTCAGAATCTGAAAGAATCAGCTTAGGTTCCAGAAGGAGTGCTCCAAAGGCCAATTCCTTCATCACAGGCACATGTAGATGTGGGGGGAAAATATGCAAAAACTGTTCACAGAGACAGTGCTTTGAAGTAGCTCCATTTCGCAAACACCATTGTGAATAATAATGAATAATGATGATAAAGATAGTGTTAGGGTGCTAATATTCCCTCGAGCGGTGAAGCTTTAATCTCTTCACAGAGCTCCCGTGGCCATGGTCTCACGGAACTGGCGGCCCTGACATAGAAGAAACTATCATCCCCATTTGTGAATGACAAAACTGAGACCCCACAGGCTGAATGCCTCAGCCCAGTGGCCCTGCCCCACCAGCATGCCACCTGAACCAGGACTTCAGGGGACAAAGACACAAAGTTGGTCTGCATGCCAGCCATTCACTTTGATTTTTTCAGTTTTATTTGAGAAGAATATGCATCATTGGAAACAGGCACCATTTTAAGCCACATGAGGCTTGAGAAAAATTAATGTGAAAATAAAAGTACTATTTAATACACACATTGTCGTCATCATCATCATCATCATCATTTTTATTGCAAACAGTCTATTTGGAACTGCCTAAAACCCTAACAATGGATAAATATTTTTAGAGCATCAGAAAGTATGCTTTTTTCCAAATATCAATTCCCCTTTCCCAAGTGGCTGAATAATCATAATCATTATCGACATCATCATCCCTTCATTAATTTATTGCTTTGTACATAACTTCCCATGAATTAGCACAGTTGCTGCTCAGACACCCCCATTTAACAGACGAAGAGATGGAGGCTCGAGAGTGTGTAACAAAATGAAAGGAGATCCGACACTGAAACTCCGAGTGAGGGTCCGCACGCCCACAACCACGCCACCTGCCTTCCACAGCAAATGCTTTGCTGCGTGAGTGCTTTGAAGCCCCAAACCACGCTAGATCAGAAATGAGGATAGAGTTCCCCATCAGGAATGGGATAATGCAGCAGAGCCAGGCACTGTCAGGACAGACGTCTCAGTGACAGGTCCCTTCCAGTCTCCCCAGCACGTTCACTATGCATGAAGTCACAGGCACTCCTGCTGGAGGCCTGTCCCATAAAGACCTGCCCAAGGGGCTGGGGGCCAGGCAAGCTCCATCCCTCCCACTGAGCAAGACTGGGGTTGTCACTGAGCTGTTATTTATGAGTCCCCCTTGCCCAATGAGTGGCCTCCAAGGGGCCCAGCCTGGGCCTGCTGTCTGGCCACACTTGTCACACGTCATTAGATGTTTGGTTGCCGCTGACCTCTCTGCCGTCTGGCTGAGTGGCCTCAGGGTGAGGGGAGGCAGGCAGCAGTTTCTTACACAGCCCCTAACTCCCCCCACCCCACCCTCGCTCTGCGGTGCTCAGGGCATGGAAGGGTAGTGGAGCTGCTGTGCTGAGCCACTGAGGGGATGACAGAGAACTGTGAAGTAATGTCTTAGAGACAGAGGACCTCCCTTGGCACTATTGCCCTTAGGGGCCAGATAATTTTCTGTTGTGGGGGCTATCCCATTGTACGATGTTTAGCAGCATCCCTGGCCTCTGACCTCTAGGAGCCGGTGGTACCCTACCCACCAAAAATTGACTCCGGACAATACTGAATTGTCTGTGTGTGTGTGTGTGTGTGGTGGGGAGAGGGGACGAGAAGCAAAGTCACTCCCTTCAAGAGTGGCTGGCTAGCTCTGATCGTGAGATACACTGGGTAGTGGGGAACTTAAGCTATGACTATAGCCGATCCGCAGGTCTCCCAAACAATGACCATTTATTGACAGCACACATAGGTGGCAGGCCTTCCATGAACAATGTTTTGCTTAGTCCTCAAGACAATCCATTGTGTGGTTGGAATTCCTGATCCTGCTTTGCAGATGAGGAAACTGCTGTTCAGAGAGGGCAAGTGATTTGCTCTGGGCCACCCAGCAGGGAGGTGACAGAACTGGGTCTGAAATCAGTTTGTCTAATCTCCAGCCCGGGGTCTTGCTGCAGCTCTGTGGCCTGTTTCTGTGTGAGGGCTGGGCAAGCCCAGCATGTTGGCCCCTGAATGCTTTAGGATTGCACACTTGTGCTATGTTGTATACAACTCAACACCCCCTCACCCAACCCATTTAGTTAAACCACAGCATTGTGAAGGGGAGGAGATGTATGAGTGTGTGTGGATGGGGTACAAAGTGAGAGTGGGGGCTGGTACCCAAGGTTCAGAGAGGTGACCCACCTGCCTAAGGCTCCAAGGCGAGTCACCGTAGATCCCTGGGACCTGCAGTAGTTGTCCGTTACCAGAATGCTGAGCCTAGGGGAACAGCCCCAGGCTTTGCTGGAAAGCAGAATCCAGGAAGTTTCAGGCCCTGGAAACAGCTACCACCTGCAGCTCTCAATACAGCTCTCCTGTTAGACAGAAACCTGTGGGCGCCCACAGCACACTGACCCTGGGGTGGGGTGGGGGTAGGAACAGGAGGTGGTCGCTCAGGGCTGAAACCCCATCAGCAGGAGCCAGCCACATAAAAGGGAGCCAGGGCTGCCAATTTCCATTTTCATTGGAATGGATGGTGCTTAGTAATCCAGAAGCGTTATTTAAGGGCTGACCTCTGACCTGGCCTGTCACTCCAGTGGCAGGAGCCTGATAGCCACTGGAAATCAATAGCCGGCATGAAGGTCACTTCCTAGAAAAACAGGGGCTATCAACATGTCAGTTCCAATGAAAGATTATAACCAACCAGCAGAGAAGTTTATCTGTGGCTGAGAGCTCATCTGAGCTGGGATTCTTGGGGGCTGTGTGTGTGTGAGTGAGTGTGTGTGCATGCATGTATAAATGTATTTATGAAACACAGCATGCGGTGTGTGAAAGAATGTGTGTACATGTGCTTTTGTGTGTCTATAGGAATGGGCATGCTGATGTATATGGTGTGTGTTTGTGTGTGCAAGTGTGTTTAAGTACATGTGACCATGTGTTGTCAGGGAGCTGTGTAGATATGCCTTTGTGTATGTATGTATTTTCATGTTTGTTCATGTGCATGTACAAATGGCATGTGGCTATGTTAACCTCATGTGTGCGCGCATGTGTGTGCATGCAGAATGCATGGCTGTGTGTGTGAATGCCCATGTGTTTGGTATATGGAAGTCAAGGTGAGTTTGACTTCACACACATATCTTACCATGGTCTGCAAGGCCTGAAACACTCTGGCCCTGTCTACTCTCCAGTCCCGTCTCCAGCCTGTCCTCTCTCCTCCCTACTCCACACTGGACCTCACTGGCCTCTTTTCCCTTCCTCGTGGCTGCCAACCACTTTCCTCCTGAGGGTGCTGGCACATGCTGTTCCCTGAGGACAGTGTCTTCATCCTGCTCTTCCCATACTTGGCTCTTTCCCAGCATTTCATTCTCAATTTAAACACCACCTCCTTAGAGTACCGCCTTGGCCACCCCACAGGTGTGCCCACCTCTGTTTCTTCCATGGCAATTATAACAGTGAGTGAGAGTCTCGGTTCCTTGTTTAGTTCATCGACTGCTGTCCACCTCCTCCCAGGCCCCTTCTCCAGCTCTGAGTGGCTGAGCCCACGCCGAGGTCTCCAGGGTGTTCAGCCAGTGTCTCTCTTCAGAGAAGAATTCCGTCTGCTGAGGAATTCCATCCACACTAGCCTGTGACCTTCACCTCCTGGGCCTCAGTTTCCCCATCTGTAAAGTGGCAATGCCTTTCAATCTACTCTGCAGGATCAGATGAAATAAATATGGTAAAAACCTTTTGAGAAGTCAGGAATATGTATTTGGTTTGACTAAGGGCACTCATGACTCAGAAGGAGATCTACAGTGTAAGGGCTGCAAAGATAAGCCAGAGAATTCCAAACCCATGTTCCAGAATGGTTTTCTGCAAGTCATTCATCCAGTTTGGTTACACTTCCAAATCTAGAGGTTTTCCCAAGCCTCCATCAGCCAGGGTTTCCATTTCTTGCCTGGATACCTGTTTTCTAGAAGGTCCTAGTCTCTTTCTTTCATGAATGAGTCCATTGGGGGAGGGTGAAGAGTCTGTACAAATGTATTTCCCCTTAAAGAAAAAAATAACATATAAAGAATGAATCAGTGCTACCCAAAGAGGATGGTTTGTTCTACATGGTTGCCATGGGAACCTGGAGTGGGTACCAGGGCTGCTTGAGCTCCACAATTGTTATGCAGCCCTAGACTTTGATTTGGTTGCTTGATTATTGTCTCCACCCACCACTGCTGAGCTGTAGGACCTTAAGCCATCATTGGGCTTCAAATTCCTCATATGTAACATTAAGGAATTAAGACATTATAGGGGACCCCTTGTCCCTTCCTGCTTTGCATATGTAAAATTCTAAGTCATAGCTCTTCTCTGGGCCTCAGTTTTTCCATCTGTTAAGTGGGATTTGTCTCCTATAACTGGTTGATGGAAAGGGGTAGGAAATGAGAGCCTAGGTTAGCTGTCAGCTGTATGTCTTCCAGATCTCAGAATGTTATCTCTTTATCCTTAAGACAGAACCTTATGAAATCAATTCTAATAGGTGCAAATTTCATTCTTTTGTTTATTCATTCAACAAACCTGCAGTCAGCAACAACAGGGTGAGGCATGACGGAAGGAGATTATAATTCAAATGGGGCAAAAACAGTCTCTGCTTTCAAAAACTTTGCAGTCTCCTGCAGGAGACAGACCAGGAGAGAGCTGATTTCAGAGCAGAGATGAACCAACTCCAACCAAGGTCAGTACTGAGTGAGTGACAGCATCTTTTATCTCTCCTTCAGGATCATCTCTCAACATAGGATGATGAGGTAACCCACCCTCCTGGCCCCTGTGTCTGAAATTATGTGTAAGGGCCTTGTGAAGACCCTTACCTCTGAGATGAGCCTAATACTGATGCTGGTATATGGGACCACTGAGTTAATGCCGGAGGAACCTGCCGATTTCCCTTACAAGGACACTGGGGTCCAGAGTGGGGGGAAGACCTGCCCAGAGTCACTAGCCCAGAGCACCCGGCCCATGAGCAATAGCTGCTCTGATCCACACTAAATTTTGAGGCTGGATTCCAAACAAATTCCCCATTCCCAGTTCTACTGGGTGGGAAGCCAGCGCTCTTGGTTCTCTCTTTACCTGAAATCATAGGCAGAAGTCCACTCAGTCACAAAGAGAGGTTAGGGAAAGTGTCTTTGTTCCAAGTCATAATCCTCTCTGTCCCCCGGGTTCAGGCCTCTGTATGCCCTTCGGACAACCAAACATGGCCTGCCCTTCTCACCTGGTTATCCCCTAGTCCAAAATTATTCCTTCTATCACCCTCCCCCCTGCCCCCCATTAACCAAAATCCCCTGCTTCAGATGCCTGGGTTCTAGACAGCTGTCAGGAAGGTAATCTTTCTCATTAATTCACAGAAAAATGCGTGTAAGTGACAGCCAGCACTCCAATCATGCTTGTGTTGTCAATGAGCATGTCCAAAGGTACAAACACACCTGGTTCCTTCGAGTTGCTTGACAATTTTAGTTTTAGGAGTTTTGCTCAAATCTGGGTTTAGTCACTTAGGAGCTTTGATCTTATTAAAGTTATTTAACCTCTCTGAGCCTCAGTTACCTCATTGGGAAAATAAAGATCATAATTAGACCCCAAAATATCAGGTGAGCATTAACTAGCTCCCCAGCATGGTCTCTGGCTGACTACAGGTGCTTTCAGTGGTCTTCCCTTTTGAAAGATGGAACTTGCCACCCATGAAGATTTCGGAACTTGCCCAAGAGCGTTGCCTGGTGGGAGGCATGCTGGAACCAAGAGCTCAGCAGCTTCTGGCTGAGTTGCAAAGCCCCTCTTTGTGGAAACGGCACTGACTTCATCCAACACTACGTGCCTGGGGCAGGCGGCAGGGTCCTGGGAACACAGACAGTGGGAAGAGGCTGGTGATGGCCACATAGGCGTGGTCACAGAAAGCCACTGCTCAGGGGGTCTTCAGAAAGTAGCAGCCTCTCCTCACTGGCAGGAGGTTGGGGGATTAGAGTGGCCCGAGGGGTCTTTGGTAGGAGCCAGAGTCAGTGCAGTGGGCGGGGCAAGGTGTGGCCGGTCCATGTGCCAGGGTGAACTTGTGCTGGGCTTCTTGCCATTCCCCTCTCCTGGGGGCTGTGAGGGCCAGGCCTTCTGAGGAAGGAGCTGGGCCATCCATCACCCGTCACGCAGGCAGGCTCAGACCACTGCACTCCTGCAGTGAGGGCAGCTGAGGGCCCCCGAGGGCCCTCGTACCCTCTGCTGGGCCCCAAACCGAGGGGGCTGGCCGGGAGAGCTGACTTGGTCTTGGAGAGGAACCACCTCCTCCTAAGCCAAGGAAGGAGTACTGACTGCCTGGCACCTGCCACAGGGTCTCTTTTCTGTGTCATGTGTTGAGAGGGCCGGCCTTTGAAAGCCATGCTGCTGGAAATGTTGTCCTAAAGCAAAATCCCCTTTCGTCAACTTCAAGTTTATCTTTGCTTTTATCCACTAAGTCTGCTGAGAATGGGACCCACTGTTTTTCTTACAGAAACCTGGGCTGAGGACTCACAGCAGGAAAACAAATTTTTTCTTTATTATACAAGTAAAACACGTCTGTTGCAAATGTGATACACAGTCTGAATATATCTTTCTACCATTTTTCCACAGCCATTCTTGCAGGTGCAATCTTTGTTTCCTTGCTGCCTTTTTTCCCACATGTATACACATTTCCCATATTATTATAATCTATTTATACATTTTCTTCATCTATTTCCCACTCCCCCAACATTTCACTATGAAAAATTTTAAACATACAGCAAAGATGAACACAATTTACAGGCAACACCATATGTCCCCATCTAGACTCGGCCATTATCATCTGTATCTCTATCAAGGGCCCTTTGTTACATGTGGGGATTCAGGGATGGATAAAAAGAGCCCCAGCCCTCAGTAATCAGAGTATCAAGTGGGGAGGCAGACGAGCAGCCAGCCCCACATACTCTTTGTTAAGGTGGAACAATACACAGGGTGGGGCCTGGGAGAAGAGCCATCTCAGGCTGACAGGTGTTCACAGTGAGGTACAGATACCTTTTTGCTGGCAGGTAAGCTTTCTTTTCCCCTAATAAAATGATACTGAGAAGAGTGTCTTCAGGATACATGGTCTTGAGTCTGCATTGTTTCTTTAAGTTAGAGTCCCAAAATTATGTCAAAGGGAATAAACTCCTAAGAAACCATGATCTCTACTTTTTGCCATGGTGTTTTCCAAAAATGATTGGGCTGAAGTGTTGTGTTTTATCTGAAGGGTGAGGGCTGGAGGAGGCCCAAACCTTCCTTTAAGCTTCCCAAACCGGGGGCCCTGCACCGAAGCCAGACCGCCTGGGCCGGAGTGCCAGTTCTCCTGCCTGTTTCTTGGGTGATGTTGAACAATAACTATCAAGGTTGAAAGATTTCTGGAAGGAAAGGGTTTATTGAGCCACATGCTAGCCAGAAAAAGGACCAGGTCCTGGCTAGCCAGAAAAAGGACCAGGTCCTGGCACTTGCTACTCTTCTCCTTCTCTTCCCCTTGGTCGCAGTCCACCGAATTGACTTCACAACCCACAGCGGGGTGGAGAACACGGGTGTGGCCAGGAAAGAATCGGGTGCTCTGCGACACATTGCTGATTGTGCGCGCTACACAGAGCTCGGGGAAGAGACGGAGTGCAGAGGGCTGGAGCAACCCAGGAGAGCGTCCTGTCCAGGAAGCAACTAGAGCTAGACCTGGAAGGGTGGCTGCTTTTGTTCGGTTTAACAAACTTTTATAGATCTGCTACATGCCAGGCTCTGCACTTGGCCCTAGGGTGCTATCAGGAAAGGGAGAAAATGGACATCCAAACCTGGGGTGCATGGGTAAAGGTGCTGTGGCATCTGGGGGGCTGATGGGGACACTCATCGTGCGGAAGGTGGTCGGTAAGGCTACCTTCAAGTAATAATCGTACCGGTTTGCTCAGACCCACAGCATTTTAGATACACGCACATAACAACACCACTGTATTTGCCACTCACAGCAACGTGGTGAGGTTTACTGTTACCCACACTGCATAAGTAAGCGAAGTGTGGCCTAGGGACCTGGTGACTTCGCCAAAGGCACACCACTGATCAGCAGCAGAGCCAGGCCTGCAGGTTCCACCTCCGGACTCCAAGCTGCAGACTCTTTCTAGACTTGAGATCCGGACTGCCTGGATCTGAGTCCTGCCTCCCCCACGACGAGTTGTTGAACTTCCCCAGGCCTCCATTTCCCCATTTGTAAAAACAGGGATAACAGTAGTACCTGTCACATAAAGTCCCCATGAGGTTTCCTGAGCAAAATATGTAAACCACTTAGAATAGTGCCTGGCATGTAGAGAATGCTATTTAAATGTGAACTCTTGTTATTGAACAATTATTTATTGAGGGCCAAATGCAGACAGGTCAGAGGTGGGGTTGGGGTAAGAGAAACACTGAACACATAATTACACAAATAATTGAATTGTAACTGTGGTAAGTAACAATGAGGAGAAGGATGCTATGCAATAGAATAACAAGGGGCCTTACTGTAAACTCGAAGGTCAGAGAAGGCTTCCTGAAGGAAGCGGCATTTGAGCTGACTTCTGAAGTAATGAGTGAGACTGAGCCAGACCCCAAAGGAGGGCAGGAGCGTCCTGGGCAGAGGGACTGGCATGCTCAGGAGCCTGTTTCAGGAGATTGGCAGCAGTCAGCGAATCATTGACCTCCCTTCTGCTAGAGCAGCCAAAAATCAAAATGCCAGAAAATCTCGTCTTCTCACCCTCCCATCTCTATTACCTGGCTGGAGCTCAGGCAGTGTTTGCTGAATCCATTGCTTTCCAGACATAGGTCCAGATTCCCTGTAGCTCCCTGGTGTGGGATGCCCGGCACCAGGGAATGTTGTGAACAGGGGGTGGATCCCGCTGGTAAGATGCCTCTCTAAGTACGGTTGTCAGAGCAGTCGGGTCTGGAGACACACGCCGCCAGCATGGTGGTGCCCCGCTCCGCAGCTCCCGGGGGCGACCATGCTACCTGGTTTGCATCGGACAGCACCAGTGTACCCCTGTAGCCCCAGCATGATTCTTCAACGTGCCTCCATCCACTTGCAAAAGTGTTCCAGTTTGGGTGATAAATTATACGCACATCTTAATTCTGGGGCATGTGGAAATATCCGCATAGCATGATTGATGGATCCAAAGGTGCCACTTTATAAACTGATATTTTAATATTTAAAGAGCTCCCAGTTTCTTGCGTTTTCAGCCTCTTGGTCACTGCTATAAGGTCCCCTCTCTTTCCAGAGTTATTCCTGTCTCTTTAAGGGCAACTCCTGCTTATTTCCACCTTGGGATACCTCAGCCTACAGGTCCCCTGGGCAGTGTCCCTTCTGGTGGCAGCAAGACAGAGTGCTCAGAGGGCAGAAGGGTACCATGGTGACCCAAGTGACTGTTAGCCCTGGCTCCGTCATACCTGGGTCACTGACCTCAGGCACGTCACTTCAGATATGCAAACTTGAGACTTCCCTTTGTTGAATGAGGATAATAAAGACTTCTCCCTGTCCCCCTACCTTATGAGGGTGAGGTGGTGTGTACAAGGAAAAAACTCTGGATGTCCCAGAGTGGGGCCCCTGGCTATGGTTTGGAGATACTGATGATGGGAGAGGCAGCGTACTGATCAAGCTAATCATGTTACAAAACACCAGCGCTGCCCCCTCAGCTGTGCACTGAGCAGGAGCCTGCACCTTCCTGCCACCCTGATGGTGACTGCCACATCCAGGAGTAAGCAAACTGTCAGCAAATAAGGAGGAAGATAAACCCCAGTGTGCAGATGGGAAGGGGGCCATGTGGGCAGAAGCCGAAGAACACGACCCCAGCCGCTGCAGAAGGCAGCAAGGATCCAGAATCCTGGTTGTCTCCGGCAATTTTTTTTTTCTTTTTGGAAGCTAGAGATCCCGTGCCAGGCCCTCGAAGCAGCCGCGACTTTCCGTGCAATAAAGCAGCAGTGAGAAAGGCTCAGAGTAATTAAGTGGCTGACGCACAGAAGAAACCGTTACAAAGAATTGACTAAATTGCCCATTCATTAGCAGCTCGGCATGGAAGGAGAATTACAAATAGACAGCGGAGCCCGCAGTAATTCAATCTAACCTTGTACTTACAGAAAACAATGAGATAATGAACAGAAAAATTACCAGGCACATATTGTATTTTGTTAAAGGGGTGGGAGGGGGCCGGGGAGGTTGGGGGTGGGGGAGCGCAGGGACGGACTGGCACATGCAATGCTAATGGCCTCGCTCAAGCTGAGCAAACGTTTCTCCAACACAATCATAGTTCTCAGTCTAAGGGCCTCTGGGGAGCTGAGATGAGGCAAGATCGCGAACAAAAAAATGTAATTTATAAGGCGTCTGTGGACTGGAATTTATCATCGGATCCGCTCGCCGCCGCTCAATTGATATGTAGTTGATTTCAAACAACACCCCCCGGGCGCCCAGAGGGAACATTTTTTAGATTTTACGCTTGGATATATCTGTTTAACTCGCCATTTACCAAAACAACGGCTGATGACAGCACAAACCAGTCACTCTGGAGAAAACGCGCACGCTCTTATACACACGCGCGCACACGCACACACACAGAGGCATCCAAGAGCAGCGGCCGCCATAATAACAGCAGACAAACCCGCTCCGCCCGAAGAAGACCACTGCAAATCTAGAAAGGGAGAGGGGAGAAAAGAAAAGAAACCCCCCCAAAAGGTTTAGCTTTTCTCTGTGGTTTCGCAGGATCAAGTGCTTGTAGTTGGTGTATATTGCTCCTGTGGTGGTTTTTATGCCTAACACCTCCACCTGTCTCAGTTGAGCAGCTTGGAAAGGCTCAGTGCTGTTCCAATTCACCTCTCCCAGGGTCTCAGGCTCTTCCAGTCCCTCTCTGGAACCAGATTTGGCCTTACCTGGGATCCACAAGACCCTGGACCTCCACGTGGGAAAGAGGGGTCTCCACAGCAGGGTGTGGGGAGGGGACTGAAACACCGATGGTCTCTTTCCTGGGCTGCTGGTGCCTCCAGGTATGGTGTTGGCAAAGGGCAGCTTTGAAGAATATGGATAAATTACCCATCATTCCAAGCAATGAGAGTTCATAGGCTGGGTCAACAAGATATCCAGTTTTGAAGACACCCATGTACCTGTCCATTGGTACTCAGGTTGGGCACAGAAAGAGGAGCATCAAGTGCATTTCCTGGGTTAAAGAAAAATAATTCACTGGGCACTTGTCAACAACGGCAAGATAGACTATTGCAATAAGGGAGAGAGACTAAACTCAACTGCTGACACAACGGGGCCAGTTCAGATTCGATAGCCAGGGTGGGGCAGGGAGAGGAGGAAACGGACTCAAGAGGAACTCACTCTCAAGGGCAGAGGAAGAGGAGCTTCATCAGATATCAAGAGTGGGCCGTTCTACACTCCCTGGTTTACCAGGATTCTTTGCTAAAATTGGGCTCTGCGAGCCAAGGACAAGGGCTAGTGAAGAAGAGGACTCCGAGGAGCCTGGATGAAATTTGGTCAAGGGAATGCTTGTCACAGCGTCCAGGGAGGCCTGTGGGTGAGAAGTCAGATGCAGAAGGGGGACTTTGCCTTCCTGCAGAGGGCCTGCTGCACCTGAATCAAAGCACCTACCTTGCTGCTTCGGGAGAGAAGAGGGACACAGGGGACAGCTCCCTCCTGCAAAATCTGATAAACACTGTGACTGTGAAAGTGGGAACTCTTCCTTGACTATACAGCTTCATCAAAACAAACAGATGCCTCGCAGCACCAGCCACCAGAAGCTGCTTGCAACCCTGAACTGTGAGGACAGCCTAGCAACTTGTCACCAGCCAGAGCTGTGGGGGCTAGTGACCACGACTAACCAGCCCGTAGGGAGCAGTCCGGCCCAATGCAAAGGGCAATGAAATGGACATCCTGAAAATTCCTGATTTTATCCCCATTTGGCCACTGATTCAGTGTCAGGCCCTCAGTATCTCATCACCTCCAGCCTCTGGGCCCTCTTCTGTGCATTTACAAAATATCCCTAACACTGCCTACCTTTCGTCCACTCACAAGGATGCTGTGAGATACCTGGGACATAATCAAACTACGAGAGATCTGTATAAATACAAAGCGCATCAAAGAATTAGACCTGCAGCTCTAGTCCAGTAGCTCTCAAAGTGTAGATTGGGACCAGCCCCAGCAGCACCACGTGGGAAATTAGCAATGCAAATTATCGGGACCCAACCCAGTTTCACTGAATCAGACTCAGGACAGCTACCAGCTCAAGTGTGAGTACCACTGACCTCACCTAGAGAATGCAAACTCTGTAACTTGCTGGGAGTACAAAGGGCAGCTGAGAAAAATAATCTGGGGGACTGATAAATCAAAAAACTACTCCAAAGATTGTAACTCATACCATTAGTCAAATAGTTTTGCATGTTTCTATTTCAATAGTGTTGCATACTTTTGTAGTTGGTGTATATTGCTCTTGTGGTGATTTTCATGCCTAACACCTCAAAGCACTCTCACACACCCAATTTCATTTGGTTCTTTAATTCTGTGAGGTAGGCAGAGCACAGAAGGTTGTTCCAAGAAGCACAAGGATCCAACAAAAGTTAGTCGGTGACAACTCCCCATCCCTAAGGCTGTCAATGAAAAAATGGGTTCAGGGGCCTTTGGGAGTCAGTGATAGATGCAGAGGAATCACTTGAGACCTACCGAGGAAGACACAGGTACCCATCCTGGATAAGGCATTTTCTTAAGCCTTTCAATCAAGCTTAGAGCCTCTGTTTGCCAGCCCTCACAATGGGCACGCACACACACTCTGTATATAACAATGCACCCTGGGAAAACCACTGGCAAGACTGGGATTATCAGTGAGTGACCATTTCTTAAGATCACTGCTCACAAAAAGCCAAAATCAGCCCAGTTCTGACCAAAAAAAGCATATACAGAATTAATTGGATTGATTTTTAATGAAACCCTCAGCCCGTGCAAGGATTAATGAGTTACCCTTGATAGGGAGTTAAAGATACCTTTTTACTGAGGGAAGATGAATGATCTCCCTCTGGCCCCTCACTGGGTGGCTTCCTTGAGCTTCTTCCATTGCCCACCACAGGTCTACTTAGGCTGCAGAGGCCAGCGGAGGAGAAAGAGAGATTCTGAGCCCACCCTGCACGGCCGGAGTCCCTGGTAGGTGTGTCAGCTCGCACATACTCCCATGTCACAGAAGGAGAATGCTGGGGCAACTGTAGGTACCAGCCAGCATCACTTTCCGGAGTGAAGGAGCCTGCAGAATGTCCGCACCACAGACAAAGGGGACCACCACCCAAACCACCGTGACTACCGTCATCACTTGCCACCTGCACCCATACAACAGCTGCCACCACCAATGCCAACAACAACATAGTCACCCCCACCACCAACCTTCGTCACCACTGGAACGCCACAATCTCCACTGGCCCCAGGGCTGGATTTGCATTAGAGTTCGGTCAATTGTTAGCTCTGTGACCTTCTGAAATGTATTTGTACCATCCGAATCTCAGTGTTCTCATAGTAGTAACTCCTAGAGCTGAGAGGACTAGAAGCCACATGTGTACAACAGCACAGGAAAGCCACCACACGTAAGGGAGCTACTATGACGAGGGTGCATTTGTCAAGAGGAGACTAAATTAATTGCTCAATAGTTCATCATTTTGGGGAGCAGCGGGGAGGCAAGTTCTCACCCCAGAGTTCTGGAGCACTTTGCAACTTGAGAATAGAATGTGAAGTCTGCGTGTAGTGGGGCCTGGGTTTGGGCCTCCCCTGGCCTGCCCTGCCCTGGCCTGCCCTGGCCTGCCAGACCAGGGCAGCTGTTTTGTTTTCTCTCTCAGTTCTGCTTCCTCTAGCCCTGGAGACACACTGTTAGGAAAATGGTGAATTTGCTAGAGGAGAGGCTTCTATTCTTCCTGCATCACTTGTTGTGACAAATATCTACAATATGACAGCCAGGTCTACCCTGCCAAATTCCTGGAGCCCGGGGCATTTTGAATAGAGAAATGCCAGAAGTTAGAGTCCTGTCCAGCTTCTCCTAACTCTTGCACCATCTTGGGAACTTGCTAATTGATACCGACCTGGGAGTGACCAGATTGGTCAATCACTTCTGCTGGGTGGCATTCTGCCTGCATTCCCCGCCCCTCCCTCTTTCTCTTGTCCCTCCCTTCCCTCCCTCCCTTCCTTTCCTTCTTTCCCTCCTCCCTTTCTCCCTTCCCTTCTGTCCTTCCTCCCTCTCTTCCTTTTCCCTCCCTCCCTCCCTTCCACTCATTCTTTGTTGTTAGTCCACAAACCCCTGCTGTGTCCACAAAGGCCCTGAAGATGAGGGTGCCCTCCTGTCCACATGCCCCCTCTCGCTCTGAGGCATGCATGATGGTACCTCTGCCCCTCTGCCCACTCTCTGTCCCCTGGGAGGGCACGGTTCCTGGCAGACGGTCTGCTGTGACCTGCCGGAGGCGCCACTCAGCATGCACGCCCAACTCCATCTCCTCTCCCTCCCGGCGTGCCAGGCCCCTCTGACTAGGAAGGGTAAAGACCCTCCAGGGCTCTCAAGAGCATCAATATGTTTTGTATTTAATGTGCTGGCTCTGTTACAGCAAATTAAAGTGAGGGGGCCTGGTAGAAGGAACACAGCCCGCCGTTCCCCTGTCCCTTGTCGAGCAGAAGGCTCTGGAAACGGCACTCCAGTGTGGAGAAGGAGTGCACATTACACCCCCCTGCAGGAACAGAGCAGACATTAGACAAAGCCCCGAGTCTTAATGGGACGCATCCGGCAAACATCTGAGCTTGGGCCTTCAATCACAAACGCTGCAGGATTTAAAAATGAATAAACTTCACATTGTGTTTCTCTTATTTATCCTTTATGCAAATTGTCCCTGGGAGGACCCATTACTTGCACTGCATGGGGACAGCAGAGGCCGGCTCGAGGCTGGGAGGACCGCTTGCAAGCAATTCCTGGAATGCCAGGCCTGTCCTGGTGCTTTACAGAGGGAGTGAGAGTGGTCGTAAAAGGGAAATAAACAGATTTCGAGTGGTTGGCTCATGCAGAAAGCACAGGCGAGTGAACACACACACAATAACACGCCCCACACACGAGCCACACATGGACCACATTCACACGGCCACCGCTGACATGAACAAGGGCCTGTGTGTGGAGAACATATGTCATCTCTCCAGTTATCTTCTTCCACTGCTAATGGGAGGGAGAGGGGCCACTCGTGAGACCAGGCAAAGAGACAGGCAGGACGGGGAGGTGCATCCACACGGGGCAGGTGCTGGGAGCCAGCATGTGCTAGTGCAGCCCGAAACCCCTGTGTGGCCTTGCTGTTGGCTCGATGGGAGCTTCCGGGCTGAGGCAGAGCTGGGGAGCAGTGGGTCAGGGAGTTGGGGCTGTGAGCCTGGACTGAGAGAGCCCAGGGTAACTGGAGTCAGGCTGGAGCAGCCCTGGCCCCAAAAGTGGAGGGCCAAGTCCAGGGACACTGAGGGTCTCTCGGACAGAAAGAGAACCATGGGAAGTGAAGGAAGCGGAAACTGAAGTGGAGGATGCGTGCTGCTCTCTGTTCCTGCGGATGCTGCTCCCTGCTCTGTCTGGGACCCACTATTAGGCACCTATAAGCTCAAGGAGAGATTACCTGTGGCCAGCCCCTGACGAGGGAAAGACAGCGGCCTGCGCCTGCCCCAGCCTGGGGCCTGTGGTCCAGATGGCCCCGCAGCACACACTGCACCCCCGTGCGGGACCGGGCTCCCAGTGGGTGTGCCATAGATGCCTGCTGACTGAGCCAGTGCCGGGTGAACCCTGGGCTTGGTGCCGGTGAAGCTCACTGAGGAAGCTGGCACTGGAAACAGTCTATCTGGTCTGGCATAGCGAATGACTCAGAGTCCTCACAATAGACAGCTCTGCAAACAGAAACTGACAGTGCAAACAGAAATTGGTCGCCTGCTGCCCCAGGACCTCACCCTCAGTGGCCGCTCCTTACATCTTTGGGAAGCACGCAGCTCGCGGGATACTTCTGTTCCTCCTCCCCTCCTCTTCCATCTGTTTATTGCCTCGGTGGACATTTTCTCCTCTTTAAAGGGCATCGTGTGTAGATGAGCAGAACTCTCCTTGTTCTCCCCCATTTCTACCGTCACCATCGTCCCCAAGCTGTTGCCATCCCCTCTGCCATGGGGCCAGAGGAGCCACCACCCTCTCAGTCTCTGACATCAGAAAGCTGGGAACGGCGTCTCCAGTTTCTTCTGCTCCCACATCCCCTCTACCAAAGCAGTTGCCAAGTTCGGAAATGCCTTTCCCAAAGAGCCCCAGGGACTCAGATCTCACCTCCGCCACCCTTGCCTCCATGGCCACTGCCAGCCCCAGAGCACCCACTGGGTCTGCACATGGCCTGGCCCCGGTGGCACTTCAGCCGGCCCCTGCAGAGCTCCCTCAGCGCGGCAGACTTTGTCCACGCATCCTTCCATTTGGAACCCGCCCTGGCTCCCAGGGCTTATCACATCTAGACAGTGGTGGCCTGATTCATGAGGGTCTTCGTAATCTCCTCTCACAATTTACTTAGACCAGACCTAATGCCAACCACCCACTGCATACACCCAATTTCTCGCTTCAGTCACTCTATAAACATTCCTTGAATACCTGCTATGTGCCAAGCCCTGTGCTCTTGTGTACAGAGTCATAGATAAAGGGAGCATAGTCTGTCCTGGAGATGAGCAGAGTCTTTGGGGAACACAGACGCAAAACCAACTATTAAGACTTAATGTGATGTTTCAAATTCTCAAGATGGTGGGGGGAGGAGTTGAGAGAGAGGGGCAGGTAGAGGGAAACAATGGCTCCCAGGCAAATATATCTGAATGACAATGTCTCTTAGGTTATGAATGTGTTTTTTGAAAAAGGCACGCAGGATTTTCTGTGATGAGGTGAATATACAACGAGACTGAAATGAGCACAGACAAGAAGAAAGGGGGATGGAAATTTAAACACTCTGACTCCCGTGCCTTGTGGTAGACACCATGCAAACCTGAACATTCCTCCTGAGACCCCCGTCCAAAGTGGGCCTGGCCACCTCCTTCCTGTAGCCTCAGGGCTGGGAGCACAGAAGCCCAGGGGTCACTCCTGTTGCGTGAGGGGAGCTTGGATCTCTATGCCCTCACACTCCTGCCTGGGCTATTGGACAGCGACAATACCTGAGCTCTCAAGTTAACGTGTTTGTTATGTTTTGTGTTATAAGTTGCCATTAAACTGTTGTCTCCTGACCTCTGGCCAAAAGGGACAGGGCAGAGGTCGTGCATCAACAAATCCCAGTCCTAGAAGGCAGACAGCCACCACCAGTGAACTACATCTCTAGAACAGGCACCGCAAATCGCCTTGGACATGTTCCTTCACCTTGACATTCCCATTCACGAACTAAGGGAGTGAACATTACAGTCCTCAAACCTCAGACCAGCTCCAGCATTCCCCTCCTCCATGACTGCCTAAGTATCCCCATGGGACTTATGAACAGATGACCTACACGACCGTCCATATGACACGTGGTGAAGTCCATATCAGCAACATCTCCGAGGACAGAAGGAAAAATGGACGGTTGGAGAAGCCTTTAATACTCCATTCATTCAGTGGCCACACAGAAAGGCATTAATCCATCTCTTGTCTCCCTCCATCTGCCCATGCAGGCATGTGTTCTCCCACCCCTCAAGTAAGAAAGTCAGTCAGCACCCACTTGGCTTAGTGGGGACTTGGTGAGAAGGTACCGGGCAGGGGGCTATGAATGCAAAGGTAATTAAGACCCATCTCTCCTTGGGTGCTCCCTTGAGTGGGCCGAGGGGGTTTCCTACCACTGCCATTAGGATACCATTCCTGCAGGTGTTGTCCTGGGGTAACTCAGCCCATAGTTATTCCTTTGCTGCTGGGGGGTTGTTCTGTTTAAGGGCTCCTGTTTGATTTCCAAGGCCAGCCCAGGCTGCCATGGGAAACAGGGGGAGCTGCTCCACGTGTGGAGAACCGCCTTTGCTCAGGGCACAGTCTGCTGTGTGCTGAACTGCTCTGCCTTCCCTTTGTGTCACTAGGATTTCAGGGAACCATTAAGTTTTAACAATGCAGAAAATAAAGCCCCGTTAAAATATATGCACCTTAAAGGAGCCGAGTTCTCAACCCTACCTGCCCTCCCCATCCCCGCCTATCATTAGCTTGACTATCCTTCAAGGTCAAGTTAGGAGGCTTCTTATTCCAAGAAGCCTCTCCCATAACTTCCCATTTGGAGTCATTTCTCAACCATCCATCGGCATTTATTTATCAAACACCTTGGATAGATTTCAATTTAGATGATAACCAGGTTGGATGACAATGTGAGCCCCACAAGAATGGCTTTCCAGTGGCCTTCAGCTTTGTATTCCCAGTTTATATTCTCCTGTCCTATTCCTAGACATAGTGGGGGCTTTTTAAGTGTTTTTGACTGTATGAATGAATGCACTTGGCTGCAGAATCATATACATTCTCTCCTGGCCCCACCCTAATTGAAATCCACAGCATTCAAGGTCTCTAGCAAATGGCAACCCTCACTGATCCCCCAGGAAAACTTGGTTGTGCGCAGCCTCAGCCATCCTACTCAAGGGTCTCACCCTCAGAAGCTTCTCCCTGGACTCTGTTCACATGTAGCTGGGACTCCCGTGGGACCCCTAGCTCTGTCTTATTAACCTCTAGTGTAATTTACCTTCTGTTCTGCCACACACTTTTCATCTGGTTATAATCTGTTTCTCCAGCTGGGAAATAGTCACTAAAGGCCAGGGCTTTACCTCATTCTTCCTTTTAGAGACTAGAATTGTACTCAGTACACATGGGTGCTCAATACAAATTTACCAATGGATCGACTGTCACAGGGCTTATGATTGGGTTTAAACATCTAAGCAACAGGCAGAAATGAATGTGTTGGAGCTGAGATATTTCTCCAGGCGCCCAATGAAAAAGGGGTCTGGGACCAGGACAGCTTTGGAAGAGAAATGCAGGAAGACCTGGTAACAAAGTTACTTGCTCTTCAGAGGATTCACGTGCTCCTGGGTCAGCTGCAGGGGTGAGGCCTGATCATGGCTCTGGTTCCAGCAACCTCTACACAGCTGTGGCTCCTTGGCCAAGTTATTATTACATCATTTGCCCTATTTTCTCATCTGTCTGCCTTTCTTTCCTCACTAAGTTCTAGGTCTTTTTGTTTCCTGAGGAAACAAAAATAAATTAGAGACAATCCCAACCCTAGTGAACAAATTTCTAGTTAGTGGGAGAGAGAAATATGAAATCTGATAAATTATACTGCAGTCTGGGCTGCAGAGAGATATGCAAAAAAAAAAGATACAATATGGGAGCCTCTGGAGGCTGTGGACTCCCTCTGCTTGTAGGAATCTAAAACATTTTCCGGAAGAGGTGACATTAAATTAGATGAAGCAATTGAGGAAAGGGCCTTCCAGGCAGAGAATATGTTGAACATGTTAGTGTTCTATTACTGTTACAACAAATTCCTACAGATTTAGTGGCTTACAACATAGCAGATTTATTATCTTTTAGTTCTGGAGGTCAGAAGTCTGTCATGGGTCTGCCTGTGCTAAAACCAAGGTGTCAGCAGGGCTGCATTCCTTTCCAGAGGCTCTGCGGGAGGATTTCCAGAAGCTGCCAGCGTTCCTTGGCTCGTGGCCCCTTCTCCATCTTCAAAGCCAGCAAGAGCTGGCTGAGTCCTTCTCACATTGCTTCACTCTGACCTCCTCTTCTGCCCCCCTCTTCCAATTTTAAGGACACTGTGATAACATTGGGCCCACTCAGATAATCCAAAAGGATTTCCCTATTGTGCATTCAACTGATTAGCAACCTTAATTCCCCTTTGCCAAGTAAAGCAACATTTTCACAGCCTGCAGGCATTAGAAAATGAACATCCCCGGGGGACCATCATTCTGCCTGCCACAGCAAAAGCAAGGGTGCAGAGGACCTGTTCTGTCTGGGGGTGGAGTAAGGTTTAGAGGTCGGTGTGGAGTGGTTGACAAGGAAAGAACCATATTATAAGTGTTCTTATATACCAAGCACAGTATTTATTTATTCTTTTATTCACTGCGGCTTTTTAAACAATTAACTTGGTTTCTCCCCTGTTATCTGAACAATCACTTTAGCTATAAGATGGAAATAAACTAGAGAGAAGTAAGGCAGGGAGACTCGTTAGGAAGCTACTGGAGCAATTCACATAGGAGACAGAGTCTGAATTAAGGTGGCAATGTGAGGATGAATAGAAGGGGGTGGATTTGAAACTACCTGTGGCCTGAGCCAGAAATCAGGGTGTGGTGTACATGCCCCCTTGCCTCTTACCTCTCATGTCCAAAGATAACCAAACCCTTTTGATTTTGTCTTCTAGATACTTCTTCAGTCCACTCCCCCTCCTGCTTTAAGCTCAAGCCTCTTTTATTCCTGATTTGAATTAGTATAAAAAGCCTCTGAATAGGGCCCTTACCTTTAGCCTTGCTCCCTTCCCATCTATTCTTTAAATGACAGGCAGAGAATGATTTTTCAAATTTTAATCTAATCTTAACACTACTCAACTTGAAATAATTCAAACATAGAGCAAAAATTTGGAGGGAGGCACTCCTAAACAGGACATAAAACAGGCAGTAAAAGAAAAGAATGATAAATTTGAATATGCAAAATTAAAATTTTCTGCTCACAAAAAATGCCATGAACAAAGTCAAAAGACAAACCACAAATTAATATAAAAATGTTTGCAATAGAAATGACAAGTCACTGATAACCTAACTACATAAATGGTATCTACACATCAATAAGAGAGAAACCTAACAATTTAATATAAAAATTGGCAAAGGAACATTAACAAAAGATGAAGTAGAGATGGCCTTTAAATATTTTTTTAAAAACCTTAAAATCACAGTAAGAAAAATTCCAATCGCTCTAACATTAGACACCATTCGGTTGGCCACGTGAAAAAGTTGAATAGCACGCTGAATCGATTTGAGGGGACAGCCACTGCTGGATGCTATTCCTGAGAAAGTACCACCACTTCGAAAACTGTAAATACCTATCAATTTTTTAAATGTATGTATTTTTGAAGTTATACATCTACGTAATTATTTTATAAGCTCATATATAGTTATACATGTACACAAACAAAAGACTGTCCTAAATGTCTTCAACAGGGATTGTTTAAATAAATCATGGTATGCACATAATATAGAATGCTGTACAGCTATTAAAAAGAACGAGGGGGTAGCATAAAGCAATACTACATTGTTAGTTCAGAGCAATCTTCAAGATGTAATAATAGTAATAAAAGAAAACTTCCACAGCATCTGTTATGTCAGTCACTTTTCTAGAGGCTTTATATATGCATATATAGTTGTATATTTATAGTATATTTATGTATTAAACTAGTTTATCCTTACAACAACCCTATAACATAGCTATTATCATTATTACTATTTCCATTTTACAGAGGAGGAGACTGAGGCACATTAGAGTTCAATAATTTGTCTGTGATCTTTTTTCTCTCTGTGCTTCAATGTGGATATTTATATCTGCTACATCTAATCTGTTTTCCAGTTCACTATTTTTGTCTCTTCAGCATGTATCATTCATTGAATTCTTAATTGCAGTTAATGTGAATATTTTTTTTTCAGTTTTTACATTTCCATTTGGTTCTTTAGTTCTCTACTAAAATTATCAGTCTTTTCTCTAAATTATTTGATCACATTAATGATAGTGATTTTTAAAATCCAAGTCTGATAACTGCATCCTCTGGATCTATTTCTACTCTCTGCTGTTTACCTTGGTTTCTCAGTCATGTCTTGTCATGTTTTATAACTGGTTCTATTTGATGAGTGCCAGACTTGTAAAGGAAAACTTGTGGAGGTAATTTGGTCCCCTAGATAAAGTTTCCTTTTTCTAGAGAGGATTTACTTTTGCAGGGCAGCTAGGCAAGAAGCACTAGCAACTCCAAATAAACCTTATTCCAATCAAAAAGTGTCATGGCTTAGAGTTGGCTTTCAGTCTCTGTAAGAAGTTGTCTACTTGTGATTCACCCTTACTCCTAAGATTTAGCCCCTTGGGGTCCCAATCCAAGCCTGGGTAAATGCCAGACCCTCTCCTCCTCAATGAACTCTGAACTTGCATCTTTACCTCGTAGTCCTATGAGTCTACTGAAAGCTCGGCTCAACTTCTTAGTCATTTGGTCACTACTTTTGAAAACATCATTAACCTTGAGGGGAAAATGGGTTTTATTTGCTGGTCTTATCTTTCTGGTCTTCCCTCTTCTCCTAAATCTTGGCCTTGAAGTTTCTCAGGACCTTGAACGTATTCCAGTGCCTTCAAAGAGGTTTTTATTTTTTGGTCTTAGTTTTTTGTTATTTTTTAAAAATATTTTATTTGGCTTTTGTAGTTATTCTCAAAGAAAATGGTGGTTGAAAACAGCTCATTGTCCATCCACAAGATACACTTTTAAGTGGAGAAAAAAAGCACAGGCAGTATTCAGTCAGAAAAACTTCCTACGCCAAACAGTTTAATAGAGGAAGTTTACTATGGGAACATCATTTTGAAGGCATTAAATGTGCTGAAAGAGCGAACAGGGGGCAGTGAGGTGAACTGGAGATCAGAGGTGGCAGAACAGAGCAAGGAGATGAAATTACTAGAACTCAAGAGCCAGGGCCACCTGTTCAGAGCTGGGCCAATGGCTTGCTGAGCAGGAGCTGGCACCATAGAGTCACAGAGTGCCAGGGATGGTGCTCAAAGGCGGGGGTGGGAGAGGAGAACCAGATTCCCTGAGCATCCCCGCTTCTGCCCTCCAATCGCTTTCCAGTGCCTCCTCTTGACCAAACTTCAGAAAAAGGCAGCGGCTGCTGGGAAAAGCCGGGGAAAGCAGAAGAAGGCAGGGAGTGAATCCGAGAGCAAGCAGGCAAATGACTGGACACCACGCATACTTGGAAAGACATCTAAGAGACGAGTAACGATGGTTGCTTCTAGGGCGGGAGGAGGATGGGCAGGAGGACTGGGGTTGACAGAGACCACATGTACGTGTTATGTAGTAACAGTAAGCACACACCAATGCAAAGTCAACTGGCACCCTTCAGTGGCTCTCATCGGCCACAGCAGCATTTCTCAAACTTCAGGGTGCATTAAAATTATCCACGATACTAGAGAAAATGCAGACCCTGTGAATCAGTGCCTCTGGCGTATGTCTAAGGAATCTGCATTTTAACAGCCATCTCATATGAACCTGGCGTGGGGGGTCCACGAGGAACACGTTGGCGAAATGGTGGCCAGTGAGGCAGAATTCAGGCTCCTTCGTGATAATCCTGGTCCTTTGGGGACATGCATGACCAACTCCTGTTTGCATCCTTCCTTCCCTACCAACAAGGACAGGGATTGGTCCTCTCCTGCCTCTGAGCTTTCTGTACAACGTCATCCAAATTCTCACTGCCTTTGGTTCTCATAATTTGTGTGTCCATTTCCCTCTTTAGCACTGCAGGGCAGAGGACTTTCTAAAAGGAATTTTATATGAACTCCTAGAAATGCCTAACATTGTCCTTGGCACATAGGAAGCACCCAACAAATGTTGGTTAAGTGAGTGGTGGTGTTCAGAGAACAGAGGACTCAGAATCAGCTGAGGTGCCCAGGAAGAACTTTCTGGAAGACAGGTTTCCTCAGACAAACAGAGTCAAAGGAAAATGCATTCCAGACTGGGGAAGTGAATACACCGAGGGACCGGAGGCAGGCAGGCTCATTTCTGCTAGTGAGCAGCCCTGACGATGAATATAAAGTGCTTTGGTGGGTTTTTTTTAGACAAATTCCCTAAAACCATACTCGGCAGGTCGCACATCCCCCCTATCTGGGGCCATAACTTCCCCAGATGTTAATGAGCACTTCCAGCATTGATCAAGGGGAGAGAGACCCCTACGGGTTTATAAAACATGCAGATGACTGGTTTTTAACGAATGCAAAATGGCAAACAAAAGCAGCATCGCGGGCCAGTCACTCATGCATAGTGAAGTTCCCAGGGAAAAAGGAGCAAATAAAAAGGGAAAAAATACCTTGGCTGGAACCGCTCCTAATAGGCAATGGACAATTGGGAACAGCAGGGGTACGCGGGCACATGGGAGCAAATAGCAAATACACTTGGAAGAGATCAGTGAGAGAGAGATCAAGGCAGTTCCGAAAGCCCTCTGGCTTTTGTTTCTGCGACGATGTGGGGCCCGTGCACACTGATACAAATGTGTAGGGCAAAGCGTTGGTGTGTTTGTTAGGTTGGCGAAAGAGGAAGAGTTGGGCATACAAACAATAAGAAAGCAATTCTAGGAAGAGTGGTGTTTCCATGGGACTTTCACGTGTCCCGTTCTGAGCTGGAAGCCATTGGTTTGGCCTTTGCCTTCTTTGTGGACAGGCTTGGCTTCCTGACCCCGACTTTGAATTATTCTCACACAAACTGCATGTAGCTTTTCACAATATTTCCAAATGTGCACGTGTGAGTGAAGTCAGAGTATTTTGTATGTAGATGTGTGGATTAAGTGGAATACATTGTTACATATTAACAGTGTTGTAACCTTTTGGTATGCCTTCACTGTTTAATACACCCAGGGCATCAGACCCGGAATGCAGCCTGGGCCTTGTCTGCTAGCCCAGCTTTCTGCGTGGGCGGCGTGACCTTGGAAACATCGGGATGACCCTCAACCCCACCCTGTCCCCCTACAGTCCTCATACTCCTGCTTAATGACACTTGGCATCCCTTTGTTGGGGAGCACTCCTCCTTTCCATGCTGGGAGATGAGCCTTAGGTTGCACAATCTCCAGGGTCAGGAGCCCCAAGGCCTCCCATTCGCTTGGCAGGGTCCGTGGGTATCTCCAAGCCCTTGTGGGGAGCAGTTTTTTGGGGGGCAGTGTTCCTCACTGCCACTAGAAAGAACAAGGATTGACACAGCTGGCTGGGATCGACACAGCTCCTACCCAGAAGGCCTTGGCCTGGATCACTATTCAAAGGCTTGATCCACAGATCCAAGACCCCATATTACACCACCTCTGACCAAAAGACCCATTTTACGGCAAGGGAAGTGTATCCATGGGCATGTGGCTAGGGGATCGGCACTATCAGATGCAGCATCCCCCAAAGCCCCTGGTCTGGTAGAGTGATGGGATGGCCATGAAAGATGAAGCTCTGGTACCACCTTGGAGAGGATGCCCTGTGAGAATGGCGTACCATCCACAGAAGGAGTGTGTATCCTAAGTCAAAAACGATGACATAGTTCTCTGTCCCCTGCAAGTAGAATACTGAATCCAGGAATTAAGAGGTGGAAACTGGATTGGGTCTGTTTACCATCACTTCCAGGACCCACTTGGGGAGTCTGTGCTTCCTGTCCCCACAACTTTAGGCTCAGTGAGAAGCTACTTCCACCGGAGAATGAATTGAGTTGAACTTGAAGTTAGAGCTGACACCTGGCCACTTTAGGTACCAAGTGCCAAGAGACCAGAGGGAGGAAAAGGACTCATGATCCAAGAATGGGTAATTTATTCTAATCATTAAGAGGAGGTAAGGCTGCTATTGCACAGTAGAGGCAGGGAGAATGTCTATGGCCCCCAGATGACCCACTGGAACATCTCTTAATATTCCTCTGCCCAACTGTGATGGTAGATGGACAAGTGCATCAAGCCCTGGCCAGAGAAGCACAACCAACAAACCTTCTCAGAGTCAGAAATAGACTTAGAGAGTTGATTTTCCTGGGAAGATGTTTGATGGGGACTAAGGAGGTAGCTCTCATTAACACTGAACCAAATCTGGCCTTGCCTCACACTTTAGATTAGAAGGAATGGCTGGAGAAAAATATATTCCAGCGTGTGGTTAGTGCAGGATGTTGAGGGGCAAGACAACAACCCAGAGAGGAATGTGATTTTGGCCCTGAGGAGAAGAATGGCTGATATTCCTCCACTCTGGGTGGAGGAAGAAATAAAAGAGAAGCCATGTATAAATGTCATTAGCATTTTTGCAGTGATAAAAAAAAGTTTTTAAAATAAATGAGGTACTGAATGAGCTACTGAATGAGTGAATCACTTGAAAATACACATGTGGGATAGCCAAGATAAATTTAAAAACAGATTAAAGCAACATCTGTATATTAATGGCATCATAAAATGGAATGGTAATGGGTGGAACATGTAAGGTATTATAAAACAATAATCAGAAACATTATGTCAATTATTGAACACCACATCACCGATTGAGATGTTTCTGCAGTACATTTTCCTCCCCACTGGTTCTATAGGAAAGGCCTATTCAATTCCTCAAAACACCCTTCAATTCTACAACAGGGTGGCCCCACCTTGGGGACACCATGTGTTTATTGATTCTTCTTGTCACCAGTAATAACCGGTCACATGACCTGACAACTAAATGCTTTCTCCATAGAATGGTTAAATACTGATGTTCAACATGGCTTAAGCCACTAGGAGGTAACAATCGACTTCTTGCAGTATTAATAACAAAATAGCAGTCATTAACTTTGTGTCTGTAGACCATTTCAAAAAACTTTTAACCCACTTCCCCATCTGTTCTCATGGGAGACCTGTAAAGCTGTGTCCCCATTTGAAGGATGAGAAGACTGAGCCCAGAGGGTTATATGACTTGCCCAGTCACACAGCAAGAGGTTGGTAAGTTCTGCACCAGAACCCAGGTCTGCCCTCCTCACTGCCCCATCTTCTACCCCTGGTACTTCTTTCCTTCTACCTTTCCCACCCCCTCCTATCCCCTCCCTTCCCTCTGTCTCACTGATCGACCCTGCCAGTCTAGGCCCCAACCCTCAACTCCACCCTCACCACAGATTCCTTCTGCGGGCCTCAGCTCTTCCCTCAGGGCTAGTCAGCATTTTCTTCTTTATTTTATCTTATTTTTTATTTTATTATTTTTAAATTTTTATTATATTTTTTTCATTACCGTTTAGTCCCCTTATAGCCCCCTTCCCCATTGTTCATATCCATGAGACTTTTTCCCTTTTTGCTCAATCCCACCACCCCCTAAATGCCCCCATCCCACTAGCTGTCATCTGTTCTCCTTCTACGAGTCTGTCTCTGTTTTGCTTGTTAGTTCAGTTTGTTCATTAGATTCCACATATAAGTGAAATCATATGGTATTTGTCTTTTTTCTGATCGGCTTATTTCACTTAGCATAATGTTCTCTAGGTCCATCCATACTGAGTAAAGAGCAAAGAGTAAAACTTTCTTCTTTTTTATGGCTGAGTAGAATTCATTGTGCAAATGTCCCATAGTTGTTTTATTCTCTCATCTGTTGATGGACACTTGGGCTGCTTCCATATCTTGGCGATTGTAAATAATACTGCAATGAACATAGGGGTGCTTATGGTCCTACTAGATGCCCACACCAGAGCCATTTCCTCCTGGGCATCAACCCCAGCCCTGCACCCTATTATCACTAGAAAATCTCCTCCACTAAGTAACAGAAGACAGAAGCCACCAGAGGAGGGGAGTCTCAGGCCTTCACCTCAGGTTTTCTCAGGACTGTTTTCTATCCTCTCTACCTCCACTCCAGTCTCCAACAAACCCCTCGCTGCCTCCCTTCCACATGTATCTTGCTGTCTCCAAAGATCCAGGTTGACACCATTCATATTCTCCTTTCCCTCTTGACAGCTCTTCCTTCCAATCCCATAATTCTCCCTTATTGTGCAAAACCATTTCTTTCTGCCCTATTTGTGCCCCTTCTCGGGCTACTTCCCTCTCCTACTGCTGTTCATGGACAAACTTCTATAAAGAGAAGGCAGTGCTAGAGGTTACATCTGAATCATCTGGGGAGCTTGTTAAGAATACAGATTCCTAGTTCCCACTTAAGAATTAGAACTTCCTTTTCTAAAAAATTACTCTAAATACAATAGCATAAATAGGTTAAAATAAAAGTATGGGGAAATCTGTACCATGTAAATACTAATCAAAAGAAAGATAGAATGGCTATATTATTATCACACACACACACACACACAGAATAAGTAAAATTAATAGGCATAAAGATGAACTCTACACAATTTTTAAAAGGCCATGTCAAGAAGACATAACAGTCCTAAATGTGTAGGCATCTACCAGCAGACCTGCAAATACATGAAGCAAAGGTTGACAGAACTGAAAAGCAAGTAGACCAACCCACAACTGTACTTGGAGACTTTACTATTCCTCTCACAGTAATCCATAGAACAAGCCCATAGAAAATCACCAAGGATATAGAAGAATGAAAAAAACTCTATCAACCAATTTGACTTAATTGATATTAATAGAGCAATCCACCAAAAGCCAAAAAAAAATGCACATTCTTTTCAAGTGCAAATGGAACATTCACCAAGATAGATCAACCCTAGAAAATGAAATAAGCTTTAAAACCTGTAAAGGAACCGAAATCATACAAAGAATATTCTTTGACCATAATGGAAATCAAACTAGGAATCAGTCACAGAAACATATCCGGAAAGGCCCCAAATATTTAAAAATTAAACAACACACTTTGCAATAACTCATGGGTCAAAGAGGAAAGGTCAAGGAAAATTTGAAAATACAATATTTCAAAATTTGTGGAATGCAGCTAAACAGTGCTGATAGGAAAATTTATAGCATAAATGCTTAGACAAGTAGAAGGATCCCAAGTCAATATTTGAAGCCAGAATTACTAGCTATAGCTCATGTGCTCCATCTGACCTGCCACCTCTTTTTACATGAAAATTTTATTGGAAAATGGCCATGCCCATTCATTTATACATTGTCTATGGCTGCTTTCCTCCTGAGGGGCCAGCATTATCCTGATACCAAAACCAGACAAAGATATTACAAGACAAGAAAACTACAGACTGATATCTCTCACAAACACTGATGCCAAAATTCCAAACAAAAAGTTTTGCAAATCGAATCCAGAAATATGTTAAAAGGATAATACATCATGAGTAAGTGGGGTTTATCCCTGGCATGCAAGGCTGAGTCAACATTTGAAAATCAATTAATGTAATTCATCATGTTAACAGATGAAAGAAAAGAACATATGATCATCTCAATAGGACAGCAAAATCACTTGACAAAATTCAACATCAACTCATAATTTTAAAAAAACTCTCAGCAAACTAAGAACAGAAGTCAACTTCCTTAGCCTGTCAAAGAGCTTCTACACAAGGTGGTACCACTACACACCGATTAGTATATCTAAAATAAAAAAGACGTACAATACTAAGTGCTTGTGATGACATGGAACACCTGGAACTCTCAAACATTACTAATGGGAATGCAAAGTGATAAATGGTTTGGTGATTTTTTGTAAAGCTAACCACACACTTACCATATGGCCCAACAATCCCACTCTTAGCTATTCACCCAAAACAAATGAGAACTTTGGTTCAAGAAAGACCTGTATGTGAATGTTTATAGTGGCTTAGTTTATAATACCCAAACTTGGAAATAAACTAGATATCTTTTAGGGAATGGATAAATAAATTCTGAAATATCTATCAATATGTAATGGAATACTCAGCAATAAAAAGGAATAAATTTTTTATACAGGAACCAACACGGATGAATCTCAGATGGATTTGCCAAGTGAGGGAAGAAGGATTCAAAAATCTACATATCCTATGATTCCATATAGAGGACATTCTGGAGGCAACAAACATATGGAGACAGAGAAGGTCAGAGGTTGCCAGGTGGGGGTGGCAAGGGGAGGAGTGAACTCCAAAGGGAATTTTGGGAGGTGTGACAGATCTGTTCTGTATCTTAATTGTTTACCTAACTCTAGGCATTGGTAAAAACTCATAGAAATGCACACCAAAAAAAGTGAATTTTACTTTATGTAAAATAAAAATGAATAAAAGTTAAAATAACTCATGCAAATAGAATTATATCTAAAATTACAGAAATGTAGAAAATTAAAAAGCAAAAGTAAAAAAAAATGAGTGCCTGGAAAGTCAGTGCTTAAATGTAAATAGTTGCTTGGAAGAGCTATAGTTCAACTTATTTATAGCCATAACTTCATGACTAGTTCCTCATATTATTAGAAAGAAGAGCAGGTCTTTAAGGAAAGGGGATGTTGTACAGATGAGCCTCGATGGGGACAGAGTAAAGGTGAGGTGGTCTGGAATAGGGTGCGCTTCTAGTTACGGCAGACCCTGACTATTTTCAAGGCTCCTGAGGACCTATTATTTCATTTACTATTCCTTTCTAGACACTGGGTTAGTTTTTTTTCTTTTTAAGGATTTGTCCAAAATAAAAACACCTCAAGTCATGTTTGTTGTTGATTCATTTCCACAATGTAGGCATTATTATTCCCTACATACATATTTATTCCCTACTTCACATATTTGAGGCTCAAAGTCAATAAAGGCTAACCTTTGGTAAGGACCTAGTCTGCAAATGTCAAAGTCTGTGCCACTGAGCAGTCAGAAGAAACTCCAACAGTCAGAAAGAGTTCTTACATTTGCTTGCTTGCTTGTTGATCAGGAGAGCTGTGTGTATAGAGTTGAACATCTGGATGCAGCAAGGATGTGGGTATAGACTGTAAGAGGAGAAACCTGAGACAGAGAGGTCATGAGCTTTCCCACAGTTGTAAAGAATCATTCAGCCTTGGACAGGCAGACATGAGAAATGAAGGATTAAATAAAAGATGAGGGACAGCTCACTCTTACCATTGTTGTCCCTATTCTCTCCCTTTCCAGTGTTCTTTCTTCCTATGAAGGTGCAGGTGAGGATGAATGAAAATGGCAGAATTTCAGTCTGAGCAATCGATGAGTGGAGATGCCTTATGGCATTTCTAAAATAAACCGTAGCAATTAGAAAAATCCAGAACACAGGTACTCAGTCTCCAAAGGTCCCAAGTGGACAGCATCTGACGAGCCTCTGAGGCCCCTCATTCATTTGCCCATTCATTCATTTATTTAGTCAGTCTGTTTTAGTTGATTCACCAGCTAATTTATTAAGTGCCTACTATGTGCCACATACAGCCCATAAACCAGGCTTCTCTGTTACTATTGGAGGGGATCAACCAGCAGTGACTCTGGGCAGGAAAAGTTAGTAATTCAACAGTTCATCACCCATTCCTTGCTTATTAATAAACTAGCTATTTCTTCAGAAGGAATTCTAATTCTTACCTACCTTACAGAGATGCCAGAAGGATCAATTAGCTCATGTTCATGTGAGACAGAATGAAGACAAAAATGGAAAATGAGAAGTTCTATAAATGAGCTTCTCCTCTGTTATTATCATTGTTATCATCATCATCATCATCATTATCATCACCATCATCATCATTATTTCTGCTGAGTTACTGCTTCATCAGACTACTCCTACATTTTCAATCAGGGGAGAATAAGCCTGAAAGGAGCCTGGAAATTAAGGAATTAGGAGAGACACACAACTAAGTGCAGGGGACAGCTTTCTTGGTTAAACATCAAATCACCCTTTAACTTTATTGCCACTGAGTTTATTTGACCCTGAGGGAGGCCTAACATGAAAGTGAAATTTGAGATCAAGGGCCCCCTGTTCTTGTAGTCCAGTTCTCACCCTGCTCCCAAACTGCCAAGCACCTACATTGATCCTGTCTTTTCTTCTGTGTCTTTACATTTCCACTATTCCAGTCATTCGTGGAACTTTCCACCAAAGGACCATCTCCAGAGGATGTAGCTGAAAGGGTCAAGGATTAGGTGAGTGTACCTGTGGCCCTCTGCCCCATTGCCACACCAGGTAATGATGACACCAAAGACCTGGCGCAGGAGGATGCTGAGGGAGAGAGGTGACTCAGGGTGCGGTGATGGCAGTGGGGCTGGTGAAGTTGGGGGAGCTGTCAGTGGCACCATGTGGACAGTGGTCCAGCTGGGAAAGTGCACTGGGTGGCGAAGCCTGGGAAGGCTGTGGAATTGATGGCCCTCAGGGAGAAGGACCCAGCACCTACAGTTTGCCTCACTTCCTTTTTCGCCTGGGACAGTGGCAAAGCATAACATTTACAGTCATAATATGTCAAAATGACCTTGTGTCCAGTCCTCATGTTAGAAGGTCAAATGAGGCTGAATGACTGCCCAAGGACACACAGGCCAGACCTCTGACAGTGTTTGCAAGCCCCTGCGCTTTCAGAAAGCCCCTCATTACCTGTTTTCTCTGATTTTGTCATACCTGCACTTCTTTTTCAGGGACTATCTTCCCCTCAAGTTAGTAAGTTTCATAAGGACAGGCATGGTGTCTATTGGGTTAGCATATATCCCTAGTGCCTAATGTGGGGGGTGACTCTGTGTGTGTGTCCAAGGATGTGCACATGTATGGAAGCTTGTGTGTATAAATGAGTGTGAATATGGTGTATGTACCATCAACAGTCACATGTCTATGCCTTGTGACCCTCCTAAAAAACACAGACCCTGTCTCCTACCTCTTCTCCCCTCACTGTCATCAGCAGAGCGTTTTGTTCAGAGTGAACATTTGCTCTACATTTGCTGACAATTTGTTGATTCCAAAATAATTTGCAACAAAGCAATGATAATCATACCTACATCGGACTAGTTCTATTTAATTTTAAATGCCTTTACATGAGTGAAAATTAATTGTTCATTTTTAGCACATTATACATTTCAAGGCTCTTTTAAATGCACATTAGTTAGTACACAAATTAAGTTGGTAGGAATTTTTGTCTCTTGATGGGAAATGGTAGAGAAGGTTTTGGGGTTTTTTTTTTTTTTTTTTTGGTCAGGTTCAATTTGTAGAGGTCCATGACTCCTTCTTCTTGTGGGGTACAAGAGAAAGACAGAGTAAAGATGGAATTTAAGTACTGTTACCTACTGGCTTGCTCCCTGATCAAGTTTAATAAAATTCTTTCTGCCTCAGATTCCTCATCTATAAAAGCAGCATAATAATACCTCATTCCTATGGCTGGTTGTGAGAATCAAGGAGATAATTTGGACTGTGCTGAGCACATGGAAGGCATTCAGTAAATGTCAGTCTCTTCTCTTTTCTCAGTTGGGGAAGGCTTCCTGGAAAAGCCAAGATTTAAAACTCTCCTGAATAAAGAGCAAGGGTCCAGACATTGGCCTAGTGCTCATTCCCCTGATTTCCAGAGTTCCCGTCCCCTACCTTCTACCCTTGGGAAAGTTAAAAACAAAACAAAACAAACCAGTAAGGCCACCTTCCTGCAGCCTTTCTCCAGCAGTCTTATTTTCCCTCTGCCTCGCCCCATCTCTCCCATTTGAAACTCTTGAAAGAGAATCACTCCATCTGTGTCTATGTATGTTTGTTTTTCCAAAACACCTCTTGTGAGATGCAGAGTTTTAATAACAGAGAAATGATCATTTGGTGGATTGCAGAGCAGTAAAAGCTAGGTGGGAAGCTGCAGAGATACCAGCATACCAGGCCCATTTGATGCTTACAGTGGAAATGAAATATTTAATAAGCCAAAAAATGCAGGAAATGTGAATCAGGTTTCCCTTTTCCTTCTTTCTCCAGCAGAAATTAAACAACTTTTACACACCATGTAGTCTTCAGAAGAGGATGCTAATGACGTCCCCAATGCCCTCTTCATCTGATCAAACTTTATTGTCTGTGTCAGGCTGCCAATTAAGGCAAGGCTCTCCCATTGCACACACTCCCCAAGCCACCGGAAAGGTTAATTGAATCATGTACAGGTGACACTCTGGTGGACAGAAGCTTTAGAATTCCTTTCAGACAGTGGATTGGTTGGGAGAACAAATAAAAAAAAAAGTGGGATTGCTGTGCAGCCAAAGTGGTAGCTCCTGGTAGAGAAAAAGTGACCAGGGCCCACCTTCCTGCTTCAGCCCTTCTGGCCCTGTGTTCAGCTTTGCCTTACCACTTTTAAATTCTTGAGAGTCCTCTCCAATTCTGTTCTTCTCTACACAACGTCCTTTGCTGAGAAAGACAGAAGTTGTCTGAGGCAGGTTCATTCTGAAGACTGGGTCTGACCCAGATGGCCAGCCGTAGCCTTGCACACAAAGCAAGCCTTTAACCAAAGGCCTGCTGCTTCCAATGTACTTCCTTAGAATGAACAGCCTACTGCTCAGAGGATTGTGTCTAAGAGAATAATTCACGTGATTCTTGGCCTCCTTCAGGCTAGAAATTATGACCCAGACACAGAATATACTGCAGTTTTCAGGATTTGCTGAATGAGTAACTAGATCAACGAATCATGGACTGTTGGAGCTGTAAAGGCCCCTAGAGATCCTTTCAACAGGTCCTGTTAGACTGCAGATGAGGACCCTAGGGTCAGAGAGGAAGGATGGCTTTCCCAACGGCTCAGGGACATGGAGTAGAGGACACTGTGGTAGGATCCTGATCTCCTGAATGAAGGAAATCTCATAGGCAGAACAGGAGTTGTCTAAGCCTGTTATGAATCTGCTCTATACTCAACCACCTCAGGGACATCTACACACAAGCACAGAAGATGCTACAAAGAACTTGATGAATTCATTAAATTGGGGTGAAGTGGGGGCTGCATTCAATGGCATCCTTTATCCATGTTATGCCTTTAAAATCTATTTGCATTTCTGATTTTTGTTCAGTTTGCTGTTTCCTACAATTCATCAAAGAGGATAAAGCCCATTGGTTAGCAGAACTAACTCCTTTTAATTTAAATAAGATGAATTATTGCTGCTTCCAAGAAGACAGCCCACAGTAGACTTTCCTGGAGAGTGTGCTAAGAAGATTGTGATAGGGATTCCAGATGTGGATGCTACATTATAGGCTTGGTGTCAGAGACAAATGGGACCTCAGGGATGAATGGCCCTTAAATGCCACCTTACTCAGCAAACACCCAGCACAGTTTCTGGGCCTCAGCAAATGACTGGTGAATTCATGCCAACAAAACTGGATGGGTGAATGGACAGAGATGGATGGGTGATTGGTCGAGATTCCCTAACCCCACCCTCCAGAAATCAAAATGTGATCGTTTGCTCTTCCATGTGGTGAGAATACCACCTGAGGAGCTGGCCTGGACCACTTTAGTCAGCTCTGACTGTTAGGATACGAATGGTGAAAACTCAACGCCCCACCTGCACCCAATTGTCTTTTCAAAAGAATTCAATTCTAAAAGGGATTATCATTGATACCTGCCTGATCTATTTTAAGAAGTAGAGATGTATAACTTGAGTGAGCTTGGCTGGAGGGCAGGTTGGGGCCCTAGCAATTGGCAGTTGCCTTTAGAAAATGGCATTGTCACATTCTTCATCCGACATTAGACTCAAAGCCGATTCTGTTTCTGTTACAATTGGCCCACATGTTTCAAAGGTGTTTGGGGAGGAGGAAGAGTTTGAGTGTTAGTCATAGGCATAGGTTTGTGGCAGGCCTACAGACTAAATAGCATGGTGACTAAGAACACAGTCTTCAATGCCAGGTTGCTACAGTCGAATTCTGGCTCTAAAACTTACTACCTATGTGACTTGGGCTTGATTGCTCTGTGGCTCAGGTTTTTTATCTGTCAAATGGGAATAAAAATAGTATGCATGAAGATTAAATAAGATCACTTGAAGTCTTTCACATTGGGCTTTGTACACTCAGCATAATATTTTTGAGACATATCCATGTTGTTGCACATGTCAGTCATTCATTCCTCTTTATTGCCAAGTAGTACTCCAGTGTACAAATATATCACAGATTGCTTATCTTACTACCTGTTGATGGACTTTTGGGTTATTTCTAATTTGGGGCTATTATGAATAAAGTGCTATAAACCTTTACATACAGGCCTTTGTGTGGACATAAGTTTTCCTTTCTCTTGTGTCATATGATAAGTGTATGTTCAACTATATAAGAAATTTCAAAACTGTTTTCCAAAGAGGCTAGACAATGTTTCATTCCAACCACCAATAATGAGAGTTCCAGTTGTTCCATATTCCTATCAACACTTGGTATTGTCAATCTTTTGAATTTAGCCATCTAATGGGTTTATTGAGCTATCTCATTATTGTTTTCATTTGAATTTCTAAATGACTTTAACTCTTTTAGAAAAATTACATCCATCTTAAAAGATAAGAAAACTTAAGATATTGATGACTTGTGCTCATATTCTGATGGGAATTCCCAAAGAAGATTCCAGCTATGCTAAGCAACTTCCATATGGTGGAAACATGCATATGGCCGTCCAGTGAGCCACACTGAAGAACAATGTACATTTCAACAACGCACAGTCATATTTTAGATTAATTATTTTTAAAACTCAATTGTTACCTCATAGAAGACTCTTTGACACAGTGATTAGTAGCAGACTCTGGGGTCAGTCGGCTTGAGTTCATGCCACTCTTGGACCTCAGTTTCATCACCTACAAAGATTAAAGGAGTTAATACATGTAAAAGACTTAGAAAAATACCTGACACATAGTAAGTAATCAACAAAGTTAGTTTTCATTGTATTTTTGGCACCTTTTCTCTTTTCCATTAATACTCTTTGTGTCATTTTGCTCTTAAAAATTCTAAACTTTCCATCTTATTCTGATCCTAGTGCTTAATGGAATTTGAGCAGTAATCCTACAGCAATTCAATCTAGTGAGTTAGGTACTCTGTTCCTACCAAAAAATTGAGGAATATCTAAACATCCCACTGCACAGAGATAAGGTAAGAGGATGTTTGGAAAGAGAGGAGGGACAATTGCTTGCTGGTTCTAAGGACTTGAAACCATAAAGGGGACTAACATGAATAGAGTTCATTGAATATTTGCAATGTGTAGAGTGATAATATCATTTATCCTCCAAATCAGGACACTTTTGAATTTGAAAGAGGGCCTGTTGAGACAGCAGATGTAAATCAAAATAGTCCCAGATAAACCAGAATATGTAATCTCCCTAAAAATGTTCCAGGCACTGTGCTAAGTTCTTAAAATATTTAATTACTGAACTGTAAGACTAGATTCATGTAAGAGTAAATATCAATTCTTATTCTGTACCTGCAAAACCTAGGTTCATGAGAGGTTAATTAACTTGCCCCTCAGATCACACCACAGTTGGTGAGCAGGAGAGCTGGGATTCAAAAGCAGATCTCTGATTCTGAGGCTTCTGCCCTTGCCACTGACCTTTCTGCCTGCCAGCAAGCCCTCAGGACTTCTCCCCATGCAAATATCCTTTGCTTCTCTTTCCTTTAAAATATATTAATAACATTTTTCAGGAATACAAAACATTATAAGAGATCATGAAGGCGCATATACCACCACCCTGCGTGAGAAATAAAACATGATAAATCCACTTGCAGTTCCCTGTGTATCTTCCTAACCTACTGCCTCCCTCCACCAGAGCAGCAAGAACTATCCTAAACTCGGTGGCTTTATAATTCCCATGTAAGTCTTTGTGCTATTAATGCATGTGGATGTGCCCACAAAGGGCAGTTTTGCAGGTTTTTAAGCTAGTATAAATGGTGATATGCCGTGCCTAGTCTCCTGCAACTCTCTTTTCTCATTCAAGAGTGGTGAAGATCTGGCTTGTCCATGTTTAGTGCTGTGTAGTATTCTACTGTGTGACTACACAATAGTTCATTAGTTTGTTCCCCTCCACTAGAACTACTAGAATGGTTATGATTGCTCAGTATTATTATGTACAGTGATTCTAGGAAGTTTCTTGTGCCTTTGCCCTCCTTTCTTGTACCTTTGCCCTCAGAAGCAAAGGATATTTGCATGGGGAGAAGTCCTGAGGGCTTGCTGGCAGGCAGAAAGGTCAGTGGCAAAGGCAGAAGCCTCAGAATCAGAGATGTTCATTTGAATCCCAGCTCTCCTGCCCACCAACTGTGGTGTGATTTGAGGAGCAAGTTGCAGATGCAGAATCTGCAATAGGTTCTACAGAATGTAGACCTAGGAATTGGCTTGCTGTGTATAAGATTTTGCCTATCTTCAACTTTACTAGATACTTCCAGACTGTTCTCCAAAGTGGTTTTGGCCATTTACCCTCTCAACAGCAGTGTATGTGAGTTAGAATTGCTTCATATCCTCACCAAACATTGGTGTGATCAGATTTCTTTCTTTTTAAATAATATGGTGAATAAATTTGGAATAGTATTATACTATGGTTTTAATTTTCATTTCTAGCATTTCTCTGATTACTCTGATTACTAGGGAGATTGGCCTTCTTTTTATAGGTTCACTGGTTGCCTGGGTTTCCTTCTGTATATAGTAGCAGCTCTTCCCTTTTTTCTCTGTTTCTTTGTTTCTCAAGTTGGTCTTCTCTTATGAGGCTGCCTTTGCAAGAGAAAGTCACTATTTTTCTCACTGACTTGCTGCAAGAGACAAGTCTCTTTTTAGTTTAAGGGTTACACTGCCAATTGCACTGGAGAAAGTAGCAAGAGACAAAATAAATAATGAACAGAAGGATGTTATGAATGTCCCACAATCTTTATACTCAACTGGTTACAGGCTAGGAAAGTAAATATCTGTCATCCTGAGCTTCTATACTAGAAGATGAGTTCTGCTACCTTGAAAGAAAGAGAGGATGGCTCTGGGTAAGTGTGTGTGCATTTGTATTGCTGTCAACATGTTCTGGAAAAGCAGCAGTTCTGCAGTATAATAAGTAGAGAAAACTGTGAAAAAAGTCGAATCATCATCTGGGACATTTTGCCATAGGCAAGACAAGCTCAAAACACTGAGCCTATGGTCAGTAAAGCAGCATTTCCTCTTCTTTTCCTGCCTCTCCCTCCCCACAAACAGACACAGACCCAGCTTTTGTAGCATGTAAGACCCTAGTATGCTATACATTCCAAGTTTGTGCTTCAACTATTTTAAAGAAACACATTGTTACTGCTTCCTTCCTCCTGCCTTTCCTGAGGTCCCTTGGCTTAATTCCCTGCCCTCTTTGTCCAAGTTCATTACTAAACACACACATGAACCTGGCTTTCATCTGGCTTTCAACTGCTCTTAAGGTATTTCCTCCTGAGCACTCATATATGGCCCCTCCCAGAGAGACTGCATTTCACTCCAGGATAGGACTGTATATGAGAAAAAGCATAAACTTTGGAGTCAGTTAGAAGTGTGTTAAAATCCGGGCACCAATATTCTAGACATCAATATAATAATAAAATGTTAAGAATAACTCACTGCCAAAAAATCCAACACCAACTTAGATAAAATCGACAAATTATATGAAAAATGACAAAAACTGACTGCAGAAGAAATAGAAAACCTCAAGAGTCCTATATTTATTAAGGAGATTGAATTGGTAATAATAATAACAATAATAATAATTCCAACAAAAAAATCAGGAAGAAATAATACCAATCCTCCATAAACTCTTTCATAAAATAAGAAAAAAGAATGCTTCCCAAATCACTTTATGAGGACTGCATTACCCTGACACCAAAACCAAAGACATCATAAGAAAAGAAAATTACATATTTTTACATATTTACTATTTTTCCTCATAAAAAATAGTTATACAAATCCTTAACAAATTATTAGTAAATTGCATAAAGCAACATATAAAAAAGAGGGTAATGTACCATGGTCAATGGGATTTATACCAGAAATGTAAGGTTGGCATAACATTAAAAAATCAATTAATGTATTTCACCAGATTAACAGAATAAAGAAATGCCATATGGTTTTATAAACAGATGGAGAAACTGCATATGACAACATTCAATATCTATTCATGATTTTAAAAAAAATAAAACCTCCCAGCATAGTAGAAATCAAAGGGAAATCCCTTAATCTGATAAAGTGTACCTATGAAAAATGTACAGCTAACATCGTACTTAATAGTGAAACATTGAATGCTTTTCTTCATATTAGAAACATTGCAAACCCATCCATTCTCATCATCCCTATTCAGCACTGTATTGAAGATCTTAGCTAGTGAAATAAAGCTAAAAAATACACAAGTAAAAATAAAAGGCTTACAGATTAGAAAAATAAGTAAAACTGTCTTTATTTTCAGAGAACATAAAAAATTCTGAGAAATTTATGGAAAATCCACATAGGTTCACACAAAAATATATATATACAAGTATAAATAATAACTATTTTCATAAAGGCCAAAAACTAAAAAAATATATAAATATCCATCAACAGGATGGATAATCAAGTACTCAACAATAACAAGAAAAGCCAACTGATACATGTAAAAACATGGATGAAAATTTAAAAACACTATAATCATTGAATAAAAAATACAAAAGGGTATACTGTATGATTTTGCTTCTGCAAAACAAGTTAGACAAACCTAACCAATGGTGAAGAAAGCCGATCAGTGCTTGCCTGGGAATGGAGTGGGAACTGACTGGAAGAGAACCTTCTGGAATCATGGAAATGTTCCACCTCATGGTTGTGGTGGTAGTCACATGGGTGTATACACTTGTCAAAACTTATCACACATGCACTTAAAGTGTGTGCCTTTCATTGTTTACAAATACACCTCAGTAAACTCGAGCTTTGAAAATATTCTGTCCTCATCATTTACAGAGTGGCTTAGGCCAGCCTATTTCTCTTCATAAAATGGCAATGATATTGATTTCGCAGATTTGCAGTGACAATCTATGTAAGTATTATGGTCATTTAAGTATGGTACTTGGGACAGAGTAAGCATTTAATAAAAATTAACTTGTTATTAAGTTATACCTGAAGATTCAAAGATAGGAATCTGCAATGGTAGAATTTCAGATATGACAAAAAGTGTAGAAGACACTTTAAGGCAGGAACTCTTGGTCAGTGCTCCTCAAAATGGCCATTTTTCCTAATCCTTCCAAGCTAACCCTAGGTCTGGAATTTAAATTATATCATCTTACACTTTAAAGCAACTTTATTTCATTTGACTCCCAAAGCCATCTTTTCAAGTAGACAGATCATGAACCATAAGACTCTTTAGCATGCAGAGAAGTAAAGGGACTTGTCCAAGGTCACACAGCTCAGCCAAGCCTAAAACCCAATGACTGAGAGTAGCTTAATATATTACTCAGAGAAGGTTGAGGAGAATGAGGGAAAGACTTGTTTTTGCAGAATATTGGAACAATCATGCTGTTTGAAACACTACTTTAGAGATGAAATGTCATGCCCAAGGTCACAGAGAAAGTTAGTGGCAGAATGAGACATCTCCCGAATTTCACCCTGGGATGCTGACATCCCCTGCATCCCCTCCCCCTTGGAAATGGTGATGGACCTGGAATTTGCTCTTGACCTCCAACAGGGCTTAGCAGCACAACATGCTCTCCTCCCACATATTTTTTTCCTAGTCTTTTCTAGCAGTGTGGTCATCTTTCTCTCCTGCATACTCCTGCCAGGACAAACAGCTAGGGATGATGAAGGTCAGCGGCCTGTCGGCCCAGCTGTTCAGGCAGGAGAGGATGCCCCACTCCTTGCTACCAGGGAGCCAGAGGGGTGAAGTAATTAATTCCTATGCATATCATTGCCAGGATCACTTACTGATCCAGGAAGGGAGATTAGAGATGTCACCCAGTAAATTGAGTCAGAGCCTTCACCTCGATGCTCCACTGGCAAATTTACGTGGTGCCTGACACAGGAACAAACGCAGGGTACAAAAAGGCAGCAACTCCCCTGAGTGATGGATGGGGGGAATTGGCCCAATAAATTGTTCCCTGTAAAAAGCCATGTTTCCCTCATTAAAAGGCAGTGAATTCTCTATTGCTTTTCATTAGCTCTGGCCTTGCTAGACATGAGGTGTAATTGACAGTGTGGTTACAGGAGGTGGGCCCTGAGGTGAGGAAAACAAAGAAGCTGAAAAGAGATTCTTATTTATTAAGGTGGAGGTGACAGGCGGATGCTTAATAAGTTTTTGGCGTGGGGGCTGGGAGGTAGGAGAGAGGTGGGACCCTCTGAGGGTTGTTCCAAGGGCATTTCAGCCAGGAGAGAAAAGAGATGGCCAGACTCAGAAGAGATGGACAGTGGTCAGGAGGAGGCCACTCATGGTCAGCACTTCCACCCAGCCTGGGGCAGCCATGAGCGCTGGGCTGAGGTCAAAAGACCTGGGTTATAATTCATTCCTTTCACTACTCATTGTGATGTTTACATTGTCCCAGATTTGGCTGCTGGAAGCCTTTAAGTTCCTGTGTCTTCTCACCTTTATTCTTGGAGCTCTCCCTTAGCTCCAAGACTTCTTAAGACATGTGACTTCTACCAGTAGAAACAATTGATCACACAGAGTAAAATCAAAGGTGAGATGCAGTAAAGATCTTGCAAAGATTGTCTGAGCTGATATAGAGGGGAGAGAGCACTGTTAGCTGGGGCGTTTTGGGAAGGATTTGGGGGGGTGTTGGGAGAATTAAATTCTCCCAAAAGCTGGGCCTTTGAGAGTGGGAAGGATGGTTAAGGGAGAGAGAAGCTCTCTAGTTGGAAGGAGCAATATACACAGGAGAGAGTCACACCTGTAGGGACTTCAGATGAAAGAGGAGGTACAGTTCCTGCCTCTGGAGCTTAGAACCTTGAGGAAAGAAGAGAGAATCATGCCCATGTGCAGAGATGCTGTTAGGAAGGCAGATGGTCAAGCCAGGCCAGCCAGCAGGGTCCCCAGGAAGCCAGCCATCCACAGGAAAATGCTGGAAATAGCAGGTCGCTAGGGAGAGTGGTTCATATCCTCCCAGACTCCTCCTGAAGAAAGCTCTGATGTGCTCTTAGAGAATACTAGAAGCCAAGTTCCAGGATTCTGATGAAGCTGAGCTCCCAAGGACTAAGAACCCCTTGGCAACTAAGGAAGGTTGTTTTCTTCCCTTCCTCCCTATTGACTCCATTTGTCTTTCCTTCCATCCATCTAATAGTTACTAAGTGCCCATTCCATACTAGGCCAAGGACTGGGGCCACAAGCATGCAACCAGTGAATGGAAAGAGGGAAGGCTTCTATCCTCATGGACACTTCAGGGAGTAGAGGCACATATTAAATGATCAGAAAAATAATGAACTCACAACCAGAATCAGTGCTATGAAGATGAAAGCCAAGGGTTTTATGAGAGTATAAATACTCTAAGATTTGATCTGAAAAGCCAGAAGCAGGGGCTGGGTCTGCCTGCTCACCAGGACTCCCTAGCATGATACAGGAGGGGAGCTCAATCAATGAAAAATGTCAAAGAGTGAATCTGAGAAGTGGTGAGCAGTTAGAAGAAGGTGAGGGTTGGTAAAATTCCTAGTCTTGCCTGTTCAGGAAAAGATTTTTAAAAGGCACAACTTGGGGACTCCTGAAGTAGAATACCCCATAATTCATCAAATTTTTTCCTAATCAATTTGATCTGCTCCCACGTGGCTACTCAGATAATTGGAGCGACCCAAGAAATTGGATCAAAGTCTATTTCCCCATAGAAAAAGAGCATGGTTCTCTTCACCAACATTGCCCCTTCTAGAGGTTCTACTTCTCCTCTTTTCTATCTTTTTCCTCCTCCCCAAGGAAGCTCAGGGTGGAGCAGACCAGATGCCTGGCACTCCATGCCTTGTTGTCCTCAGAAGAAATAGTGGCAAAATGGGAGCCCTAAACTTAAACAGCATGTTATGTCCAATAATTAATTTTATTTTTATACCCATTGTTTATTTAATACAACTTTAAAACTACATTACGAGGGCAGAACTGCGCAGCGTAGCATGAAAATGAGCTGGAAGCTTTCCAAGTGGAGGCCAGGAATTAGCAAATCGGTCAGATGTGCAGGATGGTGCCAAGTAAAATGTAATCAAGAAGCCACACTTCTGATGTTTCACCAGCAAGGATGCTACTCAAAAGCATTAGATTTCCTGATTCTTGGGCTATAGAATGGCCAGGGGCCACCTGACTGGCCAGAGTGGAGTGAACATCAAGATCTCCAAGGAAATTGTGCCAGCAGCCCTGAGCCATGGCAGGGGGCAGGCTCTGTGCTGCCCCCACCCCATCCCCCGCACCATGATGGCTGATTTTATGTGCAAACTTGATGGGTCATGAGTGCCCAGATATCTGCATAGACACTTTCTCTGTGTGTCTGGGAGAGTGTTTCCAGAAGAGATTAGTATTTGAGTCAGTGGACTGAGTAAAGAGGAAGGCTCTCTGCAATGTAGGTGGGCCCCATCCAATCTGTTGAGGCCCTAATAGAACACAATGGTGGAGGGAGAAAGCACTCACTCTGGTTCTGATTGAGCTGGGACAACAGTCTTCTCTGACTCTCAGTGCTCCTGGTTTTGAGGCCCTGACTCAGACTGGAATCCAAACCAATGGCTCTTCATCTCTCAGGCCTTCAAACTAAAACCACTGACTTTCCTGGGTCTCCAGCTGGTAGATGGCAGGTCATGGGACTTGGCCTCCATAATCACATGAGCCAAGTCCTTATAATCAATCCCTCTCTATGGGTTCTGTTTCTTTGGAGAACCCTGTCAAACACAGCCCCACCCAGATGCCACTTGCTGTAGACTGCTTGCTGCTATTTAGAAGAAGGACCTTGATAAGCCCCACTGGGCCTGATCTCTGCTTCTCCAAATGTCAGTTGGGAGCTCTGGGCATGAGACAGAGTCACCTCAGTTACCAAGGGCTTGGTGGCTATACCTTGGTGCTTATACCCAGCCCATTGTCTATTACTCTCTTGCCCCTTGGTTTCTGTGGATTCCCTGGGCTTGACCTCCTCTGACCTTCCTGACCACCTTCTCAGGTGAACCATAAACACAGCCCTTGTCTACCTTTCCATTGCCTCTAGGACTTTCTGGCAGCCTGACCACAGACACAGATCTTAACTCCATCTCATCCAGTCCCCATGTGATGTCCAATCACTATCTATGGCTACTTGACCCTTGATGCCTCCTGGCTCCTTGGACATGTAGGTTTAGGACCTGGCATGGATGCCTGGAATTAGACTCACGAACCACTCAACCCGGTTCAAAGCCCTTAGCTCTACCTTGGCCACCAGCTTCAGCTACTCCCCAGCTGCACCTCACCCCCATCTTGACATCATATCCTGGGCTTTCAGCCTTCCCCTGTTTCATCTTTTTTTTTTGGCTCCTCACCTGCTTTCACAACCTGCTGTCCGTCTGACCTGCTGTGATCAGGATCTTCTGAGAATAGTCACATCTTCCTTGCTCCTCTAGCTGGGCCACTTGACAACACCCCTCACTTCCCTGCTGTCCTCAATCAGAAATGCACTAACTAAGATGTCCAGTCACTAAGGAGTCTCTGGACCATGTTAGCCTGACTGTTGGTCCCCTGTGACCTTGTAGTGCTGAACCACACCTTCTTTCTGAATCTCTTCCCCACTTTGTGCCCCAGTTCTGGTAACTGGTCCCCTGTTGTGCTGCCAGGTCTCAGTCCTGATAACTGGATGGAAGCTTAGCTTTTCTAGTCCTTGGGAACTGCCTTAGTTCCATCAGCCCCACTCTGGGACCTGCCCTTAGCCCACAGGGCTTCTGGTGGTCAATGTCTGCTGCTGCATTTCCTGTTGGCTAACTCCAAGGAAAGCCAGATCCAGCATTCCAACCCCTCCTACTGGGTGGCCCTGGGGCAGACTGGCTTTCAGTGTGCATACTTGATGCTGCCTTCTTCCTATTGGCTGCAACTGGTGTCAATCCCCGACCTCAAGTCCCTCCCCAGGGAGGTGTGTGCTTCAATGTCTCCAGACTCCACCCAGTCCAGACTACCAACTGGGCAGTAATATTTAGCCAAAGTGTTTTCTAATTACTGATTTTTACACTATCAATTAATAAGGGCATAGTGTTGAACTACACTGGTAGAAAATGTCATAGCAAATACTTGGTTAATTGATTTTTCCACCTGTGTTACAATTAGAGCACATTAGAAGGTCACACGTTATCAAAGGCCAGCTTGTGTGTTAAGTTCTCGGATTGCAGAAGAATTAAGGGGAGATGTGAGTATGGGCGGGATCAGAGAACTGCAGTTTCAGGGATCTTTCAGGCAGTCACTTTCACTTGCTGTGCAATCAGAGACAGGGCGCACACTCTATATTTTTTCACACCTAGAATAGGACTAATGGTATTGACTCATACAAGGATGTGCAACTAAAACAAAATGTATACAAATTTATCTGTTAATTCATCAATCATTTAAACATGTATTGAGTACTTTCTACATCTCAGGCAAGGTATTGGGCACTGGGGATATGCATAAGATGAGTAAGAAACAGTTGCTCAAAGAACTTGCAATCTAGAGGGGATGACAGACACTTAAACAGACAGTTATTTGTCTTCAGTGTGATGATAAAGTTATGCAAATTATATTTCAGGAGCAACCGGAGTGAGAGAGGGGGAAACAGAAGTGAGACAGGAAGGCTTCCTGGACGTGAGGGTGATGAACCAAAAGAATCAATGTGTCTTAGTCAGACAAATGGGGATAGACTAGCTTTCCAGACAGAAGGAGCAGCAGGAACAGAGACTTGTGGTAGAGGAACAATTTGGGGAGTGTGTGTGTGTGCGTGTGTATGTGTTTGTCCAAGGACGGGGGAGAATTATTTAGAAACTGATCAGAATTCCTAGAACACAAGGTTAAAGGCTGAAAATAATACAAGATCAGCCTAGAGATCTGTAGGAGCCTAAATCCCACATGAAGAAGTGGAGGGTTTGCCCTGGCTGGTGTGGCTCAGTTGGTTGGAACATCGTCCCGTAACTGAAGGGTTGCAGTTCGATTCCTGATTAGGGAACATGCCTGGGTTGAGGGTTCAATCCCAAGTCCAGATGCGTGTACACCCCGGAGGTAGCCAACTGAGGTTTCTCTCTCTCCCTTCCTCTCTCTCTAACAGCAATGAAGAAATGCCCTTGAGTGAGAATAAAAAATGAAAAAAGTAACTGGGGATTTACTTACCTATAGGAAATGGGATCTCGCTCGATATATTAAACAGAGGAGCAACATGGTCAGGTTTGGTTTTAGAAAGCTCACCAGGCCCAGAGGGCAGAGGTATAGGCTAAGACGAGCAAGCCTAGAAGCAGAAAGACTAGTGAAGTGAAGCCAGAAAACTAGTCCAAGTGTTTAGTTGGCAGGGATCCAAAAGAGGGGCCAGGAGGCCCTGAACAAGGTAAGGGCCTGAGGACCTGATCAGAGGTTGGATGATAACATCAGAAATGCAACGGGATGGAAATACAGGGAGAAGCACAGAAGTCATTTGAGACGAAGTGAGAAAACTAACTTTACTGGAACTAGTGTACCAGACCAGAGAAAATTTTTAATGCAGCAAGAGAAAAAAAGAGAAATATTACCTTCAAAGAGCAAAAGTAAGACTTACAGCCAACTTCTTAACAGAGATCACCGAAACCAGGAGACAGGGAATCATATATTCAAAGTCCTATAGAAAGCAACTGTCAACATAAAATTCCTACGATGACTATATCCTTCAAAGCTAAGATGGAAAGGTTTTCTGCTTCTTTGTGGGATGCAGTAGCTTGAGGCAGGCCAGCATTCCTGCTGAGAAGAAGTAGATTGGGCAGATAAATGGAGAAATCACTCATCTGAAGGCACTGGAGATCTGCTGAGGGAATGAGAACTAGAGGGGCTAAGATTCTGGAGGGGAAGGAAATTTAGAGAGAGGAGCTGACTTCAGCAGCCAGCAGAGTCTTAGAATGGGGCTTTGCACCAATGAAAGACTGCTGGTGGGGACCAGAAATCCAGCAGAGCCCTGGCTGGTGTTGCTCAGTTGGTTGGAACATTGTTCCGTAAACCGGAAGGTCACAGGTTTGGTTCCCAGTCAAGGCACATGCCTAGGTTGTGGCTTCTGTCTGGTGGATGTTTCCACATCGACATTTCTCTCTCTTTCTCTCTCTCTCTCTCTCTCTCCCCATCCCCTCCCCTGTCTCTAAAATCAATAAGCATGTCCTCAGGTGAGGATCAAAATAAAGAAAGAAAGAAATACTAGCAGAACTTTTGGTGGAAGCTGGGGCCTCTGGATCTCATGGCCTGTTTTTATACCAGGCAAACTTCCTTAACTAAAGCTCCCCACTGCACTGACTCTGCAGGACAGAGTGGATGCAGCCTGGGCTTCCTCATCCTTGCAAAGATGTCCTCCTGCATGCTGCTGGATGTAGTCGGATGCTGCAGCCCAGGTAAGGTTGGGCTGGATTCTGCCCTCCATCCTGGCAGTCGTCCCCTGGAGCTTAGGTGGGTGGCATTATTCTTAGATAGCTTACTTAGAGTAGCAAAGACATTCTGGCTCAATAAGAGAGTGAAGGTTGCGATCAGGGCTGGGAGCACAGGAGAAGAGTTGAATGCAGAATAGGCCATACATGTGCCAGGCATTGGAGGACATGATTAAGGGAAATCCAGAGATCTGAAGCCCTACCTCCTATCCCCAAACCTCATGGCTTTTCTCATAGGTATGATGGCTTCCATTCTGCTTCTTTGCTTATAATTCTGCTCTTCCTGCCTATAATATCCTTCCAAACTACTCCACCACCCTCTAGCTACCCATTATTTCTCCTACAGGCTCTACTGTCATCACAAGGCCATCCACATCCCACACAGAGCCCTTTCTCCTAAGCATCACTTAACAGTGGTCACAAGCCCCCTCACATGACTAATACTAAATCCTCCATGACCAGCTCCCAACTGTTCTACCAGATGATAAGCTTTTTGAGGGCAGGAACCAGCCCACCCCAGGGCTCTGCACAGAATACATGACACATGATACTTTGTGTGACAAGAAAAATAATGACTGCAGTATTCTCAAGACACAAAGTATCTCAGCCCCCAAGGTCTGAGCAAAACTAGCCTCTCAGTTATTGAATATAAAGGCCTTGTCTTTTCTTTCATCTCCCTATTTCCAACTTCCTCACTCCCTAGGGCCTGCTAACAGAAAGTTAATAATGAATGAATGAAGTCACTTTTTCCAGGTATCTTATCAATAACCTGTTCAGTTATTTCCCCCTTCCTCTTTTCTTTTCTTTCTTTCTCTTCCTTTCTCTTTCTTCCTTTTTTCCTTCCTTCCTTCCTTTTTTCCCTTCCTTCTTTTTTTCCTTCCTTTTTTCCTTCCTCCCTTCCTTCAAAAACCTAGCCTCAGAGAGAACTTGGACCTTGATCTTTGCTTTTGGGTTGTGAATGCCTTAAAGAATCTACTGAAAGATGCAAACCCTCTCTTTAAAATAATGGACCTCCCATACACCAAAATGTTTGTACCAAATTTTTGAAGGTTCATAGGATACTCTCACCACCAAATTATATCACCTGTGTAGTGATTCTTCTTATATTTTGTGTCCTATTGAGTGGGATGGGGATTGTCATCAAGGACTGGCTCCCATCCATGAGGGCACCTGAGCCCACAGACACCCCTCCAAGGAGTATTCAGAAGGCTTTGATCATTTCCTGCCCATTCAGATGCCACATGTGATATGTGAATTGACCAGACATTTATAGTCTTGGACAAGTCACTGGATTTCAGGTTGCAAATTGCAAAAAGAAAATAATTACATGGTTAAGGGATTTCCACTTGATTCCATGATAATTAATTCCAGTCAATAAGATCAATGTCCCATCTCTTGTCCCCCCACCTCCCCGACAAATCCCACCATTGGGCTCACTTCCTCTCCAGCTTTAGGTTCTTAGTAGCCCAGGATCTTGCAGACCCACCTCCTTCTTGTTATACTGAGCTGGATAATGGCCCCCCAAACATCCAGGTCCTAATCCCTGGAACATGTAAATGTTACCTTATATGGCAAAATGGACTTTGCAGTTCTGGTTAAGAGTGATTACCTTAAGGGTGAATGAGATATGATTACCCCAAACTTAGTAGCATCAAACACAAATTTACTTTCTTACAGTTCTGTAAGTCAGAAGGTTCAGCATGGGTCTTTCTGGGTAAGAACAAGGTATTAACAGGGGTGAATCCTTTCTGAAGGTTCTAGGGGAGAATGTTTCCTTGTCTTTTCTAGTTTCCTCTCCAGCTTCTAAAAGCCATCTACTTTCTTTGGCTCAAGGCTCCATCCTTCAAAGTCATCAATATTGGAGAGAGTCTTTCTCATGCTCCCATCTCTCTTATTCTCCCTTCCAATTTCCTGTTCTACTTTTAAGGATCCTTGTGACTAGCCCCAGGAAGAATGCAGTATCATCTCCCAGTCTTAAGGTCAGCTGATTAGCAGCCTTCGTTCCCATTTGCCACATAACCTAACACATTCACAGGTTCTGGGAATTAGAACACAGACACCTGGAGAAGGAGATGGTAAGAACATTTCAGGTATTATGAGGAAGTATAAACCAATGTCTGGAAGAAGAAATGGATGATGTAGGTGTGAGAGACAGCGAGGGGACTCATGAGCAAGGAAACGAAGGTTCCAGAAGGAGACTTGTGCAAATAAGACTACAGAGGTTGTTTGGAGACAGATGGTGGACAAACACCTTCAGATACCAGAGGGTGAAGAGTTTTTTGTATAGACGAGAGGGAGCAGGTAGTGCCATAACGAGAGTGTGGCTTTGTAGTTACTGACTTTGGTGAAAGGCAGGACCACAGAGAGCCTTTGGCATTCATTTCTTTGACCTTATTTTCATCATGGTTCTGGGAAGTGAAGGGCACAATATGGGCATCTGTGGGGTAAATATAGGATTAATGGGACTAAAACAGCAGGACACTGAAAACCAAGAGAGGGTCGGAAGAGAAGAGGCAGAGAGGGGGTGGTGAATAGGGTAGAGTTTAACCCATTCATAACCTGCTCCCCCCTTTTAATTCCCATTGAATAGGCCTGATTCTGTTTTGATAGAAAACATGCCCAGCGCGTGGTTCAGAAGGCTATAGAATTGAGAGCTATTAAATACTAAAAAGACAAGGTGAGAAACAATTTGCAAAATCTCCTCTTTTTATAGACTGCAGCGATTGAGAAAAATTGAGTAAATTCCCCAGCTGCCTCAACTGCAGTCTGTTTCAAGATTCCATCAATTTTTTACGGTACAATCAATATTTATGAATCCCCAAAGAAATGTAGCAAAGAGAAACCCAGCACAACATTTTCTCAGCGGTTTGCAGAGATGTAACAGGGGGACCTAAATAACTTTTAAAATAATCTCAATGACAATCAAAGACTCTTCCATAGCCAATATGGTTTAATGTCGGTGTTTATATTAGCGCTGTTCTGCCCAGGGTGGGGGTGGGGAAGGGAAAACACTTGGAGTTTAATCTGTCCAAAAGATAGCACTTGGCTACAATAAGTATGCTCTAATATGGTACTTAAAAATTCAAAGGAAGTGCTATATTAAAAAGTCCCTGGAATTTTTTTTAATGCATTGAAATATCCTCCATCGGTAAAGCAATGGATTTTTCAGTCAGCTGGAAAAAAAAAGATTTCTGGGGGAAAAAACAGACAAACAAATCCACACTGCTTTAATGGCTACTTTAGGTTTAATATCTAAACTTATTTAAATAACTCTGAGCCCTCCTGCTGAGAAATATTGAAACTAATGGATTCCTTTGTGCGTAATCTCCATTTAAATGTAGAGTTTAATTTCCCTTTTGGCTAAACCTGTGTGAAACTAGTCTTGAAATGTCCCTCTTAAAAAAAAGAAAGCCCCATATAGATTATTTAGGGGGATTCCTTTATTTTATTTAAAATTGGTTTTGGGCATTAAAACTAAATAGCCAACCAACAGTGAGCCCATAGACCCCCTAAGTTTATACTTGGAGCCAGAGGTGGGTGCTGGGGACCTGCCGGTACCCACAGGTGCAAGTGTCCAGGTGTGTGATGAGAGCACCTTGCCTTGCCCAGACAGAGTACTGCCTGTGAGCTCTGCCTCCCGGGGCACCTGGCAGACCTCACCCTCCACCCCCAACACTGTCCCTATTCTTCCCATAATGACATTGAAATTCTACTACTGGCGTTTCATCTTGGGGGCTTATAGCTTTGATTTCTGCTCCATGCAAATTGCTTCAGGCAGGGTCATACTTCCCTGTGTGGCCAAGGACCACTTTGTGTGCATGAATATGCACAGTCCTATGATGTCAGAATTGGGAACTGGGACCTAGATATTGGTCGACGCTGCCCTTTTACTCTGCAGGTAATGAAAGTGAGACCCAGAGAAGACTAAATCACTGGTCAGTGGCACAGGTGGGATGGGAGCCAGGTGTCCTGGTGTCCAGCCACAGTGCTCCTTTACCAGGAGAATATTCCACACCCACAGGCTTTTAGTACCTGTGTCTTGTACATCTGGGTGTTAATTCATGTGCTTTTTCATCCTGGCCATGTAACTGGGAATTTAAACTGCATGTGTGAATACGCCTAAAACTGAGCATGTGGGTTAAAGTATAATATGTTTCTTATAATCACCCCAAACTGTACAAATGTGAGAATATTAGGATTATTGCCAAAGGATTCCTTTAGCTGTCTTCTCTCAGTTGTATAGCTAAAATTCAGATTACAAAGATGCAATTTGTATATAACTGTTTTCATAATACCCCACCGCATGAACCCTGCCGTGTCTGGGTGTGCCTGTCCAATGATAAGCTTCTGCTCTGGCCAGGAGAATTCATGGGCAACAGTATGTGATAAAGATGGAAAGTGAAGAGTGAGAGTGAGATAAAGGTCTTTAACACGATGTCTCTGTGACAGAGAAGAGCGCTGTGATGAAGGCGGGAGTTCCGGGTCCCCAGTTCCTTCTCTTTACAGCTGTGGAAGCTGAGCAAGTCCTACATCCCCTCTGAGCATCGCTTGCTCCAGCCTTAAAATGCAGAGGATGGTAATAATAACTTTATAGACCAAGGGCAGGCCCCTGGACCGGATAGAGGATGTGGGGGGATTCTTCAGGTTATTGGATTTGACTATACTACATTAGAACAAGACAGCAAGAGAAAGACAAGGATAGGATATTTGAGGACCAGTTTTAGCATGAGTACCTACACACCAGCTGTGAGTAGATGGTTGAACCCAGTGTTGAGTGGTGGGGCAATTCACTTGTCCATGATGAGAGGGCACTACAAGTGAGAGGAGAAGCGGTGTGGCTCCAGGGAAGGAGGAAGAATTGGGAACATCATTGCAATCTACTTCTCATGGCTTTTTCCCCTCCAATACTATGCATTGCCCAAGGACCAGTGCTGTATCTATGCATCTCTGTGACCTAGCACAGTGCTTGGCACAGAGGAACTGTGTTCATTGCTGGATTGTATAATATGTGTGTTCAGCATAAATGGTCCACTCTCACTGAACTGTGGGCAGAGCAAGACCAAGATTCTATGGGTCCCATGCCTCTCATGGAGCCAACTTATGAAAGGCAATGAGTAAGTGCCCACCATAGGGTCTTGGCCCTCGAGAAAGGAAGGTGAAGGGTGAAGGGATTTGACCTAAACACATTTCCAGAAGATAAGTTTAACTACGGCCTCTTCCCATTCTGTGTCCCTCGAGCCCCCTGGTGGTTTCTGCTTAATCCTCTCACACAGAATGTTCCTGCTGTACTCCATCTGTGAAAATTTGTCCACTGCAACATCCTACTATAGCCCATTCCCAGCTAGCTCTCTCCGATCAAAAGTGATCTGTTTCCTTACAACAGAACTGCCAATACTCTCAGAACTACATGTTGGGAGAACAATCTGATTAAACAGCATTTACACATGACCTCACAATTACTTCTATGCCTTGGCAGCTGTATGTTTACCTTCGCACCACTCCACCTACCAGAGCATGCACACGTCCGTGCACACATGTGCACACCTGTGCACACACATGCATATGCACACGATTCCTGTTTCTTTCCCTGGGCCAGCCACGTCTGACCCCTTGTAGGTAGACATTCCTATTCCTGCTTAGTTGTTAAAAGAGAAATGTTACTTCCTATCTTACCCTCCCAATGATCTTCTAGAAATTGTCCAGGACAGGCTAAAGGAGGGTCTTTTGCTCACTACATACATGGTTACCTTCAAGCAAGGTGGCCCACCAGCCAGTTACCTTCAAGCAAGGTGGCCCACCAAGGGCTAAACCACCCTTGCTCACCTAGCCGTAGCACTTCTGATCCAGATCCAGTGCACAACCTGAAGCAACCACGAAAGTCCCAGGCATCAAGGCGCCCCTCAGCACGCTGGGGCACCTCACACTGCATGCTGCAAATTGGCCCACTCAAATCCCCTCTTGAGGAAAACTGAATATTGGCTGAACAAAGAGAAGATAGATCACAGAATTTGTGGTTGTTTTCCTGAGGATAAGATGATGCACATCTTCGGCTTAGAAGAGCTGCATCTTAGGAAAACTTTATGGCAGATGAGGACATATCTTGAGCAACTCCACTTTCCAGTGTGCCCTTCACCATACCTACAACACCGAAAGCACACATCTCTCCCCTCGTAGCACGTGGAAACCTGATGGTAAAGAGAGGAGAGGGTCACAGAATGTAGCTTCCAGCCTAGACCTATGCCCACCCGCAGGTGATTCCATAAATGCTTGTTTTATGTTTTTAAAAATTATGTATTATATTGATGTCACTGACTAGCTTACCATTGGTTCTTAACTACTTGCTGTTCAATAAAAGTATCATCAGGTGAACTTAGATTGTGTTTTACGTGATAAAAACACCAAACTCCTGCCTTTCATCTTCTGCTTTTCCAGTCTGTTGGACCCAGAGCCTGGTCATCGCCCATAGCACAGAACACTCAGAGGGCACTTGGAATGAGGGTGAGCGCTCGTTATCCTCGTCGATCTGGCTCAGAGTTAGAATCCCTGCTGGTGATATTACTTTCCAATATATGGGGCCTGTGTTCACGCTGCTGGAATGTCTCTTAATTAAGAATCTTTTTTTGTCTTATGCATAAATTAATCAAGGTAATTATTGTAGCATTATTATTATTACATTGTACTTATAGAGCACTTACCTCCAAGGTGCTCAAAGCAGTTTATAGATTTTTTTTTAATCTAATGAACTCTAGTAGCCTCTAGGCAAGATGGAGAGCAGAGCAGGGATTATTAGAGCCATATCATAGTTGGAGAAAATGGGTCAGGCCAGAAGCAGGGTGGCTGTGGCTTGCTGCAAAAAAAAACTCCCTCAGATTTGCTTATACATTCATGTACATCTCTCTGCGGTCTGTGGAGGTGTGAGGCATAAGGAAGGCTGCCTTTGGGGTGTTATAGGAAGCATTCCTTGTCTATCTGCAGAAGCTGCACTCGGATAGCAACTTCAGAGCCCAGAGAGTCACTCCAACAGGGTTTGGACTTAGAAAACACACCAGAAGCATCCGTTTCTCCTCTCTTTATTCCCCTTTTCTCCACCTTTCTTTAAGTCATATCCCTGATCCAGCTGCTACTTTGTGATACTGGGAATAAAAGGGGATGGGGAGAGAGAAGGAAAACTTGCTAAGCGCTTGTCATCAGCACCACTCAGTTTACTCTGACCCTGACGTCATCACATTGTCATCCTTTCGGGTGACTCCCTCTGGCTCTCTAAGTTCCTCAGGAGCAGCAAAGAATGGGGGTGGGAAGACAGCAGGCACCATAGTGCTGATAGAGATGGGGAGGGGGCAACAGGAGGCAGCAACACTGTGTGAAAGCCTTGGGCTCAAAGTTCTTATATTTAGTACTGATAATAATAGTAACAACAATACCAAGGAGGTAAACATATAGATGTATCTCCAGGTACAGATAACAGACTGTCTCCTCTTCTTACAAGGTTGCTGGGCTATGATTGGCTATCAATATCCACATGTTGTAACTCAGCAGACTCTAGTGTTTCCTCATCAGCATGTAAGCAAATCATGGTGCTCGCAGGGGAAACAAGTGGTAACTGACAGTGAACAAAGAAAATCTAGTGATATGTTGGATAAATGTGGAGTTGCTGCCTCCAGAAGACATTCATTCATTTCTTTAAGCAAATCCAATTCATAGCAATCCACGTGTTCTCTTGACATAGAAAACCTCTTCCCTCCCCTCTCCCTCTCTTCCTAGCTTAGTCTAACTCATTCTTGAAGACCCAGATCAGACATCATTCATCCACTTCACAATTATTTTTGACAATAGTGCCTTTACCTTAAGGATCAGGCACTATTCTGAGCGCTGGTACAGAGTAGTGACAAAACAGATTTTTTAAAAATCTTTGCCCTCACACTGTGGAAAAGAGCAGAGGAGAGATAATAAAGAAATAGCATATTATCCAGCAAGCTAGAGAGCTGTAAGTACCACAGATCAACATGAAAACCGGGAAGAGGTGATATGGCATTCTGATAGCAAAGGTGCAATCTTAATAGGGTGCTTAGTGAAGACCTTTGGGCCAGGACTTAGATGGGAGAACGAACCTTGCCAATTTGTGGGAGAAGAATATACCAAGTAAAGGGAACAGGAAGTGAAAGGCACCAAGACCAGAGGTTGGTTGAGCCCTTCTAGGAAAAAACAAGAAGCAGAGTGACTGTCAAAAAACAAACAAACAAACAAACAAAAATAAGAAGCATTGGTAAGGACGTGGAGAAATCAGGGCCCTTGTGTATTGTTGGTGGGAAGGTAAAATGATGTAGCTGCTGCAGAAAAGAGTGTGGCAATTTTATGTTTAAAAAGTTAAACATAAAACTACCATATGACCTAGAATTTCCACTTCCAGGATATACCCAAAGAAACTGAAAGCAGGGACTTAAACAGATACCTGTATGACAGTGTTTATAGCAGCATGATTCACAATAACCAAAAGGCAGAAACAACCCAAGTACCCATCAATAAGTGAATGTACAAACCAAGTGTGGTCTATCCATACAATGGGATATTATTTAGCAGACCAGCACAAAGACTTTGGCTTGGACTCTGAAATGGGGGGTCTTCTGGGGGAAGGGGTGGAGCTGGGGAATGACATGATCTGACCAGCTTTTAACAGGCTTCTATGTTAAAAAATCAATAAAAAATGACGCAAGGATGGAAGCAGAGAGGATCAACGAAGAGCTATTGCAATATTATGGTCAAGATATGACAATGGCTTGGTGGTGGTGGTGGTGGAGGTGATAAGAAAAAGTCATGTTCTAGATGTAATTTTCAGGTAAAGATAAATGTAGTTGCTGATAAATATGGGGTATAAGAGAAGGAGAGGAGTTAAGAATAATTCAAAAGTTTTTTGACCTGAGCGAACTGGAAGGATGGTATTAGTTAGAATTAACAGAGTGAACAGGAAGATGGCAGGTTTGGGAATTAGGAGATGAATGAATACCTTGTATGGGGTACTGAACATCTGAAATGCTTAGAAGGCATTCAAGTAGAGATATTCTAGATGGCAGTTGGATATATGAATCTTGAATTTGGAGAGCAGATCAGACTGGAGTTAAAGTTTTTAGAGTCCTCAGCATGCACTGAAACTGGATGTGCTCCCTGGAAGAGTGTAGATAAAGAAGCAGAGATCATGAACTGGGCCCTGGAGGAGCCAATATCAAGTGGTTGAAGAGATGAGGAGGCTGAGAGGCAGCAGTCCGTACAGCAGAAAGGAAAGCAGGAGTGTGGGGTGCCCTGAAGCCCAGTGATGGAAGTGTTGTTAGGAGAATGATCGACTGGGTTCAATGCTATTGAGAGGTTGAATAAATGAGGATGACAACTGGCTATTAGATCTAGAAATATGGTGATTTGGCAAGACTAGTCTCAGTAGAGAAGAGAGGCAAAAGCCTAAATGGTATAAATTCAAGTAAGAATTGAAGATGAGAAATTGGAGACAGCAAGTAGAGAGAAGCCTTTTGAAGAGTTTTGCTAAAACAAGGAACAGAAAAAGAGGGTGATGAAAGGGGAAGTGGTAGGGGTTGGAAGCTAAGGTTTCTTCATCCCTCCTGTGGGGTCACACCCCTACCCATGTGTGTCTACCTCCCCAAACAGGCTGGGGCTCCTTGAGGGCAAGAAGTGTAGCTCATGCATCTGAGTCATGAATTCTGGCCACATGTCTCATGTACCATAGCTCTCAGGCAATATTTGCTAACCTGAGCTGAGCATAGACTTGAACATAGTTAGGTTGATTTACAGAGGAGTAAAAATTGGTGGTGGGTGGAAAGAAATATTCAGTAAGTTGTCTGACTGGAATTCAAATTAAGCCCAGAACTCTGAGACCTGCTTCAGATCTTGGAGGGGAGGCTCTGTAACAAACAAGATGTAGCTGTCAAATCCATTTCCCTTCATCTAAAACTCATCTCTCTGCCATGGTCAAGTGTAGACCAGTAGAGCAGGTACAGCCAATGTCGCTACCAGGAATGCACTATGTGTTAACAGGATACAGCTCTGGCATAAGTGCATGATATCATCAAAGACTCAATTCATTTGCCAAATTCAAGTCAATCGTCTTGAATGTGAATTAAAATCAATAACAGAGGGCTGCTGGTTCTGCATATTTCTCGACTTTCTGTCACTTGCATGGAGCCTTTTAGGATATTTTGGATCAAGAAAATCAATGTGCACATCCTTTCCCCTTACAGTGAAGGGGGCGTTATTCTTGCATAGAAAGACGAACACTAGAACCTGACTCTCCTCTTAGCTAAGTGACAGCTTAACAGCTAACACTTAATTCTGTGCCAAGCACTATAGTAACACCTTTTACATGTGTTAACTCATTCAACCCTCTCAACACATTTATGAAATAGATTCTGCACCTGGCCCCATTCTCCAGATGAGAAAACTAAAGCACATAGAAGGGACCATCGTGTCCACGCCGTGGGCCCTCTCTTGACACTGCCTCCTCTTTCTCTGCAAGAGTCTTAGGCTCTTAGGAAAAGGCAATGAAACCTGTCTTTCCTTCCATGTGGTGTGTTGGTGTTCTCTATATAAGAGCCCATTCCGTGAGAAGGAAAGAAGCAGCTCTTGGTGACACCTCACTTCCTGCCTCTCTGGGAAGGTGCTGCTCCATCAGGTTGTCTTCCCTGATGAGTGCCAGCACCTGCGTGGTTATGCCCAGCGAGATGAAAATCTTTCTAAGGCAATGTAGGCTTCTCTGCCCTCTTTATAGCATAAACTGAATACAACCTGGCTTTTTATTCTGTGGCACCTGGAAACAGATCCAGAGAATGTGGAATGTCCAGCATGGGCTTTCCATGTAAGTTCTGGCACAACAATAGAGTCAGGATGTCTAAGATTTTACCCAACATAGTGCCCCATGTCTTCACAGTTGGCACCTCTTTGGCACTTCAATGTTCTCTGAATGAAAGAATAAATAAAGAAATTTTTACTGAGCTGGAATGCACTAATTCCCTCAAAAGCCAAGCAAGTATTTAAGGCTGTTTGCCCCTCTCTTCCTAACCCCACACATCTTTGAGTTCATGTCTCTTCCCTCCTTTGGGACTTCACGTTCCATGGTTTACGATGGTCAGTGCCCACCTCTGGCAGCAACTTCACCACTTCTACTCTATTGGTTATTCGGAAACCAGATGACTGACCTTCCTTCCATGGTAAAAAAAAGTAAAGGTATTGGGGCTCTGAGATAGGACAGAAGAGGCTCTACCATTGATAAAGGGCTTTAATTTCTTTGTATCAGCAGGTTAAATCTACTTTGGCTGGGACTTATCTTTGAGTCATTCATGAATTCAATGCACACTTGATTCCAAACACTGGGGACCACTGGGTTTCAAAATAGAGTGAATGTTACTCTAGAAGTAAAATAGGTGCTGGGCAAGTTCAAAAAATTAAGTTCTACTCAACATACTTGATATGAATGAATGGATGTTCAGAGGCCTGCCCAGTGCAGACCTTTGTCATGTTGTCGGCTCTCAAGTCCAAATGCAGAGAGGGAGTTAGGATGATCATTTTTCAGCTCCAAAACTGTATTACATTCAAGTTTTTAGTCTGGGATTTCTTAAATACTAGTTGCTTCCAAGAAGTAAATTGAACCTGCTTTTGGATTTTATTCATTCGGTACATCAAGGCAGGACCGACGCCTCTAATCAAGGTACACTGCATTACTTGGGCCCACGGTATGTGTTCCTTATAAAAGAATTGCTAACAAGGCCTTGCTTGGTTCAAGGATTTTCTTCCCGGGTCTTTTAGCATAACCTACCGATGGTACGTGTCCTTAAGCTCCTGAGGAAGCCGGTCTCTTTACCTTACAGAGTCAGGTGTCCTCTACTTATGCCTGCCGGCTCACTGTGACTGCTGTAGAGTCACACTCTGATGTCTAAATATATACATGTGCAAAGACAGTTAACTAGGACTTATTTGGGCCTTGGGAATTAAAAAAAAGTAATTAACTGGTATTTTTAACGCATTTTCTCTTTACAGGATGATCTAGTTAAATGGTTCAGTTATAAGATCAGGGAATTTGGTACCTTTTGAAATAGCCCATCTTAAGTGGTTCCAAAGTTATCTTAATGGGCCGGTAGCTTGTGCTTTGTCACTGGAGAAGCTACAGGGAGGGCAGAGTTGGTCTGAGGAGCTGAAGAGAACCATCCAAGTGCACAGGGCACGAGAGTCACGGTGCACACTCACCATGATCAAGCCAGAAGTACACACTTCACTCCCTGGGCTCAAGAGTAGATTTAAAATATTATGTCACATTTTGAAAAGTTTTTTCTTCCAATCACCAAAGCAATTAAAATACCAGCTTTGCAATATTTAAGACACAAAGGTCTCTATTTTCTTTAGACATCAAACTCCAAATTCTACTGACAGCAGGGGACCACAGCTCGGACTCTGCCCCTCCACCCCCACCCCCACCCCTTCCAGGTGTAGGAAATGAAGCAAGACTCTTACCGTCACTGGGCCCTGACTGCCTCCTCCCCGAGAGTCATGGGCTAGACCAGAGTTGATCTCCGGTTCCTCCCAACTCTAAGCTCCATGAGTTCATGCTCTGTGCTTATATTAGTGGGATAACCAGTAAGGGGTGGGGACGCTGATGCCTCTGCCATCTCCTTTGGGGTTATTGGGGGCAAGGGCAGGACTAGGTTGAGATGAGCAAGGTACTAAGAGTACAAATATAAGGAATAACTCATTCTTAGGGGCCTGCAAGTGCTGACCCTGCATTTTCTTACATTTTGCACCCGAGGTACCTCATGCACCTCACCCTGGCCCCAGCCTGTAAAAGGATGATAGGAGACATAGGACTGACATTTGAATAAACAAAATAGGATCCTAGAAAATGGGGTACAAGGCAGACCCTCCTGTCCCAGCGTCTCCCCTGTCCCACACCTCTCACTCTGACAGGAGAGCTGGCCACCACTTAAGCTGGACTTGTTCAGCTAATGCTAATGCCAGCTTTTGACTCTCCAGCTCCCTGTGAAATGTGAATGCTCTAGGACTGGCCTTCACCAGCAGCCACCAGCTAGCCCTTGGTGGACAGGCATCAACGGAGAGTTTGAGCAGTACGATATGATCCAGAGCTCCTTAGGGCGGTCCCCTAAGAGAAATTGTGAAAGGGAGAGAGATGGCAAGGCCCCAGTCTGATGACTTAGCAGTTGGGGCCAGCCTTAGGGTCTATGTCAATGGTCATCTTCCCTCAGGGCAGGTTTGCCAAGGGAAACATCCCCATCTGGGAAGAGAAAACAGAAGAAGGCAGATCTCACACAGGCACTGGGAGATCTCCTAATCCCTCACTACAGACAAGGGCCTGTGGCCCTGGAACAACCTGTTGTCAGGGCTGAGCGCCCCCTGCCACACCCAGTGGAGGTTAAGTGCTCAGAGGCACATGCTCCTTCTACTCCTTCCGAGCAATGCCTCCAGGGGCTAACTCAGTCCTATGCACTCAGAGCAAGAGAGAGCGTACCCCCTGTTACCCTCCCTGCGAACATATCTGCTGATGTGTATACCACATTAGGGTAGGGAAAGGGAAAAGGGGAGAAAAGTTAATTTCAGGGGGAAATCATCTCTGCTAATAGAACCTGTAAATTAGGGCATTTAATTACCAAAGACAATTTGTTCATTGTGGATGCTAATATTTACATTAGCAACTGCTTTGAAAGCATGAAATCTGATGAATTGGCAAAACCCTTTTACTCCTTTTCCCCAAATTAATCAAATGAGCTGTGATCAGGCTATTTATAAGTCTACTTAAATACATCTCCCTAGTGAGGGATTTTTTTCTCCTACCTCCTTCACATTTTGTGAGCTCTCACAGATACGCAGCTCCTCACCTAGATACTTGGTACCAGAGGATCTTAGTGGGGAGGTGTTTGATCTATTTCTATATTTAATGACACATTTCATCATAGCAGAACAGAGCATTGTGCCATCTTTGTTGAAATTATATTTCAAGGATAATCCCTTCTATTTGTACAACCCCTGGTGACTTCCAAGGAGCTCTATGGAGATGAGCTCACTTCCAATGCCCACTGGCTGGTGAAAGCCCCAGCTTCAGACTCTGATGCTGACGGCTGACAGGTTGATGTGGGCCCATAAAAGAGCTTGGATTGGTGTGAAAGCATTACATTTGGAGGGGAAGGGGCCAATAGATGGGCCCAGGATGCACATGTGAGACCATCTTCAGAGCAAGGACTCTCCAGGACCCACGACTTCCTCTGATGTTGGCCATTTGGTCACAGATTGCCTCTTGCCCTGGCAATTGACCTTGATACTAACCTATCCTACTCTGGCTACTGAACTTGATACTGACCTCCCTTATTCTGAGTTCTAGTCTTGCTCATTCAACCCTCCCCTCCTCAGCCCAGTGACATCAAAGGATGTGGCAGAGATATCATCCCACTGCCCTCATCCCCCACTAGTTACTCCACTGCTATGAACACCAAGCCTGGACTCATGGGTCTTAGATGGGGGAGGAACCTGGAGAGATCCTCTGACCCAGCCCACTGACATTTGAGAGTGATTCGAGGTGTGTTTGGAAGATGATGGGTGGAAACATTGTTATGGAAATAAAGGAGTTATGGTAGATAACATTGTAGACAAGACTAAAAATCAGGTAGAATGGAGCCTGATTATGGAGGACCATGGATGCCAACCCGGGGGGGCTTGGACTTGATTCTAACCCATATGTATGGTTAAAATGAACCTCTTCTCAGTGGTCACTTGGAGGAGAGTCCCATTAAGGCCAGTCCAACCCTTCTATTGCCACAGCGAAATGGCAGTCCCAAGTCACAGAGGCATGGTGCCGTGCTATGTCCCAGCTCTTCCTCAGCCTGGCTGGGTGACCCTGCACAAGTTCCTTCACCTATCTGGAGAGGTGGACTTGAGGGTTAGAGAGGCCCTTCCAGCTCAGCAACCCCTATCAGGCATTTGATCACAATCCTCCACTTTTTCTTCCAAGTCACATGAGGCTGGAGTTTTCAAATGCTCCCTGACATCACACCTTACCAGCCTTTAACCACTCCCTCTCATCCCGATCCCCAATAAGTCAAGCTTCCTGTTTCCCAGGAAACCTCATTTTGCCAATGGCACCCAGAGCACAAAAAGGCAACCCAAGCAGTCTAAGTTCGCTGCTGCTTCTACCCTCCCCGCCCTGCAGAGCCCAGAGCAAGCCGGTATTTAATCAGTTTGCAATATCACATATCTTCTAAATCTTTTAATCCTTCTAATAAAAAAGAAGTTAAAACACATACACACAACTAACCAAATAACAATGGCCCCAATTTTTGTTTTGTCTGACGGGGAGTAATATTCATGTCTACATGAGGATGGCATGTAATTAACATGTCATAATCAAAATGACTAAGTTTGACACATTATAATCACTGCATGGAGATTATAGCATAGCCAGGGGCGATCCACACAGCCTATCTTAATATCATTTGCATAATGAAAGCATGGTGGCAGTAATAGCTTTTTTCTCTTGTTATCATAATTTCACCCAGGGCTGCAAGGGGCTCCCACACTGTCAGATGTTGCCTGTTAAAAGTCATTGTGACTTGAAAAAGGCAGCAAAAGTGACCCAGAGTGTCCCCCATGGAACAATAGCTTGATGGCTGGCCCCTGATGAATAGAGTGGGGCAACCCCCCACCCCACCCCGCCAAAATCACCTATGAACCCTGCAGACATCTGGACGCTCTGCTCTCCCCAGGCCCCTTATTTGCAGCCAGTGTGAGATTACCTCCTGATCAATGACAAATGCTGACCTTCTAACACCCCAAGCAAACTTGACAAGACAGGCAAAGTCCCCAAAGTAGACCCCTTTTAGTTTGATAGTTGCCAGAACAGGGTACCTGGCCATCACGAAGTCAAAGTCGTGGGTCCAACAGCCACACACGCCAGTTAGCCAGCCTCCCTCCTTCATGGCCACAGACTGTATCTTTAACCAGGGTGGGTGTCTCATGCAACCAATAGGGCAGGAAAGAGTGTGGGAGAACACTCATTTACACAGCATTCTCCCTTCTCCTGATGCGTCCTGTTTAAACCTACCATTCTTCCCGCTCCCTGCTTAGCCTGCTCCTCCAGCCCGGCCAGGCGCACTTGCTCTATGTCCAGCATGCACCCTTCCTTCCCAATTCTTCTCCCCACCTCTCACTGCACCATCCCACTCTGACCTTCCCGAAACCTCAGCTGGAGGCCCCCCTTTATTTAACCTACTGGCACCTCCTAAGGCCCATCTGCACCTCCCAAAGCCCTGTACAATGATTACATTTCAATCTCAGAGAATCACATTCCTTAGGGCAGGGGCAACTTTTTAGGTGAGGGCCTGGATTTAGAACTCATATCCCCAAAGAGACTTAAAGCATGAAAAGTACTCGCACTCACAAATGAAAAGGGAAAATAGTATTCAATGGTGAAACCTGGCGAATATCACCTTAACCAAGTGATCAAGATTGACACAACCAGTGACAACCCAGGTTGCTGTCATGTACCTCTGCAATCATATGACAAAAAGGGTACTTCATGCCTGTGATATTCTCCCCAAACCCAAAGCTCTAGTCTAATCATGAGAAAACATCAGACAAGTCCAAACTGAGGGATGTTCTTTAAACTATGTGACCAGAATTATTCCAAGGTTGGGGGCAGAGGTGGTGGGAATGGGGGACAGGAACTGCTACAGATCAGAGGACACTAAGGGGACAGGATGACGACATGTCGACAGGATGACGACGGTATAGTGTTTGGACCTAAAACTCAGAAAGACCATTTGTAGTAAAATTAGGGAAATCCAAATGAAGCCTGTAGTCTGGTTATACAGCATTATACAAGTATTAATGGCTTAGTTTTGGTAAATGTACCATAGTTAGGTAAGATGTTAACATTCGGTAAAATTGGGTGAAGAGTACAAGGGAACTCCCTATATACCCTGTAAGATTTTAGATTATTTAGACTTTATTAAAATTAAAAGTTTAAAAAATGCATTCTCAATATTTTATCCCAAATCCTGAAACCACAGAAATCTCACAGGCTTTTAGCAAACTGTCAGAATTCAGTCTCAATAGAAGCCTCAACTGTGGTGGCCGGTGGCTTGGCAAATCCTGCCTACCTGGCTGACGAGATGCCTGAGACTCCAAGCTCTGAGTACATTTTGGGTTGCATATGAGAGGTTGGGAAGGAGAGTCTGAATCTGCATTCATAAACCAACGCACAACGTAGAGGCTTCTCATTCCATGGAAGCTTGTCCGCCAAAGCCAAAGAGATAAGGAAGGGTCTTATTTCCCACCTCACCTGTGATGTTGCAAAGACTTACGCAAGGGTGAGTCAAGGATGGTGAAGATGCACAAGGAAAAGCACAGTGGAGCTGGGAGAACGGCTTTGAGCTCCTGGGGCTGACCCTACACTTTTCTCTGAGGAAAGTGAGAGAACTGAGGCATTTGCCTGGAGTTTCACAACAAGTTAGCACAGAGTTGGAACTGGGACACAGCTCTTCAAGTTCCCAGCCCAGAGTAAAATAAAATCATAGTTGCTTATATCCAGAGGGGGTGGCAAGGTGGCATCCTGGCCACCCACCTGTCTCCTGAGAGACAGGGCACTGGCAATCCACCCCTGAAAGCCATTCAGGACACACTTGCTGGTCTCGCTCTTCTTCATTCCCCTTCTGAGCTCCTCTCTGCATTGCTTGCCTTTCCCAATGGCTCCTCTTTATCTGGGACCCGAAAGCATTCTCCTGCCCCTACACAGCACTGCACTTTCTGGATGTGGCTAGATGCTACTCCCAGAGCTGAGAGCTTTGTTGCCATGCCAGGGCTGTTTTCTCCCCTGTCAAACACCCTCCCTTATTTTCAGGGCTTGTCATTCACAGCTGCCTGCCAGTCACTGTCATCAGGGTCCTGGGAAGGAAATGAGAATGAGGAACTCAGGCACAGAGCCCCCCCATTGCGAGGGAGATGTTGACTCACAGCCAATGCATTTTAACACAGGGAAACTCCCGGGAAAGCCAGAGGGCTGTGCCTGGGGCCCAGAGAGCACTGTTTTCGCTCCTTCTGTAGACCTGGAATTAATGTCACCATTCCCTCCCAGGCCAGGAAACTGCAGCAACCACTCCCCCACCCAGGGCAGCCCTCCTGCCAAGCAGGGGTTCGCTGCACCTCTGCTCAAATTTCACAAGCATCTCCTGACTCAGGAATGGCCTTCAGGTTGGCAATATTATTTGAAAAGCAATGAAAAGGCCCCCTTTCCTCAAAATAGCCTCTTTCCTGGTGCCTAGAATACCTCCATTTGATGTGACTCTTTTGCATTCAGAAGAGTTTTTGTCTTTTAATCTTCCCTCTAGGGTTGACTGCAAAGGACAGAAGCCTCTCAAACTCCCCTAAGCGAAATGGGGGTGTGGCAGTAACTTCTGGAGCCTGCAAACTATAAAAGCTGCGTGCCCCCATAACGGATGACCACCGACCACCACTTCCTCTGTAAGCTTTGCCGAACCCGCAGACTGAGCCAGTGCCTCCTTTATCCTCTCCCAGCTTTACTTCCCTTCACAGCCCTGGGCGCAGATCATTGCACACTGATTCTTGGGAAAATTTGCTTCTTTACTCTCTTCCTGTGAGACTGTGGGCTCTGTTACAGCATCACATCCCTGGTACTAGCATGGTGCCCAACACAGAGAAGAAGCCCAGTGGCTGTTACGGAAAGGAGTGAATGAAGAGGCCCGCCTGGCTTTCATGGTGACAGCAGCGCAGGGAGGAGGAAGGAAGGGGAGGCAGCCAGGACCCCCACCACACACCCCATCTTCTCCCAGGACACAAACAGCTAACACGACACCAGACCATGCAGGGCCATCTGCCCTGCTCTCTAGGAACAGCCCCGATAAGGTCACTCCATTCCTATAATTTTTTGCGAGATAACAGTCAATGTACCTGAAAAGCAAATTAAATTCTTCCATGTTAGAATTCTGTTTTCAACTTTAATCATCATAGAGATCAACTTCCCCACAAAGAAACCCTTCCTCCAATTAACACTTGCCATCTGCAAAAGCAAATTAAACAGAAGATGAGCACGCACAGCCAACCCCCAACCAGAGAGAGCCCATGTGCCCTGACCTGCCATGGGACGCGTTCCAGCGAGTGTTCACGGTGTGGAGTCATTTAATGGGTTCTATTTTTGTGCTGTTTTTCCCCAAGACCTGCAGCACCACCCACGAAAGCAAGAAACGTGGGCTCAGTTCTCCTGCGAGTAACGGAACACCGGTTTCATGCGGCTTAAACTCGGTGTTTTTATCTCGCGAGGAGCCAGGAGCACTGCTGTCTAGTACAGATGACAACTGCAAAGGATCATTTTGTTAAAACTCCACAACAAAATTATTTTCAGCAACAGATTTCAAATTAGTGTATTTTACTGCATATTTTAAAGTGAACATTGTACTTGGCATGGAAGTTAGTGCGGAGAGTACCCAGCAAGTTCATACCAGTCAGCATCATCGTGTTTCGCCGGGAGTGCAGCCCGAGTCTCCAAGCCTCATACACGTCCCTGTGCTTAACCGGTAGACTCGAAATAAGCAACGACAGCGTGATGACTGTAAGAGCAGACAATCCAAACGTGGTTCCTTCAGTGCAGTCACCCTGTACTGACCACTCAGCGTTTCTAATGGCGTGTTTAGAGTTTGAAAGAGTAAAACAGAGTGGCTGGAGTGATCACTTAAAAACCACACCTAAATGAATCTGAATCTAGAGAAAACTTCTCTTGCTTAATCTCAAAACAAACGCATGTAGTCCACTCCGTCTGTGCCTGTCGGTGATCAACCGTAACATACATACAGTCACCAGTAATTGTTCAGAAGTTGGACTAACAAGAGTTGATGCTGATTAAAGGTTTATGAGAAGCAAGAAAATCTGATAGGATTTAGGCAGAATCCGACCAGTTTTAAGTTTTCTGTCCCTAAGCCGTTAAGTCCACGCAAACCTGTATTTGTCCTGCATGTGGAGCGAGACTAGTTGAGGAATGTAAATGGCAAGCCCAGAGTTTTTAAGACGATTATCAGATTTAGGTAAGATTTACTTTGCTCTTTAAAAAAGATCACTCACACACACACGCACACGCACATGCACACACACACGCATGGACTGGTTTCCTGCACCACCAACACACAGATTGCTTCAGCAAATTTGCCCTTCAAATGAGAGTCTGAGAGGAGGTGCTGGCAGAACTGCACACCTGGCCACAGGAGGTGGATGCTCAGAGAGAAGCTTCCAGAAGCCCCCCACCCACTCACGGCAGCCATCCCACAGGAAGTGAACAGGTCCATCCCTCCAAAGAAAATTCTTTGATTGCCTTAAGTTGTACCTCTAGGGATTCATTTTTCATGTCAGGCAGGGTCTTTCAGTCTTTCAGAGGTCCCTGAAAGGCGCACCCCAATGAGGGTGCATTTCTGAGGACTAGTGGAGGGCGGGGGCCGGGGGGGGGGGGCCTGAAAGCCAGGTGATAACAGTAGCTGCTATATTTTAGCACTGTGGGCCAACCGTCACACACTCTCTTGTCATTCAGCCTCTCCAGCTGCAGCCCCGAGTTGTCAGTTCCCTTTCCCAGCAGACTCGTGGACAAGTTGACTTGCAGTAACTCACACTCTTTCCACAGTCCACTCGGCTGGGGCACTGGCTCCACAATACCAAAACCAGAACCTGTCACCAAAAGCTTTGATGTTGTAATACACAAGAGTCCTTGTTCTGTCTTTTGTGCTTGGCCTCCCTCCTGGAAGCACTGCAGTCTCTGGGCTTCCAAAAAGCCCAGTCATCAAGATAGATAATACTTTAATATAATATTTTTAAAATTCAAAATTAATAAAAAATCCATGATGAACAAACTATCAAAATATTAACTAAAGACAGAATTAATGCCTCTGCTTTGAGTTTTGTGCACACTGTTGTCAACGCTTGGAATTCTCTCCCCAACCTCATCAGCCTGACAAAATACCCGACTTTATTGCTACTTGCCAAGTGGCCTTGGGAAAGGCACTTGACTTCTTTGACCCTAATTTTCCCCAAATGTAGATGAGGATAATAATTTCATACCATAGGTGCCTTCAAGGGTTAAAGGAGATAATGGCTGTAAAATGGTTAACACAGGCCACATAGTAGGACTGCATAGTATTACAGTATGGCCACAATACTGTAATTGTATGATTATTGTAGCATCACCCCCCCATGGCATCTTCCCATGATCCCTGACACCCCCAGGGAACTTTAGGAGAGCTTTTTTCCTTGCTCCCATTGCACAGTGTACACATCTCAATTATAGCAAAAAAATTAAATTATATCATATTATATAATATAATCACTTCCATATTTTTTACCCACTAGACTTCAAACTCTTTAAAGTCAGACTATTTCTATTTTTGTTGACTTCTGACATATAGTAGCTATTAAGTAAATATATATTGAATAAAGGAATAAAGTGAGATCAAGTCCAAGAACAAATGAATCTACCAAACAATATCACATGCACGGACAAACCCACACCCACTGACAGATTTGACAAACACTTGTTAAGCACCAACCACAATCCAAGCATCCTGTTAGGAGCTGAAGCTGAAACAGTGAATACAATAAACGCAGCCCTATCCCCTCAGCATTACAGTCTCCCAGAGGAGATGGACAATTAAAAGCAATTACAAGAAAGTGTTAAAGTGTGTTCAGGGAAGATCCATCTAGCTGGAACATCAAGTGCAAGGCAGACAGCAATGAGAGATGAGGCTGGGAAGAAAATGAAGCCAGGTGGCAGAGGGCCTCGAAGCCTTCCTTGCTAAAGAATCTGGACTTCATCCCAAAGGCAATGGATAACCACAAAATATGTATCAATAACAAATGGGAGAAATCCCAATCCCACTGGCTTAAGCAAAAAGGGAATTACTGGCACCTGCGATTGAACCAGGGTGTTGAGCTGGCTTTTCAAAGAGCCAGAATCAGGGGCTCAGACCAGCCATGAGGACCTGCCTTTGCAGTCTCTCTCAGCTCAGCTATGTTCTCCTCTGGGAGTTGGTTTCTGCCTTGGGCGCCCCGTGGAAGCCACAGCTGCTCCAGCCTCATGTCCTCCCAGGTTCAGAACCAGCAAATCCTTTCTCAGGTGATTCAAGCTAAAGCCCTGGAACCTGGCTTGACTTGAGGGACCCATCCCTGGATAACCACTCTGGCCAGGGGAGTGAAATGAGATGATCTGTTTATGGTGAGACGACACGTTGCATCCACTGATGCCCACTGCCCTCCCCACCCCCCACCCCAGGAGGGCTGAGATGGAGGTGGAGGGTGGCACTTCCTAAAGGAAAATCAGAGATCTGTTACCATTAGAATGATAAATGGATAGATACTGAGTGACAAAAACAGAAACACAAAACCATTACAGAAAGCTTTTGTCAATGAGTGACTTTGTTATAGATTTATAACTAAAGACAAACCATGAAACAACCCTACACTGGTGTAGTAATATAGACAATGGGTAGGAGAGGCCATGCTGCCAGCAAGAACGACAAATGAACCTACTGAGCAATGATACCTTCCAGAGGAGGGTGGGGACAGCAGGCTGAAGAGAAATTATATTGGAGGTAGAATTAATAGAGCACAGATATAAATGTGTAAGCTTACAGGAATAGTGATGGTTGAGGGGAGGAGAGATGAGTTCTGTTTGGATAATGAAGAATTTAAAAGGCTTAAACAACATATTTATAATATGTGTGTACAAATGCTCAGGAGGACTTCCAGTCAAAATGGCAGCATAGGCAGATATGGCTCGCCTCCTGCCACAACCACATCAAAATTACAACTAAAAAACAGAACAACCATCACTCAGAACCATCAGAAATCAAGTTGAGTGGAAGTCTGACAACTACAAAATTTAAAAACCACATCCATCCAGACTGGTAAGAGGGGCGAAGATGTGGAACAGGCTGATCCTTCACCCATGTGTGTAGGATAAAAATTCAGAACGGATATCTCTGGAGCAAGGAGTCCCAGCCCCACACCAGGACCCCCAGTCCAGGGTTCCAGTGCCAGGAAGATAAGTCCCTACAACTTCTGGCTGCAAAAACCAGTGGGGATTAAACCAGTAGAAAAAACTGCTGGAGCCCCATGCAGTTCCCCTTCAAGAACCCACACATGGACTCACCTACTCAGACTCTCTCCCTCCGAGCTCCAGCACTGGGATAGGAGCTTGAAAGGCACCAGTGGCATACTGGGAGGAACGGAAGTGGCTGGCATCAAGGCTAGCAGAGGTCATTGTCCCTTTTCTGAACCCTCCCCTGGCAGAGCTGGCAAGCTGGTGTCATATCTGAGACTCCATCAACCTGGCTAACACAGTTTACCCCACCCTGGAGAACCCCTGAGACTCCACCCCATCCAATTTACAGACCCACCCAAGCTGCTTTTCCATAGGAATGGTTGCTCTCAGCTGCTTCACAATTTCCTAAATCCTCTCAAATAAGCAACAGCTGGCCTCAGTGAGCCCCAGGCCAGGCACTAGTAGCAGCCAGGCTAGATTCACAAGTTGGTTTCACCTGGGAATCTCCAAGCCTAGCACAAGTAGCAGCTATCTCAAATGGCTTTATAGCTCAGGCAGGGTGGCCCAGGGCAAAACACAGGTGGGGCCTGACCTTTCCCTGCACCACCTGGGAAACCTCAGAGTCTGTGCACCCAGTGGGCAGCTACAGACCACATCAGAGCACCACCACCCTACCCCTGCACAGCTGATTCTCCATGGAGGGCACAGGGTGGTGGTCAGTGGTTACAACCAGTCCTTGCAGCTAACCAGCTGGGTAAATCCCTCTCATTGATCTGTCAATAGCAATCAAGGCTCAACTACAAGAGGAGGGTGTTCTCAGCCCACACAAAGCGAACACCTTGAGTACCCAGCTTGGGTGATAGGGGAGGCTGTGCCACTGGACCCTACAGGTCACCTACTACATTAGACCACACTACCAAGACATGGAGTCAAAGTAGTTCTACCAAACACATAGAAACAAACACAGGGAGGCTGCCAAATGAGGAGACCAAAAAAAGGCCCAAATGAATGAACAGACCAAAACTCCAGAAAAAGAGCTAAACAAAATGGAGGTAAACAATCTATCAGATGCAGAGTTCAAAGCACTGGTTATAAGGATGCTCAAGGAACTTAGTGAGGACCTCAAAAGGATATAAAAAGATCCAGTAAGAAATGAAGGATACACTAATTGAAATAAAGAACAATTTACAGGGAAACAAGAGTGGCCTGGATGATGCTGAGAATGAAATCAATGATTTGAAACATAAGAAAGCAAAAGACAACCAATCAGAACAACTAGAAGAAAAAGAATCCAAAAAAATGAGGATAGTATAAACAGCCTCTGGGATAACTTCAAGAGGTTTGCAACATTTGCATCGTAGGGGTGCCAGAAGGAGAAGAGAAAGAGCAAGAAATTGGAAATCTATTTGAAAAAATAATGAAAGGAAACTTTCCAAATTTGGGGAAAGAAATAGACATGTAAGTCCAGGAAGCACAGAGTCCCAAACAAGATGTATGCAAAGAGGCCCACTCTAACATACATCATAATTAAATGTGAACGATTAAAGATAAAGAGAGAATCTTAAAAGTAGCAAGAGAAAAGCAGTTACCTACAGGGGAGTTCACATAAGACTTGTCAGCTGATTTATCAAAAGAAACTTTCCAGGCTAGAAGGGATTGGCAAGAAATATTCAAAGTCATGAAAAGCAAGGACCTACAGCCAAGATTGTTCTACCCAGCAAAGCAATCATTTAGAATCAAAGAGCAGATAAAGAGCTTCCCAGACCAAAAAAAAAACTAAACTAAAGGAACTCATCATCACCAAACCATTATTATACGAAATGTTAAAGGGAATTATTTAAGAAAAAGAAGGAGATCAAAATTATGAAAAATGAAATAGCAATAAGTACATATCTATCAACAATTGAATCTAAAAATCAAACTAAGCAAACAAGAAGAACAGAGAAAGAATCAAGGATATGGAGAACATTTTGATGGTTGCCAGATGGGAGGAAGGTGTAGGGGAATGGGTGAAGAGGTGAGGGGATTTAGAAGTACAAATAGGTAGTCACTGAATAGCCATGGGGATATAAAGTACAGTAAAGGAAATGGATTAGCCAGAGAACTTACACGCATGATGCATGGCCATGAAAGACAGTAGGGGGATTGCCTAAGGGAGTGGGGGTGCTGGGTGGAGGGGGCAAAGGGGGAAAAATCAGGACAACTGTAATAGCATAATCAATAAAATATAATTAAAATAAAAAATAAAAAGAGAAAAAAAGTGCTCAGGAGAGCGACGTGAGCTGAAGATAGAGATTTGGGGGGTCACCAGGACATAAAAGGCAACTAAAGCCACAGATGTGCATGGGATCTCCCAGGCAGAGAATGCAGAGGACAGAGGAAAGGGCTGACTCAGAACCATGGTGAGGACTAACACCAAAGGGGTAAGCAGAGGAACAGGAGCCAATGTGGAGGAGAGGCCTGAGCAATAGGAAACCAAGACAAAATGAAGTCATGGAAGTCAAGGGAAGGGAAAGTTGCAGGAGGTGGGGGGGGCAGTTCAGCAGGACCAGATGCTACCAGGAGATCAAGCCAGATGCATTGAAAATGGGCCCGTTGGACTTATCTATCAGGAGGTCACCATATCCTTGGTAAGGGCAGTTCCAGTGAGTTGGACAATGAGTGAAAAGTGAAATTAGTTTTTTCAGAAGTTGAGTTCTGAAGACAAGAGAAGCAAGGCATATAGATGAGGGAAGGGACTGGCTGGTGTTGTGTTTAAGCTGGGCGGTTGGCCGTTGACAGGGATACATTTCCCCTTTGCACAGTTGAGAAGTATCAGAGGCTTCTGATGCCAGGCCCTTAACTTACCTTCAGTATCATATCCTTCTTCCTCCTTTACTCGCATTGTAAACAAGAAGATCAAAGCAGAAAAAAAACTGTTTAGAGTTCATTCTAACCCAGTGCTTTGTTTCTACTAATGAGAAAACTGGGGCCAGAGTGATTCAACAACTGTTCAAGGTTTCATAATAGATGAGTTGTAGAACCCAGGCCTTCTGACTTCTAGGCCAGAGCTTGCCCATTGTCTCTCCTTCTTCCTGTGTGCCCAAGACCCCCTGATTCAGGACTTCCTCTAGACCCACTTGCCCAGCTGGACCTTTGGCTTGGACAATCCTGTTCTAGTTGGATCACTTGAGTCTCTCATTCTACATCTTGACCCTTCGAGGCCCTACTCACGATGAAATCAATGTTCGTCAGTAGATCCCAGTGTCTGTCTGCATTCCGATGGCACCTCCAGTGGTTTAACCAGTAACCCCAGAAAGTTCTCTAAGGGTGGGAACTTCAGTCCTGGGTGAGGCAGACATTTGGGGGAAAGTCGGGCACTTTAGTTCTCCTTAAATCTGTGTTTAAGGGTGTGTGTTTATGTGTGTATTGGTGCTCTGTTTAGAAAGAACGAGGGTGTTCAGAGCCATGCCCCAAACTACAGTGTGTATGTCCTCGCTCAGCGGGCTTCCCTAACTGGGGATGCTCAAGAACTGGCCACATCAGCTTCCAAGCACATGGCTAGTTACTGTGCACAAATGTTACACTGACTTTGGAATGTTCTTACATGTGCTCTTATGGGTTAATGAGCTCCTAATATTGTGATAATGTTCATTTTCCATAAATATGCATAGTCAGCTTTTAAACGTGTCACGTGGAGTAATTATTAGCTGTCTGGGTGCTAGTGGTTGGGGGAAATATTTACGTGCATGTGAGACGGAACCCATGTTTGTTTTGTTAAATGCACTGCCTTGCAACAAGCCCAGGGCAATTACCAGTCTGGTTTAAAGAGACTTGGATGCCAGGGATCCAGGGTTGAGGGGTGGATTTCTGCCAGTTCTTTGGGGCCTTAGCCACCTTCAAAACCCCACTCACAGGGGCTTATGAAATATTTGGTTAGATTTGGTTCCATAAAGGTATTCTGAAACCTGCTATGTGTAAGGTGTTTTGGAAACTAGATAGAGGGAGATTAGATCCTGTTTGACTTTAGTCCTATTAGGTACCGTTTGACTTTAGGTAACTTACTTAACTTCTCTGAACCTCAGTTTTCTCATCTGGAGAATGGGATAATATCCACTTTCCAAGGTTGGTTGGAGAATCAGATAACATACATAAAACACCCAGTACCAAGGCTGAAATACATTAAGCCTTCAGCAAATGTTAGGTCCTCTTCTCACAT